>NC_134240.1:43908710-44226205 GCF_965152275.1 Natator depressus | reverse complement strand
CTTCCTTACTGGTGCAGTCTCTGAGATTAGTTCCTCAAGCCCTTAGCGGGGTCATCCCCTTAACCTTAAGAAGAGAGGTGTTGAAAAGTGGCCCGATTTGCTTCTTGTTAATGGTGGCAAGCCCCAGGCTCAACGTGATCTCCATCAGTGGTGAATCCCATAGCGGAGGGCCCTCTTCGGAGAGTGCCCTGTCCCAGGCACCAGTGGGAAGGCGTTTCCTTGTCCCCGTTGAATATAGTTGCCACAGGGGGTGAGTGCCTCGTGTCCGTTTAGGACCTGAGAGATAAGCAGCAAGACACTGACTTGTACCTGGTCCGGCAGAGTTAGTGCGATGTCTGGATGGTTTGCTGCACTAAGCAGGTGGGACTCTCCATGTTGCACCAGCTGTTGTTTCCAGGTGGCCTTCAGGGCCCTCCCCAGGGGCAGCATATTGCAATAGTGCAGCCTCGAGGGGCCACAGCAGGGGGATGCCCGTGTGTCCGGGATGGGAGTGTACAATCTCTTGGTCAGTCGCAAGGATTCTGGAGTGCTTCTGCTGACTGGGTGTCCGTGTGCTGCTCAGGATCACTCCTCACTGCAGCCCTGGCCCCCTATGTTCTCTGGGGCTGGTTTCTCACACAACATGCACTGGCCAGCTAGGCCATGACCCTTCTTCCTGGGGTTAATGTTCTCAATGAGGCGAGGCAAAGCAAAGGGTGTTCCCCCTGCTTGAATCCATCAGCTTTGATCAGCCTGGAAAGCACTGCAGCTGGCTTTGCATGCGCTGGTGCTCAGTGGGCATGCCATCCTGGCAGGCACTGCTCTCCTGGCGAGGGCTCCCCGGGAGATCCTATTGCTCAGTGAGCTGTGAGTGACCCATCCTGGCTGGGTTAGAGTAGCAGTTTGTGTTTGGTTTTTTTGTTCCCTTTATCCAACCCCTCTCCTCCTCCTCGCTGGCTTCGTCTCGGTCCAGTCTGACCTTGGGGTCTCTGTTCCCAGGTGAAGACCGAGATCAGTGTGGAGAGTAAACACCAGACTCTGCAGGGCCTGGCTTTCCCGCTGCAGGCTGATGCGCAGCAGGCCATCCAGTTGTTAAAGCAGAAGAAAATCAATTACATCCAGCTGGTAAGGAGGCAGTGGCCGTCTCCCTTGCACTTTTCAGTTCCCCCAACTCCTGCCCCGGCCCCCAGGCTCTCCTTGAGTCTGCTGAGCCTCTGAGTGTTGATTTCAGTGTTTTACGCTGAACTCTTTCTCCCTTCCCCTTCTCGCCTTTAACCAGAAACTGGATCTTGAGCGGGAGACTATTGACCTGGTCCATACCAATGCCACGGAGCTAGCAGACCTCCCCAGAAGGATCCCCCAGGACTCCGCTCGCTATCATTTCTTCCTGTATAAGCACTCTCATGAGGGAGACTACCTGGAGTCTGTGGGTAAGCTCTGCACGGTGCTCAGCCCTCTCGACCAGTACCCCCTAGGAGAGACAACGCCTGGGTCGGACCCCGGTCCCCCCCTGCCCTGGGCAGATGTGGCACTACTCTATGTTCTGCCCACATGTGCAGTACAGTTTTCCTGTGTAATCTCTGGCTGGAGCCAAGCCTCTCTTCCCCTCCGCACGGGCCACTGCTATTCCAGTGAATGAGTCAGTAGGCGGATGCCTTTGCTGGCCTGCTGTCATCCTGGCAGGCAGATGGCTATACGTTTTGTTCTCGCCGTGCCGTTCTTTACCCTCAGCTGTTTGGGGATCTTGAACCAGTTCCCATTCATGCCCTTCCGCTGAAGGGCGTTTGCCCACTCACCTGCCACCAGCGCCTCGCATGCCAGCAGAGGCCCCCTTTAAACCAGGACCCCGACCCACACTGCTGCTGAAGAAGTGCTATGGAAGCCAATGCCAAGGATGTATCTGGGGCAGTCTGGTTGCAGGCACCAGAATGTTTAGTCCTAGGAGGAGGAAGCTGTATGGCTACAGGAGTCTTTCTCTTGGCATTTTGTGTGTTCTCCCCCCTCCCCCCCCACTTTTCCTCTCCATGGTAGTTTTGCTGTCTCAGTCCTGTCTATGGTAGCGAGCTTGGCATGGGACTACATGTGTGGCGCTCTTGTGGGTATGCAGGGCCGAGCTGGGCGGGATCTAGGGCTGGATTCTCACTGCTGGATCTTCGTTTGCAGATGTTCCTCAACATCTGAGGCTGGGGTTATGTTGACCATCTCGCTCTCTTGCAGTGTTCATCTATTCCATGCCCGGGTACAGGTGCGGCATTAAGGAGCGTATGCTGTACTCCAGCTGCAAGAGCCGGCTGCTCGACACTGTGGAGCAGGAGTTCTCCCTGGAGATTACAAAGAAGGTAAATCTGTGTTTCCTGCCTTGTCCCTTAACACTAGGCCAGCAGGTCATGCCCCCCAGCTGGACAACAGAGAGAGCAGATACACACCTTTCTGCCATTCTCTGGAGGACAGTGAAATTGTTGGGTGTTCCAAAGGGAACCCACCTGAGAGTTGAGCAAGGGAACATTTAAGGTGAACATCCAAGGGCACTGTCCTACCGACGTCTAAGAGAAGTAGCGAAAGCCCCATCCCTTGAGTCCTTTCAGGGTGGCCTGGGGAGTGTAGAGGAGAATGTACTGAAGGGGCCAATGCAGGACTGTTTCCTCAGGGATAGACTAGAGCAGTGTTTCTCAGCCTTTTGGATCCCAGAGACTGGCTTGCTGCCTCGGGGAGGTGTCAGGGACAGAGAGAAACACTGGACTAGAGGACCTCATAAGTCTCTTCCCATCTCAAATGTCTGACTTAAAAACCAGCATCAAATCAATGGAGGTTGGGCTTATTTTGGGGTCTGAGATGGGTTTTCTGTCTGGCCTGAAATCTTGCCTCTTGGGTGTCAGGCACCAGCTCAGCTATGTGAGGCTGTTGGCTGCCCCTGTCCTTCCTCCTTCTGCTTTTCATGGCCTTTCACTGCAAGGCTCTGGTGCCCTTTGATCCATCCCTTCACAGCGGGTGCAAATCTGAACTAGCGTTCACCTGCACTGATGTGTAGGTGTTAGGGGTGTTGTCTGTCATATCCGTTGCCACGGTCCCGCGGGCAGCCACAGAGCAAGCATTTTGAATGTATGGTGGAGAGGCTGGCTGATGGCATGGTGCCAAGGTAACTGCTTCCCGCCAAGGGCTGCCTGGAGCATGGCGATTGTGCCAGTGATGCCCCAGGAAGCCATATGGCTCTGAAGAACGAGAAGTCTCAGCTCCCTGAGCCCAGCCAGATGATGGGAGTGGAGAGGACACTGTGAGTGGAAAGGAGGGAGTTGGTTTTCCTCTGTGGGTCATCAAGGTGCAGAGGTGAGGGGCTCTTGTCTCAGAGCTGAGGGGGGAGAAGGCCCCCGTTCTCTCCTCACAATGGCTCGAGGGCATCAGAAACCAGTGTTGTGGAGTTAATCCCCCCCTCCTGTGCCATTTGTGTGCCAGATCGAGATTGACGACGGAGCCGAGCTGACTGCGGAGTTCCTGTACGACGAGGTCCACCCCAAGCAGCATGCCTTCAAGCAGGCATTCGCCAAGCCCAGGGGCCCCGTGGGGAAACGGGGACAGAAGCGACTGATCAAAGGGCCAGGGGAGAACGGCGAGGACAGTTAGATCCCAAAGGGCAGGAAGCTGGGTCAGGAACAGGCCTGTGAACTTCCGATGGAACCCAGAAGGGTCGTTTCCACGGGATCCACATCTCTACTTCTGAGCCTGCCCACTGAACCCAGAGAGGCTTTCCCGCCCCCTCTTCTTTAGTAAAATCATGAACACCTGGCTTCATTTGGGGGGTGGGAGGGGGCAAAGAATCTGGGGGCAGGGGTCTGTGGGTGTTTTTATTTTCTTTCCCCCTCGCTCTTTTGTTGTGTAATTCCTGAGCAGAATGGTTGTTCTAGTCTGAAATGAGGTTTAAACTGATGCTCTTGCGTCTTCACCTGCCTTGTGACCTGGTTTACCTGGTGCCTGCACTGTTTGAAGGGCTCACTTACCGATAAGCCATGTTATGCAGCGGCCTTGGAATTAAATCCTGGTTGGGATTGATCTGATGGTGAAAGCCAAAGGCTTTCCCCCTCGCCTTGAATGTGTTGCTACAGACCTCTGCTTTCTGTGTCCAAGTCCCTAAATCTTGACAACTCCCCTCTGTGGAACAGTCTCCTCAGCTAGCCTGTGCCCTGGTACATATGTGCCAGACGGCTGCTTCCCTGAGGAAGGGGCCCAGCAGCTCTACTGGTGTGTGGGATCTGGGGAACATGGGGCAGGAACGCTGCCCTGTCATTCCCAACAACAGTAGGGCAACTTCACCCTGAGGCTGGCAGGCTTGGCGTGAATGCACTCAAGGGGCAGGTGGTCTGTGATCAGTGACCCCCCAAGAGCAATGGCATGCTGCCTAGGTGAGTGAAAGCCAGGCAGTTCCTCACCTGTGGGCGGAAAGGCTGTGGCTTGCGGAGAGCTGTTCTGTGTGTTTCAGTCCATGATTTGCCTTGGATTTGTGTATCCAGGTATGAAGGCTCCTCTTGTCACCTCCATTTCCATCCATTGGCTTTTCTGACAGAGCAGCCCAGAAGAAGCAATCCTCTGCCCTAGGTCTGTGGCACTGGATTCTGCTCTACTAAAGACATTTCAAGCTGTATCCTACCTGTGATGTGTGAAATTCTCTGGCAGGCAGTTAAACCAAGTGCTGTTTTCCCTTTGTCTCAGGTTTGCTTCATGACAGCTGAGTTGAGAGGACAAGGGAGGCTAGCCCTGAGCCATCAACCCCTGCTGGCAGCTCTTCTTGCCTGGGCTTTGATCCTCTCGCAGCTCCAGCCACCTCACTAGATCATGGGTCCAGTGGAGCTGAACCCAGGCAGATCCACGGGACCCATGGTCTCCAGTACCTGGCTCTGGGCTGCCTCACCGTACCACACTGGTGCAGGAACGTATCTCGTGACACTCCCAGCCCACGGCTGCATTACCATCCTGCCACCAAGATCCACTCCTGAACCTCTGACACTCATTCAGTCCTGAATTCACTGTCCAAAGCCACAGGGACTTCTGAACACAGGGTAGCAACCCACAGCCAACCAGGTGTGCATTGTGCATCCCAGTCCACCCATAACCTCATTCATCCTCATGCGATGGTTTAACCTTTCGATATGCCCAGCAGTTGCATCCCCATCCTTCATTCCAGCACTGCACTCATCCACCAGGGTAGAGGGGGTAGCCACTTATAGCTGTGGGCTACAGTACGCGGTCACACTGATCATTAACGGTGCGGCTTTGCTGGGCTGTGGGAACATTAACAGCAGCAGGTTTATCTGTTGCATTCTGACTCTGGTTAGCAGGGCTGTCCGTTCACCCTGACCGGGAGCGCTTGGTGCCTGAAAAAGACTGTTGTAGATCCATGTAAACCAGGTTGGGCGAAGAGGTGTCTAGGAAGAGGGTTTCCCAGGGACAGAGGTGAGAGCAGTGGCCCATGAGGAAAGGTGGGGTGAGCTGTGGTGGTGATGAGGAAGGAGCATGTGCTGTGCTGTCCAGGCCAACGTATATTAGAGCGTCAGGACAGTTGCTGGGAAAGGGGGAGAGTTGCAGTTTTTGAAAATCCACCTAGTAGATGTTTGTTCCTGTGGGTCACAATATTTAATGCACACGTCATTCCAGCCCCTAGGCAGCCTCTGATTCGTCTGTTTGTATCACATCTGAGGGGACTCGGCCTTTTCTACACGATCTGTTCCATTAGACTTGAAGCCATTGTTTATTTTTGTTCTCTTGGCTGCCATGGAAACTTTTGAAGGAGCTGTCAGCCAGGTTGATTTTTCTGCAGCAGGGATCGTCCCAGTCCCTGAGGAGGAAGAGTCTGGATTGAGGTCAGCTCGTCCCTTCCGGGCAGGAAATGGTGGTGGCTTGGTGTACAGCGCAAGACAGGGGGGTGGTGAGGAAGGGATTTTACCAGCCCCCTGGCTCAGCCCATCTGTCTCCTTGTTGCTAGGTTTTCAGCAGTCCTTTAGCCCCCAAGAGTGTGGCTGCTGGCCTTACTGCCTGGAGCGGATCATGGCAGCGTTGGGGCAGCCGACTTCCTGATGCCCGTCAGTGGGTTAGGGGTAAGTCTTGACCTGGCAGGAGACATAGGCAGTCATTGCCAGGGATTTTAGCTTAGGGGCCTCACTCACCTTCCCAAGCACAGACTATCCAACAGGTCCCAGTCTGAGCTGGGTTTTCACCTCCCTGGCTTTTCAGTAGAACTCTTGCGTTTCCTGCCAAGAGTGATGGGAACTAGTCAGCGGGATTCTCTTGTGACCAAACCATGAAATATCCAGCCATGTGGGAGGGAGGGGAGTATCCCTTCCTCCCTCTCTCTAGAGGTCAATGGCTTTACAGACCTGGACTCCTGCTTTCCTCGTGAAGTGATGTAGTTGCAGCTTCTGTGGCTCCTGTTCTAATTGCACAGCCATTGCTGACATTTCTGGATGTTGCTGAACTGTCCGCCTATCTGTACCATAGCTCTGTACCTTTGGGAAAGTTATGTGAAAGGGTCCATATATAGGGTGCGTATCCTATGCATGCAAGGACCTATTCCACCCATGTTTTATATTGTGCTGTGGAACACTAACAGCTGCTAGGGCATCCCTCTGCCACGGTGAGATCCAGTGAATACGTGATCTGTGTTAGTTCTGTCAAGGCAGGGGGTTAATTTGTCATGTTGGTGCCTCATATTATCCCATTCCATCAGGAATGTGCGCACAATCCACTTTTCAGGAGCTTATAGTAGGCCAGGGCAGCAAGTGCTGGAACAGCTGTGTTAGGAGAGTACTAATCTCTTTCACTGAGCGAGGAATTGATGTCCACATCCTCATATGGGCATGGAGGGTTCATGGGAAGTGTTTAGAAAGTGTTGGATTACATGCTTCTGGCCACCCTTGATCCCAGGAAAAGACATGGAGACCTGGTCATCTTGTAGGCGCTAAGTATATCTGGGGTGACGGTAGCTGTTGACCTATTCACTGACTTCCGTCTCCTAAGTCTCTCCCCCGTTTTAGAAAAAAGTTAATCCATTTTAGAAAAGAGTCTACAATGTAAACTAGATCACCCAGACTGTATCTAGACCTTATGTCGTTTGGGCTCGTCAGTTAGTTTTGATCCCATTGTTTTGCTCTATTGATGCAAAATATTGTCATGTAGTAACGGCGAAGGTCCAGATCAAATGTAGCTATAGGACCTATCAGAACTTCAGTGAGGGAAGAGAGAACCCGTAGCCAGCATCAGTACTTCCCCCCGCGCCCCGCTTTTTCCATAAAGTAACCCCATGCTTAAGGCAAATTCTGGTCCTGGAGTAACTGGAATCATGTGGGATGAAGGGGTAACCATGTAGCCACTTTTCTCCCCCCTCTAAATTTGTGCCTGGGGTGGAGTTGTTGACTCTGACCACCAGATGTTTGGGAAAGATGTCTGGCAGGCCTTGGTCATGGAGAGTGTCTGGGATCTTCGGAGGCTCATTGAGGAACTTAAAGGAGTCATGTAGCCTGAAGATCGTCTGCCACTTCCACAATGGGGCTGTCTGCAGTAGTTCCCTCCCTCACCCCCATTTCCTTTGAGTTGAAGGAAGGACCACCTACCCCCACTCTGCCCTCAAGTTGCTTTTTTAGGGAGGGCACACTGATGGAACTGTCCTGAGCTCCTTAGGCTACTGTGTAGATGTCACAGCAGCCTTGGAGTCACATTCTCTGATCCTTCCCTAGAGAGACAGATGGGGGGGGAGAGTGGGACCACAGAGCTCATTCCATGAACTCTCTGCCCTCTGAATAGCTCCATCAGTGCCTACCATAGGGCAGCTCTGTAGCCCTTCTGAGTCCCCTTCTACACCAGCTTAAACATTCTTGGGGTTAGTCAGGCCAACTCAGAGCTGGCATGTGTGGGAGCAATGGGCTGAGGTGCTCATTCCTCCTGCTAGGATGCTATCGGGTTGGTTTCTGTCCTGAGGACGCCAAATCTACGAAGACCTGGTTTCCAGTCTGTCCTGGGTGTCACATAGGCCATCCAGATGTTGCTGAATGGTGAAATTCTTGGTACAACCAGCACCAAATGGAATTGATTTTGATCTGGGGGCTATCTCAGCTGCCAACTGCATGGTTAAGGGTGACTGGACATGAGCCTCTTCCGTAGGAGGATGGGGGATTTCTCAGGGTTCCCTTGAGTCCTCCAGTGCCTACCCAAACGGCACACTTCGGTAGTACTGTGAGCTTGTCTACACTAAGGATTTTTAGGGGGAAATTCTCTACTGGTGCTATCAGTCTTTACAGCTGCAGCAGGGGCAGCCCTAGGCAAGATTCTGGCAGCTTCTGGAGATTTTACCAGTAGGTCATGGTGATTAAAATTGCCAGGTCATGTGCTAGAAGTGGCCTTTGCCTTACGTGCACAAGAGCTGCCGCTGCGCAGCTGAACCAGCGATAGCCACGTGGCAGACGTAGCCTCTGTGGGAGAGTGGGAGCAGGCTGGGCGGCAGTGTGGGTTTGAGCTTGGGCCGAGGAGAAGCAGAACACACTGTCTTCAACACTGTATTTTCTAAAGAATAAAATATTTTTAAAACAATTTGCTGTGGTTCGAGTGGAAGTTCTCTAGCTATCGCACCCTGCCTCGCGCTAACACACTCCTTCCCGTGTAGGGCCTGGTGCACCCACACTTGACAGGTGCCAGGTCGGGCCCGTAATTCACCTTGCAAAAGCCCTAGATGCAGTGACGGTAGCCCAGGGATGAAATGAATGTTATGAAGTCTACACTGTAACGCTGCAATTTGCAATATAAACCCTCCGTCGTTTCTCCCCCTAGCAGCCGCTTCACTCAGATTTGCTAGTTTATTTTGCCATCTTCTTCCAAGTCACTGTAAAAACATGGAATTTAGTTATATTTCTTCAAAACATTGCCAGAGCTGAATTCCTCAGTAGAAAACTTTAGGATAGGAAGGGAGAAACCAAACCAGACTGACTTTTGGAAATCCTCGGTCCTTCTCCTCTGCCCCTCTTAAATCATCGTTAACTCTCTCTCCCAGTCAGGGTAACTTCTAGCTGCTAGCAATGTTGAAGCAAGATAATTCATGTCTGTCCTACATCCTCTCTAAAAATCTACTTAACCTATAAGAAGGGGGCTAGTTCCCAGGTGGAAATTACCCTAAGAAACCCATGGGACTTGAGTCTTTCCAATAGAGCTTTTAAATTGCCCCATAGAACTTGATGATTTTTTTTAAAATTGTCCCTGCTTTAGAATTCTGTGAGTTGATTTAAAAACTCCATTTCCTTCGCTACTACGTTCTGTAGGACTCTTCTCTTACACGTCATAAAGTCTCTGGGTGGATACTCTTGTTCAATATTTTATATTACAGTAATGACCAAAGCCCCCCTCAAGACTGGGTCTCTATTGTGATAGACCCTGGACAAATATATATGAGGATATATTCCCTGCCCCAAAGAGCTCTGTGTATCTGCAGCTTCAAGTCCGCATACGCTATCAAGGATCTGGTGGCTTTTATAGCTCCTCTTTCCATCCACTTATTTCCTGGACTAAGCTAACATCAGCTACCCAGTCCTTGCTCTAATTGACGCCTTTCTTTCCCAGCTTTGGGCTGGAGAAGAATCGCTTTCATGGCAGTCATCTCTCTAGACCAGATGCTGTACAGCTATTGCGCTGGTGATTCATGGAGACTTCCTCTTGAACGGCTTGTAACAGAACAATTTCCCCAGGGGAGAGGGCTGTACAAAGCTATCCTTTAACAGTTTTTAAAAGCAGGCCGAGGCTCTGCTTTGTGATACTAAGACTGCAAGGACCCTTGGTCCAACTCAGGGTCTGGGCAACTGTCCTTTAATGAGCAGCATCCCAAAGGCTATAGCAGTTCAAATAGAACTGGGCTAGTTCTGACCCTGTTGTAGTTCCCATACAACAGAATGCTTAAGACACTCGAGGTTGCTGGTGGAGGGCTGGGGCACTTATTTTGGTGCAGTTGTAATCGGAGAAGGGGCTATAAATGGCATTTTCATAACAGATCTGCTTGAGGCACTGCCAGACTAGTTTGACTCGTTAGCTGTGCGGTGTAGTGATGGGTAGCTGAGCTGGAGTCTGTTCTAGCTCACCCATTGTCCACTTAGTTCTGAGAGGAAGCTCTGTTGTTGACACTGTGTAAGGATTAAAAGGACACTACTGTGGCACCCACACTGGGAGGGAAGCCTGAAAGCTCGCGCTCTCTGTGTATACAGACCTAGGTAGACCCACTGTCACCTTGTACATAAGTGTTGTGGGTGGAGCCTGTGTGACTGTCCCATGCTCATGTAGCTTCCCAGGGTCAGGATGTGTAACTCGTCGGGAGCGTGGCTGTGACCACTCATTCGCTCCACTCCCATGCCATGCTGTAACACAGCTGAGGCGCACTCTGATTCCCACACAATCCCCCAGCAAAGTCAGTGCGCTAGTGTGGACAGGCCCTTCCGCGGGGCTCAGCCGTCTGCAGCGGGGAACGCCGTCCTGTAGCAGAGGAAGGCAGTGGGCGAGGGGCCAGAGCAGATGGGTGAGTAGTAAAACTACGGGCCCCAGGTCAAACGAGTATTTGAAATCCTTGTGGAAAAGGAGGCTGGGCATTCAAGCAGCAAAACACCAGGAGGATCAAACTAATCGCTCTAAGCATGTCACTGCATTATTATTATTATTAACCCTGCTCCAGTTTCCTGGAAGGCCTGGGCCTAGAAGTGCGAGCACCAGTACACAGAGAGGGAGCAGATTCCAGCTTGTGCTAGAGGCAGGGCCCCCTCTGCAGTGGGTTTCCAAATGCCCTCTCAAACTTGTGCCTGTCAGAGTTCCCAGGGGTGGCCCAGACCTGACTCTCCACTCTCAGTTCTCCATGCTTTTAAAGGGCATGGCCAGGGTGACTAAAATACAACCGTGGTTTGAGCTGACTGAGTTTACCTTCAGGAAGAAGCCAGTTTGAGCAGCTGGCTGTGGACAAGCTGATTAGAGTTTGAAGGTGCATCATTCAAAGGTGCTGGCTAGCATGTTCTAAAACTAGTGTAGACAAGACCCTGTTGATTTTAACATGCTCTAAACGGGTGGAGCTGAATCCTAGGGTATAGGCTTGGGTTCCTGTCTACCAATTAACTCACATTAAAGTCTAGGCTGTCTCGTCTACTCTAGAGTTATAGAATGTGTCTGCTAACGTGTCTAACCTTCCCCTTTTAAATAAGAGTCCAGACAAACTCTAAGTGTAGACAAAGGCAAGGCAGGGTTTGCACCAATTTGGTATTTACCCCTTTTTCAAGCAGGAGTAAACTGATTAGCTCAACTGGTGTAGTATCTCCAGCTTGCCTTTTTCTACCCTAATTTCAACCTTTTTCAACTGCTAATTAGTGATTCCCCTGGTTCAGACAAGGTGCGGTGGTAGCAAGAGACTGGCTCAAGGCCCAAGCCTGGCTGCCTGTGTCCAGGATAATGTGGAGGAGTAGCTGTACTCTACGTGCTCTGTTGAGTCTCTGCTGAGAATTTAAAGCACTGTGGGAAATGATACCTCCATTCTTTTGTTGTAAGGACAAATGCCTCAATCTCACAGGTGGGCAACTGAGATCTCATATCTTCTGCCCTGACCCCCTTCATGTTGAGCACACACTGATGCCATGGAGTGATAGTAGGTGTAAATGTGTCAGCTGTGGCTAACTATGTGGAATGTTTTCATTGACTCTCCGTAGGGGTGATATAGTTCCGGGGCAGTCTGCAACGGGAAAGGAAGTCTTGCAGTGCTATTGTTTGGGGGCGGGGGGCAACTGAGGCCTTGTCTATGCTGGAAATGCTTTACTGGCATAGCTATAGTAAAGGAGCCCCTCGTGTGGCTGTAATGGATGGCAAGAGAAGGGGGTTTTCTGCCAGTGTCGGAACACCACCTCTCCGAAGGACATTAGCTATGACAGCAGCAGCTCTCTGCTGTGGCATAGCTGTGTCCAGGCTGAGGGTTTTACTGACATAGCTATGTCGACTTGGGGGGAGTGGTTTTTTCATACCCCAGACTGACGTAGTTAAGCCTACAGAACTTAGTAGTGTAGACATGGCCTAAGCGTCTTCTGATGCTGGACTACCTAAAATGGAGTCAGAGGCAATCTCCTGGTTAGGTGAGTAAAGAATTCCCACGACTCAAACCACTTCAGCCTTTGCTCAGGGGGAGGTACCCTGTGGGAAGAGAGTTTAGGCTGGGCTGTTTAAAGGTGCCTAAGGGAGGTAAATTCAAAGGGAGTTGGGTGGCTGACTGCCCTTGGAAAGTCTCCTCCCTAGTCTCATGGTGCTTCCTAGTGTACAGGAGTCCTCTTCAGTTAGCAGCTTCGCTGCCCATCTCCAAGGGGATTGCTCCAAGCTAGGCTGGAGATCATTCCTGGGGCAGCTTGCACTTCCAGGCTAGGTGGAGCAGTCAGGGGCCAGGCTTGTACGCCACAAATGTGGTATTCACATGGACAATATTTAATTTAAAAAAAATTCAGCTCACACTCTTAAAGAGAGGGAGTGCAACACCACACACACATCGAGGAGTTAAAATAGCACCGGTCACATTGGGAAGGCACCTAAAAACAATCTGAGTAGGATAAGTCCACTCTGCATATAAATAGGAATGTATTTAAATATGTTTATGGTTCTTGAAGAGGCAAGAGTGTGGCCACTGGTAACTCTATTGTAAACAGCTAATCCTGACCAGCGTGATATTTTAAAAAGGAGCAATAGAAAACTGTTCTTTGTCTGGCTGTGATTCAGGAAAATTTGCACCATAAATATTTTTAAAGCTGCTTCTGTGCTGGTAGAAAGTCACTGAACTAAGTGAGGAATGTGATAGCACCCTACAAATATTGCAAAGAATGCTGGGAAAAATCCACACTGTGTCACCCCCTTTGGGGAAGGAGGGGTCATGTACAGGGGCTCATGGGAGCTGGTGGGATTCACAAATGTCTGGAAACTTTCCAGATCTCTTGCCAATGCACAGAACCTGCTGCTGTTTTTCCTCCTTCCTTGTCATTCCTTTTTCCGGGGTTCACGGCACATCACAGGCTTCACAAATTCACATGGAAAATAATTTGTTGCAAAAGTGGGTCACATGCCCCACGTCCATATTGCAGACATCACCACCATGGGGATGCACAGGTCCCATGCCCAGAGCCGGTTGCTCTGCCCCCGGGAATGGCAGTGTTCCCCACTCCAGCCTTGGTAGCAGTGACATGTGAACTCTTGTTTCATCCTGTCCCTCTGCTGGGTGGTGAGGGCTCCTTTCACGGACACGTGCGGTTCGTGGGTGGCTGTGTCCACTCGGATCTGGAAGGAGTTCGCGTCCAGGTGCAGGTAGCTGTCCGAATCCATCTTCCTGCGAAGGCAGCGGCCATGGTTGTTGCAGACAAACTGGCTGCAGAGTTTGGTTGCCGTGGTCACATTGATGATGTAAGGGCCTAAGGTGCCAGTCAGGTATTTCTGGATCTTTACACAGTTGGGCTGGAGAAGGAAAATTAAAGCAGTTATGCACCAGAGACAGGCTGTGCTATTCTAGATTCTAAGGCCAGAAGAGAACCAGTGTGATCATCCCGCCTGGCTACCCATATAACACAGGCCATAGGACTTCCCTGGATTAATTCTTGCTTCAAGTCCAAAAGCTGTGACTGAACTAGACCAGATCTTTTAGAAAAAGCATCCAGGCTTGACTTTAAAACTTCTAGTTCTGGAGAATCCACCACAACCCTTGGTATGGTTAATTACCCTCTTATTAAAAAAATGCCTTATTTCTACTCTGAATTTGTCTGGCATCAATTTTCAGCCATTGGATCTTATCACTTTGTCTGCTATGTTGAAGAACCCTCTATGAAATTTCTGTTGCCCATGTAGGTACTTATAGATTGTGATCAAGTCACCCCTTCACCTTCTCTGTGATGAGCTAAATAGACAGACTCCAGGAGCTCAGTCACTGTAAGGCATATTTTCCACTCCTGCAATCATTCTTGCAGCTCTTCTCTGAGCCCTCTCCAATTCATCCACATCTGTCTTGAATTCAGGACACTAGAACTGGGCACAGTATTCCAGTAGCTGTCACACTGAAATTACTTCATTGCCAAATAGAAAGGTAATATAATCTCCTACTCCTAACACTTCAACAGTGATTATTTTGTTTTCTTCCAGGTCATTGATAAAAATATTAAATGGCATAGGGACAAGAACCATCTCTGCAGGACCTCACAACAGACAACCCACTTGATGATGATTTCCCAAGTTCTAAGATGTAATTAACAGCTAGCCAGCTTTTAATCCATTTAACATGTGCCATGCTGATTTTGTATCATTCTAATTTCTTAATCAAAATACTATGTGGTACCAAGTCAAATGCCTTACATAGGTCTAAGTATAGAACATCAACTCTATTTGTAATGCATATCAAGTTAATATCCAGTTAGTTTGACAAGAGCCATTTTCCATAAACCATGTTGATGGGCAGTGGTTAAATTACCCTCCTTTAAATTCTTTGAGTCCCTTATCAGCCGTTCCAATATTTTGGTTGGGATCAAATTCTGGGTGACAGGCCTATAATTAGTTGGGTCACCCTGTTTTACCCTGAAATACAGAAACAATGTTAGCTTCCGTCCAGTCTTCTGGAACTTCCCCGGTATTCCAAGAGTTATTAAAAAATCAACATTAAGGGTCCAGAGATCTTTTAAAAGTATTGGGTGGAAATGGGCTGGGTCTGCTGATTTTAAGAGTGCCTGGCTTTAGGAGCTGCTGTTTAATAGCCACCTTCATTTAGAATGGAAAGTATTCCATAATCATCTGATATCAATACATCATCTGGCTTGTTCTCAAATCCAGAACAGACATATTTTTGAATAGTAGGGCCTTTTCTGCATTACTATTGACAATTCTACCATTTCCACCTAGTAATAGCTGAATACCATTGTTAAGATTTCTTTTGTTCCTGATATTTAAAAATCTCCTTGTTGTCCTTAACTCTCCTGGCAATAGATTTCCTCTCGTGGTTTTTTTGCTTCCCTTATCAATCTTCTAAAATGTCTGGCTTCTAATTTACATTAATTGCTATCAACGTCCCTTCTTTTTTTCCTATTTGTTATATTAGATTTTTTTTTTTTTTAAAGCAGTGTATCCTTTCTCAATTGTGGAATTGAGTAATCCCATTTGAAAATGTAAATTACTTTTAATCTCTCTCCTCAGAGGAGTTGTTGTTAGTCTGCTAGGAGTACCTAAAAGACCTCAACTGGGAGCAGGAGCCCATAGCGATCCAGCTGAGGCCTCTTGTTGCTGCTGGAAGACTAATAACAAGCAATTAAGGAGGATGTTAAACAGCAACTACTAAAGTTTAGACATCTTTAAACCAGCAGCTCTTGATCATTTGCATCCATTGTTGATTTTTAATAAATCTTGGAACAGGGGCCAAGCTCCATGGGTCTGGAAGAAAGCTACTGTTGTGCCCGTACTGAAGAAGGGTTAATGGGATGAGCTGAATAATTGTAGGCCTGTCAGCCTGATTTCAATTCTGGGCGAATGGCCGTTGTATACTCTGTTAATAAAGAATTAACAAGAGGGGATCAGTGTGGGTTTATGGCAAATAGATCATCCCAAGCTAACTTGCCAGGCCCTGCTCTGAAGAATTTAATAATAGACAAGACAGCCAAAGGAAGTGCTGCTATCCTCATGTTGCAGAGGGAAAATTGAGGCAAGGAGATTAAGTGACTTGCCCAAGGTTACACGGGGTCTCTGTAACTGCCCTGGAAATTGAAGCCAGCTCTCCCGAGGCCTAGTTCAGTGCCTTAAGCAGAACACCAGCTTCCCTTTTTATTTAATGGGCTGTAGTTCCCTTCACGGCAAGCTGTCTGCTCCAATTCCAAACCGGTGTACCAGGCTGCAGTTAACCTCCAAGAGCTGTTTGCTTGCCCCTGTGATGAGCTGGCAGGTCTCAGGCCAGCCTCTAGTGAAAAAAATGTTACCTTAAACCCTCACCCACCTTCTAGCAACAACTGGCATTTAGCTGGCAGGTGCTGGGCCCCACCTCAGCCCTTAAGCGTAGGGATCGTTGGTGCAGGGAGCTCACTTTCAACAGCCTACTCAATCCTTGGCCAGTTTGCTGCCACTGCTGGAAGCTGGATCTGCCCCGTGTCCCCCCCAAGCACTCCTAGGGCCAGCTCAAATGTACATAACAGCAGTGCTCAGGGGGAGGTGCATCCAGCCCCCTGCTGCTAAGGCAGGGAGGAGCTATGGGATGTTCATTTGGGGGGCAAGTAAAGGGCCCCAATCCCAGATGCAGGTGTGCATGCATGCCCCCGTCGTCTCCCCCCCCCCCCCCAAAATCGCACGAAAAACCAATGGTAACTCCATAAGCAGCCTTTATTACCTGGTTGCGAGAATATTCCACACCTCCCCAGAGGACAATCCCGTGAGCCCCCATGGCTGCTGCCTGCCCGATCGTGTACACCAGGTCTGTCTGCAACAAGAGAAACCAGCAGCCCAGTGAGAACACCAAGCACAGAGAAGCTGGCTGGGCAGCCGAGAGAGTCCGGCAAAGCCAGGCCCACGAGCATCAAGGTGACTCAGTTCCTTTCCCTGTTCTGCTGCCATACAGCAGCGAGGCCCTGTGTAGGGGGGTTACTGCCTGGCAAGTGCTCAGGGGTGGTCAGGGCAGGGCCCTCTCTGGGATTGTGATAGCCCCCTCTAGGGCAGGATATCAGCTAGGCCTCCTCCCTTTCATTGTTCTGAGTGCAAGTCCAAACCACTTTGGGCCCTCAGGGGAGGGAAAGGCAGAAGGGCTCCTTCAAATTTAATACACCAGGTTGCAGCCTAGAGTGAGTTTTTAAGACCCAGTGACAGGTGCCCATGAAGAATCGGGGTTTCTAAGGGCGCTGCTGTACGGTGTACAACAGCTCACACGGCGCAGCTGGCCTTATTCTAGCTCTAGCCCCCACTGCAGCATGAAAACACGACGGGGCCGAGCCAGGGTCCGGGCAAAGTGTTGGGAAATGGAGCGTGGGGTAATAGGCGTTTAGCATTGACTGAGTGTGTAGAACGCTGTATGCGGGGGTGGGACGAGTACTTATGTGAATTTACAGAGGGTGAGTGAGCAACCGTGCTGGAAACAGGAGCTCGCTTCCCACAGGACAGGGCAGAGGGGGCAGCAGAGGTGCGCAAGGCTCCCTATAGCAGCCTGCAGCTGTGCCTGAGCCATGAGTTGAAGGGGCCATGAGTAGGAAAGAGGGGGAGATTAGCTTCCGTAGCCCATTCGCTCTGTGGCGTTCCTGTGGCACTGCCACCAGAGGTGCTAAGGCCTGGGGTGAGGGTGGAAAACTAGGAACAGCTTTGGGTCAGTCCCTCTGCTCCAGATTTGAACCAGTAACCTGAAGGTAAATGGTTCTGTAGCACCCTGCTAATCCCCCTGAGCGCATTCTTTAGCTGGTTGTAATTAGCGATACCTTGACCCATTCAGAGCTTCTATGTCAACAGCTGTTTGTCCAATGCATTGAGCCTGAAAGATTCAGCTGGAAATCTCGTGAGCCCTGGAAGGCCTGCTTTTGGCTTTTCCACTCTTGGTCCTAGCCAGACGTCAGCAGCACAGAGATGCATAAAAGTGGCCTTTAAATGCTGTTAGATTAACTTTATCAAACAGCAAGAGAGGCTTGGTGAAAGATTAGGGTGAGGGCTGGCGGAGCAAGGGATCTTATGTTAATTGCCCCACTTTGACCATCCATCTTTATACTCTCTCTCCCCCCGCCTCAGCTCTGAAAGACTGAGGGTCTGCAGTGTGTGTGAGACCGCAGATGGACAGGGACTGAGGGGGAGCAAATGGAGAACCCTAGATAGACAGGTTGGGTCTACACAGAGGCTACTGTATTTAATCAAACGTTCCCACTGATGCTCACCTAGACTTCTGGCAAAGCTGCAGTGTAAACAAGACTGGAATCACTTTTAACACCATTTGAGTTAAAAAACATGCGGAAAAACAAAGCTAAGCAAAAGGGTGGTAGAAACAGTTCCAGCCGAATCAAGGGAATTTCTGGTGAATTTCCCCAGTGCAAGCCAAGAAACTTACTTAGGCAGCAGCTGGGGCTTCTGCATTGTCAGGTTGCTAAGGGGCAGAGTGGTGGTTACCCTCAATCCTGCTGGCTTCACGCTGATCCCTAGCACTGTGCAGGATTGGGGGTAACCACTGCCTTTGTTAGCTCAGTTATGCAAAGGCCAGGCCCATGGGGTGGCTGGAATCCTCCTAGCAAGTGGTGTTTGCTAGTTGGGATCAAGTAGGGATTCGTGCCCAAGCCAGGACTGGGAGTTAGTCATTAGTGGGGATAGCAGAATTTAAAAAGGATCCCTGACCCTATGGTGGTGCAGTGCAAGCGTCCTGGAACCCTGCTCACGGTGGCTGGCGTTTAATGTGGGACCAGCCATGATGGGGACAGGGGAACGGCTAGGGGGGAAACCCCATCACATGAAGCTAAACTCTTCACATGGAATTAAATTCCTGATGGTCCCTTCCCATCCCCCCAGGCCTGCCTGATGCACAAAGCAGTCACCTGCTCCTTCCCAGCGCTGTCAGGGCTGAAGGTCCTGGACTTGCTCCCTACTGTTGACTAGTTGCAGGGGTTGCTATGCCCAGAGAGTGGGAAGGAGGAGGAGGGACGGCATCTCACCTGGGTTAGCTCCTTCAGGGTGTAGCTGTAGAAGGGCCGGGCGTACGCGAAGACAGGCAGGGAGTGGTTGGCAGAGGGCAGCTGAGCCACACGCAGAGCTTCACTTAGCTTGGCCTGCACAAACTTCTTGCCCTGCGGGGAGGCTCTCAGTACCTCCTCCATGTAGATGGAGGGGTAGAGCGCCTTGCTCTGCTCCCACAGCCACAGCAGCTTGTTGTTGCGCTGCACCTCCACCTGGGGGCAGCCCCCAGTGAAGTTCTCAAAGTCATCCCAGTAGTGGTAGTTGTAGCATTCGGGGAAGAGGTAGTAGCCCCACCAGCCGCCGGGGCGCAGCAACTGCGCCAGCTTGAGGGTCTCCACCATGAACCTGGCCGCAGCCGTCTCGAACTCCCACTTAGCCTCCAGCTCCACCCGCTCGTCGGGCCAGCGTGGGTTCCTTTGCCTCACCAGCTGGGCGGACATGGCCCGGTAGACGTTCTTCTTGTCCCAGTTCCGGATCCACTGGGGCCTCCAGTTCTCCCAGTCGATCACGGACAGGCCAGCGAAGGAGGCCGAGGGCATGGTGGCGGCGATGTCGCTGGCCATCTTGTCCAGGTGGTCCAGCAGGCTGGCGTTCTGGGGACAGCCGCCGTTGACAGCCACGGGTGGCGTGGTGGTGTTCAGGTAGTAGGGGTACAGACCCAGCTGGTCATAGTAGAAGATGGTGACGTTGCCGCCTGTGAAGTCTTCCTGCGCGTTCACCAGGAGGCTGAAGGAGGCCACGCTGAGGGGCACCTCATAGGAAGTCCAGCACCGAGCCGTTGGCGCATTCCAGGCCACCAGAAAGGGCCGGTCTGGCACAATGGGGGGCAAGGATGGCTTTAGGTTATGAGCCCTGGGCAGCTCGGGGCACAGGAGCAGCAGCAGCAACATGGTGCGGTGCACGGGGCACCTATGTAGCCTGAAGGCCGGTGAGCTCCATGCCAGGAACCTGCCCAAGCTGGGCCTCACTGCAGTTTGCTCCACTCCGCTGTAAGAAGGGTGGGAAAGACAGCCAGTCAGTCCAGGAATGTGGGTAGGAATCTGACAGCTCATCCCAGACTGGGCCTGGCAGGGGAAGAGAAGGCCAGGTAATCTATACCTCAGCAAACCATCCCTCCCTCCAGTCAGGCATCCTTCCCTCCCCACCACCAGGCACTTAGCTAATTACAGCACATTAGCTCATGAGCGGATGGGGACACCTTCCCAGCCCTCGCAGTGATCTGCTTCTGCTGCTCTTCCTCCCCTTTGAGGAGTTGTACGAACGCATGACCCTTATAGCTCTGCTCCCCACCCTCTGCTCCCTACCCAGCCCCCTTCTGCAGTGCTCCCTTTAGCTCCTCCTCCCACAAACGGACCTTGGTCCAGATCCTCACAGGCATTTAGGTGACTAATTCCCATGGGCCCTTCCACCTTTATTACCTTGCTCCCCATGCTTGAGGAGGCCTCCCCATCTGGTGCCCCCTAACTGCCCCATCTCTCCTCCTTGAGATACACTCCCTCCCTTTGCCTCACCACCCCCCGTCTCCTCTCTGACACCAGCTGCGCCCACGCCTGACCCTAATCTTTTACTCTGAGTTAGCGTCAGCATCCCAGGGCAAAGGCTGCATCTCTGAGCGCTTGTGAAGCCCTGCAGACGGGGATGGGGCTACAGAAAGCGCAATACAACCCTGCTCTGGGTTGGCTCTCTTGTTTCAGGGTGTCGCTTCTCTTCGCGGGGAGCTAGCGGCAAAGCATCTGTCTGGTCTCAAACGTTGCTGTTCTCCCTGGCCTGGAGCAGGAAAAGGGCTCCCCAAGGGAACTGTTAGTTTGCAAATTGCCTCTGCGCCACAGGCTGCCCTCCTAAGTAAGCTCATTTGCAGAGCAATTCAATTTAAATGTGCATGGATGAGCGAGGGATGCTCTTCTTCTGGCGCTGGGGTCATGGATCAGCTTGCACTGCAATTCACGCAGGCTGCTAAGCGCTAGGCTGTCTCTGCCCCGCCTGCCCCCAAGCCACTAAGGCCCTGCTGATCTATTAGAGCCACCCACCAACTGGAATGCAGGCACTTGCCGCCCCACCAGTGTTCAGGTGCTTGCTGAGCATAGCCCTGTACCACCAAGGCTCTGACTAGATCACCAGACACAGGGGCACGCCAACTCTGTAAAGCAAAGGGGTTAGTGGGATGGGTCCCGCTGGGATGATTCACAAACTACTTTGCAAACCCCATTCATCTGTGTTCTTTCCAAAGCCCTGACCCCTGTGCAAGGTGCCGAGAGCCCCCTCTCAGGCTCTGAGGGTCCTCAGCTCTCACCCCAGTCAGTGGGAGTGGAGAATGCCTTTCAGGAGCAGGCCCTTAGAGAAGAAAATCTGAGCTCACCTGTATCTAATTTAAGCCTTGTTAGCACAGTTTGTGCAGCCCTGTGGTTGAAGCCTCTGCCTTGTTCTGCAGGGGCAGCAAGTTCATATTCTATTAGGGGTAGCCTTTATTTTAATACCTCAGCCACCCCATCCATCAGCTCTTCCCCTGTCCCCCCAATGTTTGCACCAGGGGCTGCTCCCCTCCTGCCTTTTCCTATGAGCCTTCCCTAAGATTATCCCTGCAGGGAGGGTGGTTCCGGGGCAGGAGGCAGAAACTGTCCTGAAGTTTGCTGTGAGAGAGAGAGAGAGAGAGAGAGAGAGAGAGAGAGACACACACACACACACACACACACACACACACACACACACACACACACACACACACACACACACACACACACACACACACACACACGCGATTGCCCTCAGAACTGCAAAGTGTATTAAACCCGTCGTTAATTAGCCGAACTGATGAGGAACCTGCCTGGCTCCCACGAGGCAGATTTACTCAGCAGAGCAGCAGACACGATTGGCTCAGGAGAACAGAACAAGTGGCTGCCTTAATTAGAATAAAACAGCTGGGGAGTGAGGAGATTCTGACCCCCCCAGTTCTGGGCTGAGAATTCCCCTTGCACAGGTGGTGTGGGGCCAGTATAACATAAGTGTATGCAAGGAACCTAGTAAGCTCTTACTATCTAAATTCCAGCTTTTCTGAAACAAGATTCTGCAGACAAATCTCAGCGTCAGATGGCCAGAAAAAACTCACTCTGGAGGAGGACGAAACAGAAACCGATAGGCAGGAAATTCCGGACTGAAAATGGAGATGGTTAGGACATACATGGAGAAAAGAGCAGAAAAACATACCTAGACAGGTGGACTAGAACCCCCAGATCAAGAGGTGACTAGACCAAGGATAACATGGAAACACACAATAGAGGCAGAATTGAAAGCTATCAAAATGACTTGGGAAGAAGCTAACACTGCAGCAGACCAGCAAAATAGAAGGCAGTGGTGCAGCCACCGTGTTCTGCACAGAACAGCGAGGAAGAAGATGACAAGCTGCAGGGCCTGGAGTGGTGGCGGGCGGGGGGGGGGATTGGGTTCTGAGCTCCAGCTGCTGTGGATGGCAGTTGTCAGGGTTTACAAATGTGAAAGTTCCTCTTTGCTGGCCCCTGGGATTCACAAGCCACAAAGGTGGCATGAGCCAGCCATCACAGGGCAGTTAGGCCAACTGGCCTGGTGGGCCCTATGATGGGGACACTTGTCCACTGAGGTCACTGAATTCATTTTGCCCACCCCAACAAACAGACATCAGCTGGTGATGATGTGCAGGCACTGTTGGCTTGTATTTGAACTAGCACCCTAGAGGTGAAAAATTCTATAAGCCAGCTATCTGCCAATCCACAGAGCTACCAGCTCTCCCTGAAATAGACTCATGTAGTGAATACATGTAAACATAGGAGAGTCTGAGCCGGCATCCTCAAGCCGCACGCTCAGTGCCGCATCAGCACAGCTGCCCGCTCAGAGACTTTGCCTTGCCTGGGTAATGCTTGTGCAAAAGTTGGAAGGACTCTCCCGTTTTCCCCTGTACCGGGATTCCCAGCTGCATGTGCAGGACATCAAAGAGCCGTCTGTTTATTCTAGGCACAGTCTGCCTGTGTGACCTCCCGGATTACTTTGTCCTGCAGGAGAGGGGGACTGGCAGCCCGACACTTTGGCCACGGGTAGTGCTTTCTGCATGTGACAGGCCCATAGCTCTTGAGCAGCCTCACTATTCAGTGAGCAGCCGGAGGTTCCTGCCACTCACGCAGCTGCTGTGTCAGCAGGTGTGATCCCCTTGCCGCTTAATTACAGCATGCAAACTGTAATGGAGCAGCAGCGACTCCCGCAGATGAGACCCAGAACCCCTGGCAGGTTCCTGGTGGAGTTAATGAGAGCAGAGTAACCATGGCAACCACCGTCTTCCCTCCTCTCCAGCCCCCCACCCCCTTAGGAAAGCTTTGTGGAAATGTAGGTTAGCTGGGGAGAACGAACCACTCCGTGCCCATTAGTGCTCTGAGGTGCGGGATGCTGATAGTCAGGGCCCCGTTTTTTCCTGTTTCATTCTACTGTAAACTGAAAGGCCTGATTCTGTGAGGTGCTGGGCGTCCCCTGAGCAACCTCAATGCTCAGCAAAGCCAGGAGTAAGACAGGGAGCTCAGCACCCTCAGCCACACACTCTCTGCTTCTAAACACCTGCCCAGGAGCGGAATGAGCAGCAGTCAAGGAGGAAAAGCTGCTCTCAGCTGCGCCTGGGGCAGGAACTCCAGGAGCAGTAGCTGTAATGCCAGGGGGCTTCGACCGGGGATGATGGGGGTGGAACAGAGCCTTCCTCCCTGAGACGTGCAGCCAACGTTGGGGAGGGGGTACAAAAAGGAGGCATACGCTCCCACAGGAAAGGTTATCTGGCCCCACATGGGGGGATACAGGCTAAGACTCACCTGGATGCCCTTTGAATCTGAAGTGTCCTTTAATCTGTGGTGAAATCTGTGGCTCAGGAGTTCAGGTCTTTTCACAGAGGTTCAAGAAAAAATACTGGATTTGCCTCTGGTAGGAACTGCTGTCTTTGGTGCTAAGACAGACGAGGCCTTAGAGACGTTAAAGACCCCAAGAACTACAGCATTAAGGGAGGGTCAATCATCTCTAGACTGGCTCTAGACTGTTCTCAGTGGTAGCAGATGACAGAACAAGGAGTAATGGTCTCAAGTTGCAGTGGGGGAGATTTAGGTTGGATATTAGGAAAAACTTTTTCACTAGGAGGGTGATGAAACCTAGGAATGCATTACCTAGGGAGGTGGTGGAATCTCCTTCCCTGGAAGTTTTTAAGGTCAGGCTTGACAAAGCCCTGGCTGGGATGATTTAATTGGGGATCGGTCCTGCTTTGAGCAGGGGGTTGGACTAGATGACCTCCTGAGGTCCCTTCCAACCCTGATATTCTATGATCTCCTCACAGGAAAGCCAGAAGGAGTGGTTTCAGCAATTAGCTTCCAGGCATGGCTACCAGCAGCAGCCCAAGCAGTCTGGGAGGGCTTCACGTACCCCTCAAAGGAGGCAAAGATCTCTCTTCTTGGCTTTGCCTGCCTCCGTGACAGGTGGTGCTAGACCAGGGGTCTTGGAATGTGCCAAAGGATCCTAAATCAGTTATAAAAGATTTAGATCCTCACCTTTGAAAGGTGGAGATGTTCAAATGGAAGGGGGCTACAGCAAAGCTGTATTTTTATGGAGAGATTCTCATCTATTCCTTAGCCTCCCCTCATCACCAAAGTGCCTGAGCCCTTCCAGTAGTGCATTAAGTGACTTGACTCATAGCTGGTTTTCTCTTCTTCCTTTCCCTTCCTTCCTTCCCAGCTATAAATCCAATTTAATATCAACAAACAAACTGCCTCTAAAACAATCCAAACCACCTGAAATTTTACATGCCACAATTCATCCTGAGGGAGACTACATCTGGAAAGGTTGGGACAAAACTCACAAAAGGCATTTTGGAGATGCTGAGGCTATAGATTTCACCTATGCACTTTCAGACCATTTTTCCAATGGCTTTTTGCCTCATTCTCTCTCAATGTACAAACATCAGACTGGATTTATGCCGATGCCCTTTGGTAGGAGAAATGCTTTGGACTGGTTTTGGGGGAGAGGTAGCAGTTATTTTGATGCTATCACATAGGGTGTTGTCATGAGCCCTAAGCCTTGAACCTTAGTCTGCAGGATCAGACCTCCTCCATGCCCTCCACTTGGCAGCCTGCTGATAACTGCTTACCTAGGACCCATCAACCCCAGCCCGAGTCTGAGGCTCCACCCCTAAGATCCTATTGGCGGAGTCCCAGAGCAGCTGATTGGCCTGCTGACCCTACTTAAGCCAGCAGCAGGAACAGGAATCTGTCTGAACAAGTGGAGGTCCACCCTGCTCCTGCTCCCTGAGCTTGACTTCCTGGCATCCCATCCCGACTTGACTCCTGGTGTGTGACTTGTGGTTCTGATCACCAGTTTGTCTCATGCCTCTGACCTCCTGGTATCCTGACCTGGCCTGACTCTGGTTACCGACTCGTGGTTCTGATCTCAAGTTTGTCTCCTACTTCTGACCTGCTGGTAGCCTGAATCAGCAGACTCTCGACTCCTGTCTCATGACTGTGGACTCCAGCTCTGACCACTAGGTCTGGCTGCCCATGACCCAGCTGTGACAGGTGCCTTCACTGCAGAGTTAGCCTAGGTGGCTGGCCCCTAGGTAGACTGAGCACCTAGGTTAGCCTAGCCCAGGTGTGAGCAGCCACACTACAAAGTTGAACCCGAATTACTGTGTTCTGTGTATTGTGCTCTCGCTGACAGAGCTGGGTGGAAAATGGTTTTCCTGACCCACAAGGATTTTAGAGCATTTGAAAAATATTCCCCTCCTGAACTGGGACGGGCAGTCAAAATCTTGAAAATGTGCCTGAACAGAAACCCTGGAAAAAAATGCTGGTTTGGATCTTTTAAAATGTTGATAACTTTGAAACATTTCATTTTGTTCCACTTAAAAATGTAACTAAAAATTAAATAAGAGCTGCAATGCTGGCAGATCATCAGCTCAAGTGGAAAAGGAACCCAGGCTCTAACCCATGCCCCAGCTAGTCAGGGCTGAAAGCACCACTAAACTCAGGTGAGTTTTTTTTGTGTCAGGAGGCAGGGTTGAGGGTCAACACCTGGGTAAGACACTTCTGTACATTCCAGAACACCTGTATTATATACACCCATCAGTTTGATGCATGCTTACCTAGGCATCACTATCACTTTGTAAAGTGTCCGTGGCCAGACACCTCTGGCCATGGTAGTGGGTTGGGTGTGATCCAACCTCACCCATCGATCACATGGGCTCATTAAGATATCAGTACTTTTGTGGTCAAGAGTCTATGTGATGGATGGATACTGCTGTCTCTTTCTGGGTGTCCTCGTTATTAAGTATGGTGCTTCTGGGGGAGCAGAGTTAGGGTTGTTTGGGTGACTCTGCAGACCTGTACTTTGGAACGTTGTTGTAAAGCAAGCCCTTCTCTTGGATTCTCAAGGTGCTTGTCTCACACACGTGGGTTTGAGAAGAGTACAGTGTTCTCTAAAGGGCATTTTGAATGCAGGGACAGATTCTTTCCCCCTAAAGGCCAGGCATAATGAAGATTTTTGCCTGGGGTGATATTACAAACGCACAAAATGACCCTCAGCGCTCTCCCGTTTTCCAGTGGGAAATCCCCTAGCTCCTCTGCCATTGGTCCATGCACATCTCTTACAGAATAGCTCCAACCTCAGCCTAACAGCAGCGGCAGCTAGAGTGTTTGGGGCCATTGGTGTATGGTTTTTAAGGGGACAGCTGCATGAAAACTCTGGAATACCATTATCCACTAACAACCTCTGTGCTTTTCACCACCACATCTGTCCCTCTGGATGAGCTTCTCTAGAAGTTTTTCCCAGGGAAGAACACAGATTTGAATACTACGCATGCTCTACACTACACACCAGCTGGAACAGCCAGATCCTGTGCTACTCGGCAGAATCTTATTCCATGCAAGCGTACAAAGGAAACAAACAAATATCTCATCCCTTTAAAAATTATTTCTCTTTCATTCTTATTTCACCTATTCCCCAGCTTTTTCCATATAAGGTGGAAAGAAGAAAAATTATTCAAAAGAAAATTGCTATGTGCTAAGGTTCTCTCTGAATTAGATTATTGTATGAAAAACCAAAACTAAAGAGCTGTTGTATTAACAATAATTGCTCAAGTTTAGAGGGACTTATGATTTTCCTTGTTTAAAAAAAAAAACATTAAGTATTTCTTGTGTCCATGAAAGATATTCAGGACCAGAATCTGAGCTTATTTAAAACCTGGTGTGAATCAGGAGAAAGGGCACAGAAGTTAATAGAGTTACATTGGTATAAAATTGGAATCAGATCAGAATCTGGTCCCCAGAAGACAAATGTTTAACGACAAGTTGCTTAAATGTAGCAAGAAAACAACATTATTTTCACATCAAGTAATAATTTTTTTAAAAACAGTTGTCCCTGATTTTTTGCTACACCCTCACTTGGGAGATCAATAAAAAGCTGTTTGTAGACAGAAATGTATCTGCAATTCCTATGGGGGAGGAAGTCATACAAAGGTCAGGAAGCTATGGCCAGTGTCATCATATATTTAGCAAATGATAATGCAAACTGCACCGGGATGGGGGAAAATCTGTAGAGGAAGGAAAAATGCATTGCCTAGTCTAGGAAGTTATGGCATGTTCACAACCAGGGAAGAGAAAGAGACAGTTTAGAGGAGAGGATGGTAATCTCCCTGGCTCCCCCTTTGCGCTCTATATCACAGCATACTCAACCACTGATCTATGCAGCTAATTTCCCCAGCCCCTTCTCTGTGTAAATCTTATTTCCAATTTCCCTGGCTCTTAAACTCACTTACTATGCACAGCACTTGGACAGAGAGCAGTGGCGGGGTGGAAATCGCCTCTATCTGCCGGATGTGTGTGTATAAATGAGAAAGAGAGAGTCTCTCAGAAACATCCTGGGTCATTGAAAAACTTGCACCTCTTTCTCACCCTTCCCGTCCCCCTCTGCCCCCAGCTGATGGATGGGGTAATATCCCTCTCCCATCTTATTCTCAGCTGCCCTTGGGCCAGGAGCTGGAAGAGAACTGCTGATGCTGTGCGAGCTCCGACAGGTGAATCCTGAAGGTTTCAAGCGCAGCCCTCGCTCCTTTGCCTTTGAAGAAAAACAATGTAATAAAATAACCCAGCAGGAAAATGAATGGAGAGAAAGAAAGAGAGAGAGATGGATTCACCTACCAGAGGGGTTCTGCAGCCATGGCCGTGAGCTTGTCCCTGCGCCCCCTTTTTCCTCCCAGCAGTGCCCTGACCACTTTAATGTGCTGTCCTTCAAATTTTTTTTTTTTTTTTTTTAAAGCTGAGACCTGGAATATCAAGGCACCTGCTAACCCAGCTCCCAGGGTGGGTCCACCCTGGCTTCCACTGATTTCCCAGCTCCCAGGCTGCCCAAGGTAGCTCAGTGCCTCTCGTCTGCACCACTTTCAGATGCATTTGCAGATGAGTTTTGCACTGAGAGCCACTAAGTAGGTGATGCTAAGACCATCAGAACTGCAGGGGAGGGGGGTCTACCTGTGGCTGCCCACCCCTACCTTTGAAGTGGTACAATCCATGTCTGTATGCTTGCTAGAACAGCTGTGTTTATGAGTACCTCCTCCGGGCTATCCTCATGCTTGACGGTGGTGTGTGTGTTCATTCAGTGGCACGGAGACTCTACTACGCTCAGCTCATTCAGTCCCTGGTTGGCAGACGGGGAGGGCAGCGCTGTCTCTCCATGCCCACCTTTCCCCGGCTCTTCCTGGAAAGCGGCCTCCCGCCTGCATGCCTGGGACTGAGAATAGGTTGGTAGGCAACCATCTCGACAGGTTAAAAACCAGAGGGAACCAATGCTCAGTCTATACACTCTAGGTGCTTGGCAGGTTTTGGACACATTCTAGATGGTAAGGGGGTTTCATATAGTCTGGCTCAACCGTGATAAGTGATTCTGACTGGCCTGGGTCCCTGGATATCTGCTCCCAGGGGTCCCAGATCAAATGGGCTCTGTTTCCAAGTTTATTTCTAACTATGAGCCAGCCAGCCCCACTAACAGGAATGAAAAGCAGCGACATCACATTTCTGTCTCCGCTGACGCTGGTGGAGCGGACTCCCAGCTCACATGGGGAGCTGGTATTTCAGTAAGATGGTGCTGTTTGGACACAGTCCCTTTTCAGAGTAGAACCAGGTGCTGTCAGAACAAAGTGTATGAGATCATTTAAAGCTGAGCTGCTCTAGCTAGGGAATCTGGGGCTTTTCTCTGCATTGTCTCCAGAGTGCGCAGATCCCTTCAAGCCAGGGGAGAACAGCTAAGCTGGTTCTTTGTGAATGACTGAGTGGCTGGGGTTCACATGCTCATGGCTTGCCCATTGATGCTACACGTTCATTCACACGCCCTGCTAATGAACTCCTGCCCATTCCCTCCCTTTACGCTGCAGGGAGTTGGTGTGAGGGTCTAGCGGACTGGAGTGCTAACACCTCACCACTGGCCTCTTTTTCTTGTGCCAGTCTGTTAACCCTCCTCGCTATTGAGGGATTTCAGAGAGGCCATTGAAGCACAGCGGGCTGCTGGTAACAACCGTCAGTTGCTACAGAACTGGGCTGGATTTGAAACGCAGCCTAGAGATGAAATCCTTGGTAGCCCATTGCCAATCTCCTGAGCCATCAAGCTGAAGGAGCATACCCTGCTCTTTAAGGCACAGTCCATGGCCCAGAGCTGCACTGGCAGTATGTTGTAAGAGCCCTGGCAGGTATTTTGCAGGATACCGCTCAGAGCTTCCCAGCACATAAGGGGAAGGAGCAGGGGATCCAGTAGGGGTGCAACAACTTACTCCACTGGTGGTGCCAGTCCTACTCCAGGGTGCCATAGCTGCACTGCCATCTGCTCTGTTTGAGGTGCCATGCAGCATCAGGGACAATGGGGTGGCTGTGGCCCCTGCTCTCCCCACTGTGCAGTGACCCTTGGCCCTCACAAGAATCACACAAGATGTGAGGGGAAAGCTCCTTGGCCCAGAGCCTGAAAAGTATTCCAGTGAACTCAGTGGAAGTGAGGAGATTAAATTCCTTTGAGGATCTGGGCTCTTATGCCTCCTGGAGCCTCCAGCTGCATGGCCTCTTATGGGCCAGGCATTGTCCTTCCCCCACGCTGGACTGCCATCCTCACAGATGCCCCTGACTTTGCTGGCTATGATTTAACGCCCCCTTTCTGAACAGGGACACTTGGGTTTTACATCATGTTTGAAACAAAAAAAGTCTTAGCTGGGTTATGATCCAAGCGTATTACAGATTCTCACTTGCTTTCCCCCACAGACACGGGTGAGTTACTTTGGCTCCTCACTGGGGCTGGAGAGTGCAAATAGACTCGTTGGACATGTGCGTTTGTTCCCAGTCAGGTTCAGTGTCATGGTCTGGCTCTCACACACTAGCACAAACTGCATTCAGGTTGCGACCGCTGCAGGGGAACATTTCAATCTACGCTGAATAAATCTGCTTCTTCTAAAAATATAAATGATTGGAAACATTTCTACTGGGCTCAAGCCACGTCAAACATTACTTGTACTGCCCCTAAATCTGGGGCCTAAATTGAGTTGGCACTATCTCTTTAATGGAAGTCCCAGGAATATAGAACTATGCCACGTTCACCAGTGCTGTGCCAGATGAGAGCATGAGTTGCTGCCACCTGACACAGGTTTAAATAATGAAGTGCTCTATTTAACTTGTATGAATGTCTTTGTATAGTATGGTCTTCTCCCTCCCTGCCAAGGAAATGCTGTGAAATGATAAGGCAGAGGATAACTGTCTCTGGTGGTTCCCGACAACATCCGCCTAAACTCTGCTCATGATCAGAGGGGCAACCACTCTAGAGGGTCTCTCCAACTAGCTTCATCCAGTGACACATGGCTTGCCCATCACCAACAATGGCATGGAGTGGGTTGGCTTTTGTGGGTTACAGTAGCTTGCCAGTCACTAAGTCAGAATCTTCATTGTGCCAAGAGGGGCATTCACTGGAAGTCAGCAGTGCAGGACAATATTGGTCAGTGAGGTGGGACAGAATTTGTCCCTGCTGGGAGTTGAACTGTAGATCCAGTGTTGAGCTAAGGCAGAATGTCCATAAGCTGACGGTGGCTCCAGCATTAATATCCCCCAAGTCTTCAGCTACTAGAGGGCAAGGCAATGACAACACTTCCAGGAAAATCAGACCCCAAGAGGAGCAAGCCAGGAATTAATACTATTAGCACAAGCTGTGTTCAACTGTACAGTTCTCTACCAATGCAAGAGTGATGCACATCATCCATCAGTCCTGCCCTCCAGCATGTCAGGGTTCCCACTGTAGGAGAGACAATAACACCTTTGTCCAAGAATCCTTCACAGCTCAGTGGGGGAAAAGGAGTGGGAGGTGGGAAGCTGTAGATGTAGCCTCAGAAGCAAGAAAGAAGAGAGCCGCCCCACATCTGTGAGAAGCAGCTGGCTAAGCAATCTCTTGAAACCCACACAGAACAGCCCCTCCTGCTGGGCTTCATTTCACAATCCAGTGCCATCTAAACAAGAGTGATTTGCTCTCTCCTCTGGGCACCAGGGTGCCCTTATTTTAATTAAACAAAACAAAATTTAACAAGCTTTTTCTGGGAGGAACGTATGGTAAGAGCATGAGCACCCCTTAGTGTCTCTACTGTCTGACCCACCTATAATGCTAACCCTGCAAATCCCCCTGACATGGACGGTGCATGAACAACCTGCTACACTTTGCGCGATGGCCTCTGATGGTTTAACCTACTAAAATACAAATATCTTCCTGGCCGTGAGGAGTTAAAAGAGGGAAGCAAGTAAGTTCAGCTCTATTTGATTTAAAGATATCCCTGACTGAAATGTGGGCAGCAGAACTGAAGCTCTTTGATTATTGTCAGACCCAGTTTGGCTTAGACCCTGTCATGCTGTCCCAGCTGCTAAAGGGTGAACAGGGAGATGAGCTGCCTCCTCCACTGGGGCTGAGTAGTGGCTCTGCAACAGCTGGGATCAGAAAAAGGCTGCAGGGTAGCAGTGGCTGAGGAACTACTGAAATCAGGGCCCTTTAGCAATGGACTATGGGAAGCTAGCCAGGTAGCTGGACCTTCAGAGGCAGAAGCTCACAGAATGAGTCTGGGAAACAGCCTGCTGGACGGGTGTGGTCAGAGGCAGGCAGGCACTGGAAGAAACTGGTTGCAACTTCTTCACACAGGGTCCCTGAGGTGTGGTTGAGCCTGGGTTCCCCAGCAGAGGAGTTAGTGGGGCCTGAACCCCAAGAGGTGGAGTCTGTTGACCCTTTGCTAAGGTTACTGGCCTCCTGACCTACCAGACTCTTTTCTGCCCTGAGATGGGAGACAGAGACTATTAACCACCTGACTGGAGGCATAGCAAGGAACTACCAGCCATGGATTAAATGGTGATTGGCTAAATAAAGGGGAAACTTGGCCATCACCATGCTCAACAACAAGAAGCTACCAGAGACTGACAGCAGCTCCAGATAGACCCCAGTTCATGCCAATTAAAAATGATGGCCTACTCTGCGTGGCCTCTCCACCATGGGGAACAGAGCGGAGCAATGCCTTGCAAAACCCAGCCGTGGGGCTCAGAGCAGCTCTGCAGCATGCTTCCGGCCCCCCATCCTGGTCCAGCAGCAGCCCCTCTGCTCTCACTCTGACTGCTTGTAGGTCAGAGTGTGGGGAGGGCTTGCAAAGGGCAGGCATGAGGGTTGGCTGCACTCTGCACCATTATCTTTCCTTGTACCTGGGAGGATTTCACAGTGGAAGATCAGCTGCAAAGCCCATTGAAGTCCATGGGAGTCTTTCTGTTGACTAGGATGGGGTTTTGACCAGGCCCTATGCCAGCAGTGTTATCAGAGGGGTGCTACTGCCCCACCACCAGTAAGGCTGAGACTCGCTTACTGTTTAACAGATGCTATTTCAAAGTGCTCCACGGGCTCAGTCACAGTGTCCTGTCAATTGCTGTACTTTATCGGGAGAGTGTTCAAAACTCAAGGTAACTTGAGCAAGGGGTTCCCAAAACAGAACCCCCTTAAAAAATGTCACAACAAATGTTTATGATTCTTATAACATTTTTGGTTCACATCCTATCATGGCTCTGCTGCCACATGCCCAAAACTGGGTTAGCAGCACCCTATGGTGACTGATCTCAGCTCAGGTCCGGCACCCACTGCCCCTTTGGGGAAGCAATGTTTAAAAGAAAAGGAGGACTTGTGGCACCTTAGAGACTAACAAATTTATTTGAGCATTAGCTTTCGTGAGCTCTGAAAGCTTATGCTCAAATAAATTTGTTAGTCTCTAAGGTGCCACAAGTCCTCCTTTTCTTTTTGCGGATACAGACTAACACAGCTGCTACTCTGAAACCAGTGTTTAAAAGGTTATTCTACAAGGTGGCTTGAGCCAAGCTGATGAGCCAGAGAAAGTCACTTGGGTGTGTGCAGCAGGACTGGCACTCTGGTACAAACCAGTGTGTTTGCCAGTTGCCTGACATCAGAATGAATGGTTGGCTCAAGGTGACGTGCTGTGGTTTTGAACCCACCCAGTATCCATGTGCTCTGAGTCTGATCCCTGCCCTTAGCAGCTCTCTGAGAACATTGGGAATGTTAGTTGCTCTGTACCTGCCTTCTACAAAACTTGCCTCTTGCAAGTTTAGCCTTAAGGTCAAAGCTTCTGTTGAGACCTGATATGTCAAAGTGTCCTACAACCCACATTAATTATTCAAATTTTATTTTAGAAGTATTGTTAGGGAAAATAGCATTAATTAAATAGATGGAAGCTGAAAGACTCTAGTGAGCAACAGCATTAGGGCAATGTAATCATGCTGCCTGCTCCACACCCCTGTCCTGAACGGTGGGACTGGGTGTGATCAAAGAAAAGCAAGTAGCTGTGATTCTCATCAATGTCTGCATGATCAAAGGGGTTGCTGAGCATCAAGAAAGGCACCCATAATGAAAGACCTATTCTAAGGACTGGCATGTGGTCAACATTGACCGTTTTCAGTCAAAACACTAACATGTTTATCATGAAAAATAAATAGCTTTCTGGAACAATTCATCCAGTCCACACAAACCAAGGTGTCTTAGGGTGATTGGCACCTTTTAGAGGGAGAGCACGCTAGTGCACCTGGGCTTATTACCTGCTGTCCTACTAGGCTTAAGGGATGGCACCTGAGCCTTATAAAGGGGGAGACAGCTGCCAGGTGGCTGGTAGATGTTTGCAGGCACTGTGGAGAGTAAGAAGATTCCTGCAGGGCCCTAAGGCAGCAGAGGAAAGATACTAAGGGGGAAAGCCTATGGAGAAGGCCATGCTCCAGGTAAGCGGTGTATTTTTGGGTTTTTTTTGGGTTGCTGAAACACTGAGCTCCGTAGATACATCCATGCAGAGCCTTATATACACAATTAAGAACAGATTGTTCGGTCTTATTTTCAGCTCCTGCAGTGTGAAGAGGTTGCAGTAAGGTCTTTAAAGGCAAGGCCATTATCCAGTCCAATAAACAGAAGTAAAGAAACCACCAACCTTTAGTCCTGTTTGTAAGCCCTGGTCTACACTAGGACTTTAGGTTGAATTTAGCAGCATTAAATCGATGCAAACCTGCACCCATCCACACGACGAAGCCCTTTATTTCGACTTAAAGGGCTCTTAAAGTCGATTTCCTTTCTCCACCCCGACAAGTGGATTAGCGCTTAAATCGGCCTTGCCGGGTCGAATTTGGGGTACTGTGGACACAATTTGACGGTATTGGCCTCCGGGAGCTATCCCAGAGTGCTCCACTGTGACTGCTCTGGACAGCACTCTCAACTCAGATGCACGATTGTTTGCCGTTGCCCTGACACAGGAAGGGGCGACTGACGACACGGCTTACAGGGTTGGCTTACAGGGAGTTAAAATCAACAAAGGGGGTGGCTTTACATCAAGGAGTATTTCAGGCAGGACTTCACGGAGAATTCCAATAAGAAATGGTGCACCTAAGTTATTGTTCTTATTGGAACAAGGAGGTTAGTCTGGCCTCTGATTGATACATGGCTAGATTTACCTCGCTGCACCTTCTCTGTGAGTGACTGCAGTGTGACCTAGAGGAATGAGTCCCCTAGACGGGGGGTGGGGGGGGTTGCAAATGAGTACAAAACAAATCTGGTCTATTTCTTGTTTTGATCCACTCCATCTATCTTTTACATCTTTGGCTGGCAGCAGACGGTGCAGAAGGACTGCATGCCATCCACATCTCATGGCTGCTTGGCAGAAGATGGTACAATAGGACTGCTAGCCATCCTCATCTCTTGCCTGCCCGGCAGAAGATGATGCAATAGGACTGCTAGCAATCTGTATCACCTGCCTGCTCACCATAAGATGGTTCAATAGGACTGACTGCAGGACTAAAGAGAATGACCTGATCAAGTCACTCCAAATTTAGTCCCTGCACCCTTTCTGCCCAGGCGCTCCTGATCGACCTCACACAGGCGACCAGGAGCACCTCAGACATGACAATGACGGCTACCAGTCCTATTGCACCGTCTGCTGCCACAAGGCAATGGGTTGCTGCTGCTGTGTAGCAATGCCGTACCGCGTCTGCCAGCACCCAGGAGACATATGGTGACGGTTACCTGAGCGGGCTCCATGCTTGCCGTGGTATGGCGTCTGCACAGGTAACTCAGGAAAAAAGGCGCAAAACGATTGTCTGCCCTTGCTTTCACGGAGGGAGGGAGGGAATGGGGGCCTGACGATATGTACCCAGAACCACCCGCGACAATGTTTTAGCCCCATCAGGCATTGGGATCTCAACCCAGAATTCCAATGGGCAGCGTAGACTGCGAGAACTGTGGGATAGCTACCCACAGTGCAACACTCCGGAAATCGACTCTAGCCTCGGTACTGTGGAAGCACTCCGCCAAGTTAATGCACTTAGAGCATTTTCTGTGGGGACACACACACTCGAATATATAAAACCAACTTCTATAAATTCAACCTAATTTCGTAGTGTAGACATACCCTAAGAGGAAGCTTCTGTATTGGGTAAAATATGAGTAATAGTTGCTATCAGGATTTGAATAATTTTTAAAGGTGAATCAGCTTCGTATGTTTGAAGTCTAGATACATAACGAATCAGCATGTTAAGCATATTGCAGGCAACATGTGCAACAAGGAAGACAAACCCTCAGGGAGGCGGGGCTGGGACCAGCTGAGACTGCGATGAAGACTTGGTAAGTTTGAGATTTATTTTGAAAGACTTTGTGCAGGACTTAATCAAGTGGATGCCAGCAGGGAAATGTTCAGAATATCTGGACTGTTTGGCCTTTGTACAGGGCCCTGAGTGAAGGGGAAACTGAGGCCAGTTTGGCAGAAACATGCTGCCCAGAAGGGGGTGCTACAGGGCAGGCATGCCATTTGATGCAAGTGTTCACATCTATCAATTTCACTCTTCAAAGTGCTGTATTTTCTGTTAGTTGAGTGGCCCTTTTTAAAGCAGTCATAGGAAATGAGATACAGCCCCCCCTCCCCCCCCCCGCAAATGGCCATAGAAAAGTCAAGCTGTGCACAGGCTACACTAAACCTTAAATATACTTTGACCCAAAAGACTGGATTGCTGTAGGATTTTTCACCCCGGTTAAAATGGAAATTTAGGTGTAACCTTAACTGGGGTATGCTACTGTCCCACATAACATTGATATGTCATGCTGGGGTAAGGGGTAGGGTTAGGGTTGCAAACTAAGGTCATTTAGTCAAAGGATTCCCAAGATAAAAACCCCTCCCATTAAATTAATTAAAGATAGCTTTAAAAATAAAAGTGCTGTAAAGTCCACATACAGAGGAAGATTGTCTTGAAAACTGGTATGCCACAGCTGAGGCTGGGGTAGTGTTTGTGGTGAAAATTTGGGGTCATTAGATTAAGGAGTTCTCATTATTCAATCCCTCACATTGAGCATCTTTAAATTTTCTAAAGGCTCTGTAATCCTCATCTGTCATAAGATCACTGCTGTGCCATAACAGGGGCAAACTGGGAGTCACTTGGGCAAGGGTATCCTCAGATTCAGCTCCCCAGTAAGCAGCTGATCTTAACATACAGATTGCTCTAAACCCCAGTTACGGTACAGGCCAGCCTCCTACAACTCTGTATTTCCTGGCTTCCAGAGGCTTGAGTCTAGGTGCACTTTAATGTGCTGGAAGGCGACAAACCGAGGTGGGTTAGGGGCTTGTGAGGCCCTGGGCCAGAGCAAGTGGGGGCCCCCTCTGTACCCCTTCTGCCTGCAGCCCCCCTGTCCTCCTGAGTGTTCCTGCCCAGGGGTGGGGTCAGGGCGGAGGGCCTTGCCCTGCTCCCTGGCAGGAGCGCTGGGCAGCCGGAGAAAGGCAAGCCCCTGCGTCCCGACCCTGCTCCCCGGCCGGAGCACTGGGTGAAGCGGTGTGGGTTGGGGTGTGTCCCTTCTTCCAGGGCCACTGGGCACAGGCCCCATTAGCCTAGTTGCTACAAGGCCCAGCTGGTTGACCTGAACTCCCCGTTAATGATGGTTTGGGGAAGTGAATGATCACTTTGAAACCGATCTAGCGACTGCCTCGTGGAGAGGTGGGTTAACGACAGCAAATGGGAAAACCCCGTGGCTGCTGTAGGAAGCAGCACAGCTCCAGCGCCATAGATGTAGGATGAGAAAGCAGGAGACAAATAAAAAGAACCTTGACTTAAAACCAGATTACATCTCATGAGTTTGGGGGGGCAGGCTGACCTGCTTCTCAACTTTTGACTCCTCCTGCAACTGCTTTGTACTTCACTAGAAAGCAATCTTCGGGCTCCTAGTGATGGGCCAGATAATAAATGCGTAGGTGTGTGAATGGCAATGCGCTTCCATGGAAGTGGAACCCCCCTAGGGCTGTGGGGGTGGGAGATGTGGCTACAGGAATGAGAGCTTCCTGTCCAATTGTGGTTCTCTTCCCTCCCCAGGACTGGGAGAGATGGAGACTTACTGGGAACTCTGAACCGTGGGCTGGTATCTGGTATTAAAGCGGATCTTGGAGAGCACAGCTATGCAAAACATTTCTAGAGGGAGAGAGTAATTTCCACAGTCAATTGCAGCCAACAATATTCCGCTGCCTTTGTGTGCCAGGCGATTCCCTTTGTAATGGAGATCTCCTCTTAACAGACGTCTGGAAATGCAGCTGTCTAGGGAGTTAGTTTCACATAATAACAGAGAGAGACTGCAGCCAAGTGCTCTCTGCCAGGAGTGAGGCATAAATCTGCCAGGTGATCAGGCTGCAGCAGAGCAGGGAAAACACCCAGCAAAGAAGAGGCATGTCAAGTAGGGTCAGGACCTCTGGGTTGTCTTCCCGGCTCTGCCACCGCTGTGTGACCTGACAGGTCGCTTCCCCTTGCAGTGCCTTGGTTTCACCAGCAGCACTGTGGGGCGAAAAGCAGTGACAAATGCAGCAGTTCTGTCTGAACGTTGCCTTTGATTTCAGGCCTCGAGGATTCGCTCCCCTCCTAGGTGTCCCTTGAAGTTTGGTTTCCAATGAACCCACAATCTCATGTCAGCGGGCTACCTCTCGAAATAATCAATGTATCGTAGGGATGCAAAGCCATAAATCAGCTGGCGTTCGCTCGGAACTGAGGCCAGCTAGCTGAACTGTGCTAAATTCAGCAGCAGCTTTACCTGCCTTTACTCTCTCCCATGTAGGTCTCAGCCTTTGTCTCCGCCAGGGTGGATTCTAGTCATGGGCTTTATTTGGATGGATCCTGGAAGCTTAGACAAATGCCACCCTCTCTTACCTGGGCAGGCTGGCATGAGTATAAACTCCCAGTACATTGTGCTATGCATTAGCTGCCAACATACTTCTGTGTTCAATTTCAGGTACATGAATGGCTTAGGACAGAAGTAGTCAATAGTCTGTAGGCCAAATCTGGACCTTTTTTTTTTTTTTAATTTTCTCCAGAGTCTGGATGACCCTTAGTACTTCTCCATTAAATATGTCAGTGATGTGGTGGTTTTTATTATCAGAGGGCGGGCATAGGGTAATGGATGCAATTGGTTGTTTTTAGAGGCGATAGCTCGGAGAGTGATAGATTATGTGTGTTTGCGGGGGAGGAGTTCAAACAGGCTTTTAAGCAGCTGCCACATGGTAACTGCTTTCAGTGACTAATGATCCAGGCCAAAACTGCATAGTCCCCAGAGCCACTCGGACAATAGGGAAAGAGATTCTTGAACCTAAGCCTGTGACAGAGGGGCATTTATCGCATGTCAATGCCAATTCCTAGAAGAACCCTTTCACTGTGGAAGGATCTTTGTGCATGGCACTGTGCTCTGGTTTATTGAGTTGGATTTAAATCCAGCTTTTCCAGCTCCAGTAACCTTTGAGGTTTGGGGTAGCTACAACTGGAGAAGTTTTCAAGTTTGTTCATATCTTGGCGTTCTCCATCCAATAGATGCAATTAGTCATCTGCGTCTGGCCCATGCCAGCTGACTCGGGCTGTTTCACTGCAGTATAGACAACTGGGCTCAGCTGGAGCCCAGACTCTAGGACCTTGTGAAGTGGGAGGCCCTGCCCTCAATGTGGTCATAATAGTACAAGAGGAGGGTCCGATCCAGCACTGACTGAAGTCAATAGAAACAGACTTGACTTTGGTGGGCATTGTTTTTAAAATGGTTTTGGCTATTGCATGTCCAAGGTCAGGGTTTAGTATCAAAGACGCACTTAGAGGAGGGTTCCCACCTATTTTTCTTTACTGTGTGCCAAAATAATATCTCATGATAGCACTGTTGCTCAGTGATATGTCATGACCCCACCCTCAGAATGAATTCAAAACCCAGTGTTTGTAGAACATGGGGTGAGTCAGACCCTTGGAAACTGAGCCCAGCACAGGGAAGTGGCACAGGAAAAAATAGTTTGTGGTTTTTGTTTTGTTTTGTTTTTTCTTCAAACAAAGCAAAACTTGATTGAAACCACCCAGATTCACACTGACCCGCAAATGGGCCAGGCTTCTCCTGCAACTCAGGCCACATGCGTTCAAGACCGATCCTGAGACCTTGGCAAACCTGCCCCAAGTTTCAGGTTTCTACTGAAAGCATACCCCAGCTCCACTGACTTACACCTGTTCAACTGAGTCAGGTCTACACTAGAAAAGCATTGCAGGTGCAGCGTGGCAGCAACTTAAATATAAGCACTACCTTTGACTTCAATTTTTAGTCAACAATTGTATTTAGAATCTGGTCAATGGGGTGCATATAAACACACAGCTATCTAATGAATAATTATTTCTCATCATGCATAGGCTACAACAAAGCATTCTGTGCAGAGAGGAACAGCTGGGCAACCTTGACAAGTTTTGCATCTGAGCTAATTCAAAATTTCATATGCAATCACCTAACTTCTAATCTTCTGTCTCACTGATAAATGAAAAGTTGTATTTATACTACATGACAGCAATCTTTTTGCTCTGCTGCAGAGGCAGGCAGCCAGCCAAAGGCAGCCATGGTCATGAACCCTGTTACCAGAACTGTTTTGACATCTCTGATTGCACCACAAGATCCTTTTGACATACAAGGAAGTAAACAAACCACAAAAGACGCAGAGGAAAAGCGTGAGCACTGTCTGAGCAATCTTAAAAGAGAAGTTAAAACAATGGGCCTTAAACCAGGAATGGCTCCACTGACTTCAGAGTTATTCTGGATATACACCTGTTTAACTGAGCCGAGTCTCCACTAGAAAAGCATTGCAGGTACAGCTTTGCAATTATACTGGCAAACCTGCCCACTGTAGATACAGTTTATACTGGAAATAAGTGCTTTTGCCTGGGCAGTTTATACCAGTTCCTGAATGAAATAAGCTCTACCAGCAAAAACACTCTAGCTGCTATCACTGCCTATACGCTAAGGTTTTTGCCAGCATTGAGATGTCATACAAAAAGACACTGGCAACATTACTATATGGGCAAAAGTTTCTAATGTGGATCTGGCCAGGGACCAACATTTGGCCCAATGCATCTAATTCAACCACAGATTCAGCTTCCTCTGCCTCCCTAGCTGATGATCTCAAAACCTAAACTACAAAAATGACCCTTTAAAGATATTGATCTCTCCAGCATGCACATGCTTCTCAGCATGCACAGCCTTTAGGTGCAAATCTCAGGAATATAGCAACATTAAAGTAAATTCCACAAAAGACCCAAAGGAGGAAAAAAAAAAAGCCAATCCCAGTTTAATAAATCAAAGTAGTAATTTATGTAGCAACAAAATCTGCAGCTGTGTTATTTTCCACCTTAAACTTAACTAAACAGTGTGATGCTGCTGGCATACATCTCTAACCATGGTGCTACTAGCAAGGTCCTATGGCCCCTTTTGAGTTTCAGCTTTAAATGAACCCCAAAGTTCAATGCCACACTCAGCCCAGATCATCAAGTTTCACCTAGATTAACCCTGAAACTGCTGAGCTCCACAGTGTTTTGGCTCAAAACCAAAACGCAGCCCAGGCTGAAGTAGTGTAGGAGCATTGATTCTTCCTTTACACCCTGAGGCTGCAATTGGTCCATGTGGGCAGACTTCTATGTCCCTGCAGAGCCCAGTTAGCTTCAGTGGACCCAAATGCAGGCTCATAGCCCTACTTAGCTTCTCCTATTCAATCATGTGTGCAGAAAATAAGAGCTGGTCCATCACTGCATGTAGATAGGCCCTTTGTTAGCTCCACCCTTTGGTATTTCTAACACTGCCTCTAAAATTTGGTAGCACCTGCCCTGACAGCACGGGGTGTGTGCGTGCAGTACAATGCTGCACTGATCCTTATAGATTTAACCTTAGACACCCTGGTACCTTCTTTAATTTCCCTATCCCTTACCCTAATTCATCAGATTCCTTTTAAGTCAAAATTAAACAGATGCTTATTATCCAGAAATTCAGCAATGAATCACTTTCATGTTTGGAGAGTATGCTAACTGTGTAATGTAAAATTCATCACTACTGCTTTCTGATTTTCCCCCCCGCCCCCCCCGACTTCTTTGATAATGTTTGCCTGAATCTCTCAAAGATCTGTGATAAAATTCTTATCTACTGTATGCTGAGCTAGAGTAGCTGCTTCTGTGACTGGGATCAGGACCCAGGAAATCTGGCTTCAGTTCCTAACTCTGCTACTCCCAGGCCTTTAAACATGCATTTTTTGGCAGCCATCCCATGCAAGACTCTTATTAAGCAACCAACGGCTAGGACTCCAGAATGGGAGCTCCGCACCTGGCTCTGGGTTGGGGGGTGGCTTTCACTTCCACTTCCCCAGCTCCCTATACTTCAACAACTATAAAGCCAGAGCAATTACTCAGGCTTAGTGTGGGTGAAGTGGATTTCACCCCATGCGCAGAGGACCTATGCAAAATTGTAAAATACCTTAACCTGGAAAGCACTCCCTACTGTTCTTTGGTTTTTTCCACCTAGTATTTTTAATATTCTGGACAATTCTTGCAAAATACTTGTCCCAAGCTATTTTAGCTGCAGGTAGCCTTCCTCAAACACTTTCTGGCAAGGGAAACAAAATAGATGCACTCATAAAGCTTCATTCTCTCTAGCATCCCCTCTTGCTCACCTCACTCCTGCTTGGTGGCCAGGATCATGGAATGCAGGTGGCTGTCAGAGGAGGATTCTGACAATTGATCACAGGCTGGTCTGGGCCTGAATAGCTGAAGGGCTCTGCACACAAAGTCATGGATACTTTTATAGCAGGCACCGAGGCTGCCTCTTGAACTGTAGGGACCCAGGCCTCTGGCAGAATTCCAGCAGGGTCTTAAAAGCGCCTAAGCTGTCACATTGGGGTTTGGTTATTTATTGCTCTTGCTTCTCTGAAGCGTGTCCTTTTCCAGGGGAACCTTTCCTTACACTTCATTGTATTATTCCCCTTCCTCTTGTTGTGAGCACAACAACGGCTCTCCAGAATTGCCAGTACACCCATGTACGAGACTCCAGTGGTTTACCAGCCAGGTTACTAGGGGTGGGCCTCATTTAGACAATCAGACTGGAAACTCCTCAGCTTTAGATGTCAGCTGATTTTGGAGCCAGGTTTAAAAGCACCTGGAGAAGAGGAGCAGAGGAGAGTGACCAAGAAGTGGATGGATTTAGAATGATGTCTTGGCTATGGTCATGAGTTAGAACAGCACCAGGACCATCATTAACTCCAGAGAACTCGTGGGCTGAGTTCTGCACTGCGTTCCACCCCTGCTGAACTCTAAGCAGCTGCAGGGGCATAAGCAAGGACAAAAGTTGTCTCAGTAGCTTTTCGCTTCTTGATGAAATCTGCCCTAACCATGGTGGTGAGACCCAGATCAGTTTTGAACTCTGTCAGCACAGGAACAGCAGCACAACTCAGGGCCTCAGCACCTGTAGCAACTCCAGGTGAGGCTAAACCAACCCCCAGGGATGGCCAGCCCCCCAGTGTGTGGGATGAGGCTGGGAGCAGTTTGCAACTAGCCCATATCTTTAAAATGGGCTTAACTGAAACCAGGGAGTTGGAAAACAGTGCCTGACGTGTGGGGCGTTCCAGAACCTGATCTGACTTCTACCAGTTGGACCTGTCCAGCCGTGGCTAACCAGATGCTGTGATTCCTTATCGCCCATTCCCCTGTGTCATGTACCATCAGACAAAATATGCCTTCTGCTTCTCTATGCAGCCTTCCCCTACAACCGCATGGGCCAGCACTGACTGGACATGTAATCATCCAGACCAGCCATAGGTCCTCCAGCAGTAAGCACCAGCGAGAACTCTGCCAGCCCCAGCAGCTTCTCCTTTAGAACCAGCAGGTCATTCATAGAGTCCATTTCTGTTGGGGGTGTTTGAAAAAGGCTATCATGCCCCACCACCCATTCTTCCCTGGGGCAGGGCTAGCCTGGGCCTGCGAGACAGCACAGGGATTTTCTGACACAAAGCTGACTTTGATGTGAGGTGTTAGTCAGAGACACAGGCCCTGGTCCTGCCAGTGATACTGGCACTATTTGTACAGTGGGGATGCTGAGAGTCATTGAACCAAACTGTAAAGCCTTTATATAATGGAAACCACTTCAAGCCAGGGGGTGCAACAGCGCCCCAGCTGCAGCACCTATGGCTTCTCCATGTTTGGACCAACCTCCAAACCCCATTGAGGTCAGTGTCTCCACAGGCTGGATCGGGGCCTTATCTGTGACATTCCTGGCTGGACATGAGGGGGAAGCCACTTAAAGCGTTTCCAGTATAGCCCCAGCTCAACAGCAAGTTGCAAGGGACTTACCCCCACTTCACCCTGGAACACAGACTCCCTCCCCGGGAGTCAGGGTCGATTCATCCCCCGACCCAGCAAAGGGCTCCCTGGACAAAGGGCTCCGGGAGAGGCTGGGGGGTGGGGTGGTAGTGGCAATGGGGAATAAGGGAGGACCAGCCCCCCGGGAGGTGGCGGCTGTTTGGCTATTGCAGCTTCCACAGACACTAGCCGAAGCTCCCAAGCGGAGGCTCGCTGGGTTTCGTTCGGGGGGGGGGTCCCCGCTGCAGTCTCTGGGGTTTAAGGCTTTGGAACAGGGGGTCGCTGCTCCCCAAACAAAGGACCCGGGCCAAGGCTCGGAGGGAAACTGATCCGCGCCCAGCCGGGCTCTGCGGAGGGCTCGGACTTCGCTCCCACGCCCGGGGGCAGGAGAGGGGCCCGGGGCACGCGCTCGTTACCTCTGCCGCCGCCCCATCTCTTCCTCCGGCTCCGGGCTAGGCTGAGGGGAACCGCACGCTCCCCTCTCGCTGCCATCCAGCCCGGCCTCGGCTACCTGCGGCCGGCCCCTCACCTGCCGGCCCCGCCCACCTTTAGCCCTCACCTGCCTGCGAACCGGTGCCTCGCCTTCCTTTTCCTGAGGGGGGAGGGGTTTGTTCTGCAGCGCCTCCACCGCACACCTGCAAAAGGGCCCATGGCTCCTGAAGGGGTATGCGGGGGGGGGCGCGCTCCGGGGGGCAGGAAGGGCTGCAGAGAGGACGGTGGTGTGACCGGGGAGTTTAGGAGGAGAGAGGTAAGTAGCTCTCCTTAGGCAGAGAGTAGTGTCGGGGGGGGGGCGATAAAAAGGTAGCAAAGCGGGTGCAGAAAAGGCTGAGTGTGTTTTGCACACTCATACACACAGAGGCTGTCCAAACCACTTCAGTGCTGAGCAGAGGAACTGTAGCCATTCAGTCCACTTTCTCTGCTTGTGACCTGGTGGAACGAGCTGACTTTGTAGGCAGGGATGTAGTGTTGCAAACAAGTGTGATTCAAAATTCAAGGTTTCGGAGTAGCAGCGGTGTTAGTCTGTATCCGCAAAAAGAAAAGGAGGACTTGTGGCACCTTGGAGACTAACAAATTTATTTGAGCATAAGCTTTCGTGAGCTACAGCTCACTTCATCGGATACATTCCACACAAAGATGGACTACAAGCCATCAGGAACAGTATCCCCGATAATGTCACTGAAAACCTGGTGGCTGAACTTTGTGACTCTGTCCTCACCCACAACTATTTCTCATTTGGGGACAATGTATACCTTTAAATCAGCGGCACTGCTATGGGTACCTGCATGGCCCCACAGTATGCCAACATTTTTATGGCTGACTTAGAACAACACTTCATCAGCTCTCATCCCCTAGTGCCCTTACTCTACTTGCACTACATTGATGACATCTTCATCGTCTGGACATGTGGAAAAGAAGCCCTTGAGGAATTCCACCATGATTTCAACAATTTCCATCCCACCATCAACCTCAGCCTGGACCAGTCCACACAAGAGATCCACTTCCCGGACACTACAGTGCTAATAAGTGATGGTCACATAAACACCACCCTATACCGGAAACCTACTGACTGCTATGCCTACCTACATGCCTCCAGCTTTCATCCAGACCGCACCACGTGATCCATTGTCTACAGTCAAGCTCTACCGCATTTGCTCCAACCCCTCAGACAGAGACAAACACCTACAAGATGTCTATCAAGCATCCTTACAACTACAATACCCACCTGCTGAAGTGAACAAACAGATTGACAGAGCCAGAAGAGTGCCCAGAAAGCATGTGTCCGATGAAGTGAGCTTTAGCTCACGAAAGCTTATGCTCAAATAAATTTTTTAGTCTCTAAGGTGCCACAAGTACTCCTTTTCTTTTTTCAAAATTCAAGGAATGTTTAGCCTGTGGATTGCTCGCAAGCTGTCAGCCAGAGCTGTTCTTCTGGGACTTTGCAGTCCATGCTGTGTGACTGGTCACCTCACTAACAAAGCATTGTTTGAATGACCTTGAACAACACTGATACTGTTTTGAGAAGAACTTGTCTGAATCCTTCCGGGAATTGAGCAGGTGACACTCCCATACAGGTTATTCAGTGTGTGTTGCCTCTCTCTTTAATAGCTGGTTCTTCTTAAAGATAAGGGCCTGCTGCCACCAGCTAATTCCTTAAGGTAAAGTCTGCAAAATGATACTGGTTGTATAAGGCTGTCCTTGTCTATCAGTGGGTTTGGAAAGCTGTTTGGACAACTGGATTGTGTGAGTGAAGGGCCTGGCCAGATGTTGGGTGGTGTGCTTTCAGCTGAGTGGCGCTAGACTATAAACACTTCACAGAACAGGCTTTTTACCGACTTGCGTCATCTCCCTGCTCCCAAGAACAGAGTGGACAGATGGTGGGGAGTGAAAAGTACACAAGTGGCTGTGGAGAAACTCATTGTCCGGGGCAGGTTCTTTGGTCACCCAGCAGAGTCATTTCACTTTCTCCTAGCTCCTGATCTGTCCTGTTTTCCCCACTCTAATTCCCTGGAGTGTAGACCAGGCCCTGGTTAATCCACCTGTCTGAGAGGCGGGTTCAAGGAATAATTCTTCCACTGATGGAGCTGCATCTACAGTGCAGGTGAGGCTGACCTAACTATGTTGCACAAGGCACAGAATTTGTCATTGCCCTGAGCAATGTAGCTAGGTAGAGCTAATTTGTAGGTGTAGGCCAGGCTTAACTCTCTGACCTTCAGGAAGTCATTAAACTCCTGCCTTTATTTCCCCATCTGTGAGTGGGGAGTAATACTTCAAAAGGCTGTTGGGAGGAATAATTAATGTTTGTAAAACGATGAGATTAGTAAGGAGAAAAGGTGCTAAGTGAATTAAATTAAAAGACATTTTAGCTATCCTCAAGGCACATCACTGGGTCCAGAAAACAAAACAACACAGAAAAGGAACACTGATTTCAATCAGCAGCTGATCCCTTGAGCACTCCGAGCCAAAGCCCTGTAGTTTTAAGGTTGGGAACTGCCCTAAATACACATCACTTGAAAGGTGGAATCTAATTTTGGTGGGGTTTGGATATAACTTTCACCTAATGTTCTTACCACTCCTGTCTCTAAGGATTTCCTAATCATATCATTGTCCACCACCCTCACTTAAAAGTATCCTTACTGCCCCTCTTTCTCCAGACCTGTTATTGCTGTGTTACCATAGTACTTGGGAACCCCAGATATGGGCCAGGACCCCATTGTGCCAGGTGCTGTACCAAAGCAGAACAAAAAGACGGTCCCAGTCCCTGCTCTAAAGAGCTGGCTTGGGAACAACACCCCTGATTTAAAGAGTCAATGGGACTTTATGGAGCTTCTCAACAAGCATTGAGCCAGATCCTCATCTGCTGTAAATGGGCATACCTTCATTGACTTCAGTGCAGTTCACTCTTTATACACATCCCCTTTAGGGACAACTATGTTTCTCTGTATTTATTTCTCACTCACTATCTGTTAAGGTTTGCATGCGAAAGAGAACGTAATTCCGCATTGCTCTGCCTATTGCACAGACACTCCCCCTAGTGCAAAGTGGGTGTAAAAGTATTACCATTCAGGGTTGTTCTGGTGTCAATGGCTGGACAAGGGTCAGGGCAGTGGTGAATTGAGCCCAGGAACTTGAATCAATAAAAGTTTCCCTGCTTCAGATGCATATGTCGCAGCTGAAGTTACCACAATCTATTTACTACAGTAAATACTATAGTTAATTGCTATGGTGATTATGATATCACAAGTGTAGGATCATGACATTATAAGGGGAATAAGCAGCTGGGGCAGATGAAACTCTTATGAAAGAAAGGATCCCGTTTTCATGCAAAGGCTGAACAAAAATTAAAAAGGGAAGAAAAACGAGACAAATACATGCTGAGTTGGCAGAATTGTTTCTGTTTCTCACAGTTTTTTCCACCAGGAGTCAACAAGTCTTTAAAGAGGAACTTTTGCATTTTAATATATAAATACAGCTATCTACGTTAACGTGTCTTGAGGCTTTCAATGTCCTGTCCACTTCTGAAAATCTGGACCTATGCATTGGGGGCCTAACATTTGAGGCACCTAAAATTAGGACCTGCTTTTGAAAATTTGATCTCTAATCTCTCCATGGCTCCTGTGATACATGGGGAGTAGCTCCCTTTGATGGACACCCAGCCAGCCAGTTAGCTGTAAAATCCCTCTTTGTCTGTTCTTGTACCTGTAAAGGGTTAACAAGCCCACTGGTAAAAGAAAAGGAGTGGACACCTGATCAAAAGAGCCAATGGGAAGGTAGAACTTTTTAAAATTGGGAAAGAAACTTTCCCTTTGTCTGTTGTTCTCTGGGCTGCAGGGACTGAGCAGCAATGCTGTAAGCAGCTTAAGCCAGGTATAATTATAGATTATCCATTCACACCTCGAACCTACTTTACAGGTAAAGCAAGCAGAGAACAGACCAAGAGGGATTTTACAGCTAACTGGCTGGCTGGGTGTCCACCAAAAGGAACTCCTTCCCCCAGTTTCATATATCACAGCTCCATTTCCACATCTGTAAAATGGCCACAACCTCTAGCTGCCTGGCTGTTGGGTGTCAGATTTATCACACTGGTTGGGTTGCCCACAGTCCCTTATTACAATGGATGTCTCTCTCTTTTTCTTCATCTCTGTACAACAACATTGGGAGTTGCTGAGGGATGCAAAAAGCAGCAAGAAATACCTTTGGTGAATGTAGGTGGGTGCTGCTTATTATTCTTAATAGTGACTTTGAAATACAATGTTGGCAGCCCTACATGTGGGTAGAGAGCTTTGAAATTCTCAAGCACTATATAACAGCTGGTTTTCATGGTAAACAGCTCTATGGCACCACCTGCTGACACAAGCACTGCAGACAGTACAATGGTCTATTCATGATTTTGGCTGTGTTCTGTTACATTTTAAAATGAGATTGTATTTAGAATTATTCCTGTCTCTTCACATCATGGAAGAGAGGGACTGCATGCGCTGTCACAGGGCCTAGCGGGCTGCTTGCGGACCAACTGTTTATTGCAGCACACCTGCCTGAACAGAACCTGGATGGATCCATTGATATGCTCAGCTCATGGTGATGTTTGGATGAGCAATTGTTACAAAAATTTCAAGCAGCTTAGAACAGTCCTTTTATGGGTGTATTTACTTAAGAGCAGAGTTCTAAAAGAGGAACAGAGACAGATAACCACAGGGCCCTGTCCATCCCCTTGGGAACAGGCAGGATGGGGCTGCTGCAGCTGGGCTAGATCACAGGCCCACGGGACAACATTTATCAGCCCAGACATGCATTTCCATCCTGGAGGGCTCATTTATTAACATGGGTTTATCATGATTGTTTGACAACAAGATAGTTCATCCTATTCCCGACCTTGCATTAATAGAACAGGCTGACCCCGCTCATGATGAACAAGCTCTTCCCTTACATCCAGAGAGGCCAGGTACACCTGGAAAATGAGATCCTTCAGGGTTGCAGAACATAGCTGGCATATCTGGGAAACAAGAATGGCTGGATGTACCCAGGCAGGTCTGGGAAAGGCCCTGGATGATGCATCTGGATAAAGGTACTTGTTAGCTTTGGGAAGGCTTTGTAACTGTGTGCTCAGGGATGTATGGCTATTCTCCTTGTACCTGGTCTGGGAGTAAAGAGGGTTACAGTCTCTGGGATTTAATTTCAAGTGTGAATGATATACCAGGTGCAGTCCTGTCCATTTAAAAGCTCTCCTCGTACTGGAACTCCTTGTTGTTTAGTGGCACACACCCATCCTCAAGGCAGGAAATCTCTTACAGGGAAAGAGGGCTCTTATATGGCCAGAAATGTACCACTGCTGACTTTCAGTGTGGCCTGGCCTACCCATGCACTTTCTTGTGGAATGTCAGTCAAATGAATCACTGTTTGAAAACTGCTGCTGTGCTTTCCAGCATCCACCAAAGGGTTAAGCCCCTTTCCCAAGCATTACCAACCGTACCAAGAAAAGGGGTGTGGAAGGAGAAGTGTGACCAGCAGTTTGTGGGTGTGGGGGGAGTAATTTGCATTGAACGGCGCAGGAGGTGCGCGGGGAGAAGTGCAACATCTATGCATGGGTAGCGGTAATAAAACATGTCAAATAAAACAGGAGTACTTGTGGCACCTTAGAGACTAACAAATTTATTAGAGCATAAGCTTTTATGGGCTACAGCCCACTTCATCAGATGCATTGAATGGAACATATAGTAAGAAGATATATATACACACACACACACACACACACATATAGACTCATGTCAAATCAAGCTGTGATTAACTTGAAGTGAAGAGGGGTGACATGCGGCCTCTTGAATGGATGTAGATTTTATTTTTGCCATGTCTCATGAGACAGAGAGAGAGCCCCATTGGTGAGAGCCAACAGCCCAGTGTGGGAACCATCTTCCTGCTGGTACCTGCTCTCACTTGCCTGTGTGTAGGAGCTCTCCGGAGGACCCAGTGCTGGAAAGGCTGTCTGCTGGATAGATTTTATTCTTCTGAGATGCAGAATGGTATCACCTACATTCCTCTTTCTCTGTCGTAGGAACATAGGAATAGGACTGTTGATCTGATCATTGCTCCATCTCCTCCACTGATGGATACTGAGGGTAACCAGTACCAGTCACTGCAGAGGAAGCTCTAAACTTTCCATAATGGACAGTTCTGCATTAACAAATCTAAGGACTTGTCTACACATGGAATTGTTCCTGATTTAGCTCTGCGTGGACACTTTTATTCTGGAACAGTGACCCTGTGACATTGGTAAATGTAGCTGCAAGGCAAGAATTCTGGGAAGCCACAATGGCCCAAATAAGATGTGCTTTCTGCAGTCTAAGCTGGAGGGCGTCCCATCCTTTGCCTCTTCTTGTGTGGCTAACATCACTATCCTGCTGCTAATGGACAACCAGATTAAAAATGTGCATAATGATTCTGTAGCAGATCGCTGAATCACCGGTGTGGTGCCGCCTGCTGGTCTCCTGGGAATTACCTCAATTCCAGCCTCAGAGCACCCTCTGCTGGCCAGTGTCTCACCTGCTTCAGGCCCCCGTGTCCTTCCCAGACCCCAGCACCCCTTTCCTCAGGGTTCTGCCCCCAGCAGTACCTCCACACTCTGGGTCTCCCCTCCCAGGGGTACCACAACCCTCTATATCCACCTTGCCTCAGTGGCTACTGCCAGTAATCATCTAGCCCCTTTCTCAAGGGGCAGACTGCAGTCTGTAATGGCTACTCATCACTGGCAAAGAGGTTGGACCAGTTGCCTCAGCCTACCCAGGGGGTACATCTCTGCAGCCCCAGTACCTCTTTAGGCGTTAAACAAGGCCTCAGCCTGGGGAGTTGCCAGGCTAGAGCTCCCCAGCTCCTCTTGCCTTTCCCCAGCACTGCTCTGCATCAGGTACCCTCTGTTCCCAGGCAGCTAGGCCCTTCTCCCTCCAAGGCTGGAGAGAGACTCTGACCCCGCTCCTCCCCTAGCCCTTCTTATTGGGGCCTGCTGTGGCCTGATTAGGTGTGGCCCCAGCTGTGGCCGCTTCCCCAATCAGCCTACCTTTTCTCCCGGGAGCGGGGTAACTGCCCCGTTACAGATTCCTTCTCTCATCTCCCCAGCCTGGTCAAACTGAATCTGAGAGTGGACTATCTACCCCCAGGCTGAGCATCTCATCTGTCCCATGTTGTATAGCCATCCAGCTGGGAGCCTTCATTGGATTGCAGCGTCTGAAACAGCTGGATCTGTCTGAGAACAGTTTAGCATCCATTCTACTTCTACCCCCAACCCTGCAGTATCTGAACTTGTTACGCAACAGTATTCTCAGGCTGGAACCCAAGGTGTTTACTAATCTGCTTAGTCTCAGAATGCTCAGCATGGATCAATTGCTACTACAAAAATCCCTGTGGCACATCGGTGGCTGTTCCTGAAGGAGTCCTGTCCCACCTGGGGTAACCTGACCCTGCTCTCTCTCAACTATAACAACCTGACCAGCGTGCCACAGAACCTTCCAGCCAGCTTGAAAAATTTCTTTCTCTCCTTTAACCGGATTACCCACATCTCAAAAGGTGATTTTGGAAACCTCACCAATCTCCGGACGTTGGATGCGAAAGGGAACTGCAGGAGATGTGACCACACACTGAACCTGTGTGCAGAGTGCAATGGTTCCTTCCAAATAGATCCTGATTCTTTTCTTCCCCTGAGGTCCCTGGAGGAGTTGGTGCTGTTTGGACAATTTATTTAATTAACTAGATTCTCAGTTATTTCAGTCTTTGGGGAACTTAAAGATGCTTAACCTGACTGATAACTATCTCTACAATGCCATCACAAGCAGCGCAGCATTCAAATGGCTCACCAGGCTCCAAAAGCTTTTGTTATCTTTTAATTACTGAAAGAAGTACAATGCTCAACCATGCTTTACAATGCTCAACCTGACCCAATCTTTCCAGTACTTGGAGTCATTGCAAGAGCTGGAGAGCAATGGATTTTTCTTCCAGGTGCTCACTGACATGCAACCTTTAATGGGGCTAAAGAATTTCACTAAGTTACACCTGAGCTTGAACTTTATCAGCCATGTTGAGATATCAATGTTTAGCCACTTCCCTAGATGAAACTACATTGACCTTGCAAAGAATAGTATCACAGAAGTGAACAATAGGAATGAGTTCAGGACATGTGGGGACCCCAATCTCCTGGGCTTAAGCAGGCAACTGCTTGTGTCAATAGACGCAGAAAGTGACTTTGAAGAGGGAGCAGCAAATGCAAAGTTTGATATGAACTCCGCCAGTCCTGAAAATGTTAAACCCAGTTACCAGAATTACAGCAAGATTCTCAATTTAGCAGGAAACAATCTTGTGGCTGTGAAAGCAGTGATGTTTAAGAACATAGGTCAAGGCACTTAATGTGAATCATCACAAAATAGCATGTCAATCTATAAATGGCTCGCAGTTCACCCTCTTGAACAATCACCACGTGCTGGATCTTTCCTACAATAAAATCAATTTGTACTTTGAAAATGCCTTTACTGAGCTCCGCCTCCTGGAGGCCTTGGATCTCAGTTACAACAGTTATCACTTCTTGATGCAGGGTATTGGTTACTACCCAAATTTCATAGCACACCTCAAATCTCTGCGGTACCTTAGTTTGGCTCATAGCTCTGTTGATTCTATTTGTAAATTGGCTATCAGCGGCACCTCCTTAAAGGTTCTGATGTTCAAAGGAAACCAATTAGAGATGATGTGAGAGCATGAAGACATCTACCTGAGGTTTCTTCCAGAATCTGACCAATTTAATTAAGTTAGATATTTCCAGCAATCACTTGACAGGCCTCCCTTCACAGATTCTTGAAAACCTGCCTAAGACTTTAAAGATCTTGTGTGTTAAGAGCAAGCACGTCACTTTTTTCAACTGGACCAACCTGCAGCTCCTGCCTAATCCGGAGGTGTTGGACTGGGAATGATCTCCCCTTCTTGTCCCGCAGCAGCATTCTCAGCAAGGCCAAGCTTCGAAAGCTGGTTCTGAGCAAAAACAAGATAGACGATATCTGCAAATACTTTGCCAATGTGGCCATGCTAACTCATTTGGACTTAAGCTACAATTTGCTGCAAAATATTGATAAGGATCAGCTCACAGAGTGCCTCCCAAACCTGATGGAAGTGGACCTCGGATTTAACCCACTGTGCTGCACGTGCGATTTACTGTTTGAATTGATCATCATTAGGAACATCACAATACCCAACCTGACTTATGAAGTCACCCGTGGCTCTCCATGCGAGCTAAAGGGCAAGAGCACCTTCATCCATGAACTGCTTTTCTGCTCTGAGGACTCTGTCTCACTCTGCCTGTTTGGGTTTTCTGTGTTCTTCACCTTGGCATTCTTGGCTGTGCCTACCATGGAATGTCTCTTTGGCTGGGAGCTCTGGTACACCTTCTGTCTGTGCCTGGTACATTTCCAGGTGTGGTCAGTGAAGAAAAGTAGTGCAGAAGAGGTGGAATATGATGCAGTTGTGGCTTTCAAGAAAGATCAGGAAGCTGTAGCCAACTGGGTCTATAATGAACTACAAGTCAGAATGGAAGACTGGCTCGGTTCAAACTTTGTCTTGAAGAAAGAAACTGGATTCCAGGGAGATCCTTGTTGGAAAACTTGTGGGATTCAGTTAGCACAAGAGCAAGAAAATAATTTTTGCGCTTTCCAAGTTCCAGCCCGTGAACGGCATCCTGAGAACTACCTTTCACCTGGCACAGCAGCAGTTGTTGGAGGACAAAAAGGATGTGGTGGTGTTAATTCTGCTGGAGAAGATGGAAAAGAAATCCAAGTAAATCCAATTCAGCTTTGGAAATGTCTCTGCAAGAAGACAGTCTTGTTCTGGCCCGAGAAGCCCTGTGGGCAGCAGTGTTTTGGGGACAAGTTCCGGACAGCCTTGGGCAAGGATAACCACAGGCTGTACGGCAAAAAATGCAGCCTGAGCTTTTAAGATGGACAAATAGAATTTAATTTTTTTTGGAGTGGGGAAAAGTCCTCTTTGGCGGGTCCTATCAACAGGGTCATAAAATTATATGCTGTCCTGCATGTGACTATCAAGAGACCTTGCACAGAAAGATGGTATTGATCATTTGGTTAAGATTTCAAACCCGATATGAGGGAAGTTAGTATTTATTGGGGAGAACCAGGACTGACAAACTGACTGCTAATATTAAAGAGATGCTGTGTCTCTGCATACACTATTCTGCTGGGAAGAGTGCAAAAATACCAGACTGCCGTCAAAACAATAAACACACCAGCTCTACTGGATTCTAGCCAGGACTGGGGAAGCAGAGGTTACTATGCCACAATGAGAGTTTTATGGGCTCAAGGTCAGGGGAATGCTTGAGATTTTGGACTCTAGTTGAGTGCAGGGAAGCAGCAGTATTACCATGCTCCAGTAAGGGAATGGATCAATGGCACTAGGCTCTGTGAATGATTCTGAGCTGCAATAGTGGGAAGCAGCAGAGAGGTACCTGACTTTGGTGTAGGAGGATGATTCATTAATGATGTTTGGCTAAGGTGAGTAGGGGAAGCGGCAATGTTACAGGTCTGCAGGTGTTGAGGGTAGAAGAACAGTGCTTGGTACCATGTTCTACCAATGGGGATATGTAATAAGGGCCTCCATTGTCCCATGGAGTCCTACCCGGATGGTACCAGTTTTCACGGGGAAAAAGACTAGTGAGTGCGGGTGGAAATCCTTTTGATTCTATGCTTTTAGGCTTCAGTAGAGTTCAGACACAAGGAATATGAGGCATCTGATGTGTACGTCATGCTGTAAAGTTAGGGGCACCTGAATCTCTGCTGGGGGAAACTACTGTTAAATACAAAGTACTCTTTCATTGCTATAATGCTAAGAGCCTGACATAATGAAATGCAGAGAGGTAGGACTGCTGCTCCATTCATAACTCTCATTTCTGTGCCTTGGTGTCTTAGAGGATCTCAGATCAGTACAGGCTGCTTTTACATACCCAGTATACTGGATTATGTGGTGAGCCAAGGAAAAAACTCTGTCCTTAACTCTACATTTTCTGGTTTAGGTTGGTTCACATCAGCCCTCTGTATCATCCTTACCAATTTGTACAGTACAGCAGGATGAATGGCTCTCGCCTGTCTCTCAGTGACATACCCCATATCAATGCCACAACTTCCTTTCAAGTCAAACACTACGCGATGATTCCTGTGCATTTTCATTGCCTTTGTAGATATATCTTTTTTAAAGCATGAAAAAGACAGATCAATTGAAAAGGAAAAAAAACCAGGCTCAGGCTGCTGTGGTGCTGATCTCCTCTAGGGGTTTTGTGCATTGGGAAATATTATGTAGTGAGCATGAAGAAGAATGCATAAAACCCGGGGGGAAAAAATGGAAATATTCCTTCCCTGTCCAGCTTTATTCTAACTGTGCTAAACTCGAGCATGTTGCTGACTTCCTGATTGTTGCTTTGGAACCTTTACCAGGTCAGGATTGTAATGTGCTTTCAGGCAACTGAAGACTCCTGCAAGTTGATATTTTTAGTATCACCATGAATAACTTCCAGTGGAAGTGTGTGTGTGTGTGTGTGTGTGTGTGGGGGGAATGTTGTGAGTAAAGCCATTGCAATAGGTGAGGGGACTCAAGCTCAGCCTTCTCGACATCCCCGGTATCTGGTGCATTCCAAAGAGGAGATAATGGGTCTACAAAAGCATCAGTATGAGCTAGGGGATAAGCCCCCCCCCCCCCCCTTGCCAAGGGTGGTTTAGCAATACCCCCAGATGATGTTAGCACTTGAAAGGCTGCTTTCCTGTATATAAAGCAAGCCTGATGCTGAGGTACAGTTGCTGGCACATTGACCCAGATAGAAAGCTCTCTCCGACAGAGAGAGTGGCACTGTTGCTCTAGCAGGAACACTGCATCCCTGAACATGGTGTGATCTTTGGCCTCTAGGCCCTGAGGGGCACTGTGTTGGCACTTTGGTACATTTATGGGGAAGATGGAGAGTGGCCAGGCTCAGTGGACTTGCAATTGGAGATGGAGCCTTTCACATCTAGGTCATTTGTTTTAATCTGGCTCAGCTTCACCGTGGCTTCTTTGCCTTGATTCACCATCTGTAAAGCAGGGAGGATGATCTGTACTTATCTTACAGGAGTATTGTAAGGATAAATTTAGTTAATAATTGTGAAGAGCTATTGGAATATTATTCTTATTGCCATTTTGCGTTTGGTTCAGTGCAGACTATAACCCAGGAGACAAACACACACTGTACTCTCTCCTGCAGACTTCAGTGTTGGCCTGTCCTGTTTTCTTAATGTAAAATTAAAGTCAGATGGTTGCTCCCCGCATGTGAGGAATGTAATGTCATTCACTTTCTGGTTGTCTTTGTGTTCCCTGGAGCAGCCACCCCCCAACCCCTACTACTGGGGTCTGAATTGCTGCTTTGGCTCCCTCAGACAAAGGAAAAAAAGGAAGGAGATGAGCCGGGCCCAGGATCCTGAAGAGAACTCCTCATACTGGCCTATAAACCTCACATAAGCCCCACCTCACAGGGAAGGGTAGGAGAGATGTCCTGGAGGCCAAATTTAGGCTGCTAGGAAAGAGACTGAAATCCAGGACCTCTAGGGTGGCATTCTCCGAAATGCTTCCAGTTCCACGTGCAGGGCCAGGTAGGCAGGCAGAGCTTCAGAGTCTCAATGTGTGGATGAGACGATGGTGTAGAGAGGAGGGGTTTAGATTTATTAGGAACTGGGGAAACTTTTGGGTGGGGGGAGCCTATACAGGAAGGATGGGCTCCACCTAAACCAAGGTGGATCCAGATGGCTGGCACTTAACATTAAAAAGGTTGCAGAGCAGTTTTTAAACTAAGAGATGGGGGAAAGCCGATTGCTGCAGAGGAGCACGTGGATCGGACAGAGACTTCTCTTAGAGGAGAGTCTATTGATAGAGATTCTCTAGGTTTTAGTCAGGAGGATAGGATGGAAGAGAACAAAGTATGGGCCAGATCAGACGAGAAACATTCACATAAAAAAGAATCTGACCCATCAGAAAAGGGCAGACAAATGAACAGTGACAAGTTTTTTAAAGTGCTTGTACACAAATGCTAGAAGTCTAAATAATAAGATGGGTGAACTAGAGTGCCTCTTGTTAAAGGAGGATATTGATATAACAGGCATCACAGAAACCTGGTGAAATGAGGGCAATCAATGGGACACAATCATTCTAGGGTACAAAATATATCGGAAGGACAGCACAGGTCGTGCGGCGGGTGGAGTGGCACTATATATGAAAGGAAATGTAGAATCAAATGAAGTAAAAATCTTAAATGAATCCACATGTTCCATAAAATCTCTATGGATAGTAATTCCATGCTCTGATAAGAATATAACGGTAGGAATCTATTATCGATCACCTGACCAGGACAGTGATAGTGACGATGAAATGCTAAGGGAGATTAGAGAGGCTATCAAAATAAAGAACTCAATAACAGTGGGGGATTTCAATTATCCCCATATTGACTGGGTAAATGTCACCTCAGGACGAAGTGCAGAGACAAAATTTCTCGATACTTTAAATGACTGCTTCTTGGAACAGCTGGTACAGGAACACATAAGGGGAGAGGGAATTCTCGATTTAGTCCTGAGTGGAGTGCAGATTCTGGTCCAAGAGGTAACTATAATCATAGAATATCAGGGTTGGAAGGGACCTCAGGAGGTCATCTAGTCCAACCCCCTGCTCAAAGCAGGACCAATCCCCAATTAAATCATCCCAGCCAGGGCTTTGTCAAGCCTGACCTTAAAAACTACTAAGGAAGGAGATTCGACCACCTCCCTAGGTAACCCATTCCAGCGTTTCACCACCCTCCTAGTGTAAAAGTTTTTCCTAATATCCAACCTAAACCTCCCCCACTGCAATTTGAGACCATTACTCCTTGTCCTGTCATCTTCTACCACTGAGAATAGTCTAGAACCATCCTCTTTGGAACCACCTCTCAGGTGGTTGAAAGCAGCTATCAAATCCCCCCTCATTCTTCTCTTCCACAGACTAAACAATCCCAGTTCCCTCAGCCTCTCCTCAGAAGTCATGTGTTCCAGACCCCTAATCATTTTTGTTGCCCTTCGCTGGACTCTCTCCAATTTTTCCACATCCTTCTTGTAGTGTGGGGCCCAAAACTGGACACAGTACTCCAGATGAGGCCTCACCAATGTCGAATAGAGGGGAATGATCACGTCCCTCGATCTGCTGGCTATGCCCCTACTTATACATCCCAAAATGCCATTGGCCTTCTTGGCAACAAGGGCACACTGTTGACTCATATCCAGCTTCTCGTCCACTGTCACCCCTAGGTCCTTTTCCGCAGAACTGCTGCCGAGCCATTTGGTCCCTAGTCTGTAGCGGTGCATTGGATTCTTCCATCCTAAGTGCAGGACCCTGCACTTATCCTTGTTGAACCTCATCAGATTTCTTTTGGCCCAATCCTCCAATTTGTCTTGGTCCCTCTGTATCCTATCCCTACCTGCCACCGTATCTACCACTCCTCCTAGTTTAGTATCATCCGCAAATTTGCTGAGAGTGCAATCCACACCATCCTCCAGATCATTTATGAAGATATTGAACAAAACCGACCCCAGGACCGATCCTTGGGGCACTCCACTTGATACCGGCTGCCATCTAGACATGGAGCCATTGATCACGACCCGTTGAGCTCGACAATCTAGCCAACTTTCTACCCACCTTATAGTGCATTCATCCAGCCCATATTTCTTTAACTTGCTGACAAGAATACTGTGGGAGACAGTGTCAAAAGCTTTGCTAAAGTCAAGAAACAATACATCCACTTCTTTCCCTTCATCCACAGAACCAGTAATCTCATCATAGAAGGCGATTAGATTAGTCAGGCATGACCTTCCCTTGGTGAATCCATGCTGACTGTTCCTGATCACTTTCCTCTCGTGTAAGTGCTTCAGGATTGATTCCTTGAGGACCTGCTCCATGATTTTTCCGGGGACTGAGGTGAGGCTGACTGGCCTGTAGTATCCAGGGTCCTCCTTCTTCCCTTTTTTAAAGATGGGCATTACATTAGCCTTTTTCCAGTCGTCCAGGACTTCCCCCGATCGCCATGAGTTTTCAAAGATAATGGCCAATGGCTCTGCAATCACAGCCGCCAACTCCTTTAGCACTCTCGGATGCAACGCATCCGGCCCCATGCCCTTGTGCACGTCCAGCTTTTCTAAATAGTCCCTAACCACTTCTTTCTCCACAGAGGGCTGGCCACCTACTCCCCATGCTGTGTTGGCCAGCGCAGCAGTCTGGGAGCTGACCTTGTTTGTGAAGACAGAGGCAAAAAAAGCATTGAGTACATTAGCTGTTTCCACATCCTCTGTCACTAGGTTGCCTCCCTCATTCAGTAAGGGGCCCACACTTTCCTTGGCTTTCTTCTTGTTGCCCACATACCTGAAGAAACCCTTCTTGTTACTCTTAACATCTCTTGCTAGCTGCAGCTCCAGGTGCGATTTGGCCCTCCTGATTTCATTTCTACATGCTTGAGCAACATTTTTATACTCTTCCCTGGTCATTTGTCCAATCTTCCACTTCTTGTAAGCTTCTTTTTTATGTTTAAGATCCGCAAGGATTTCACTGTTAAGCCAAGCTGGTCGCCTGCCATATTTACTATTCTTTCAACACATCGGGATGGTTTGTCCCTGTAACCTCAATAAGGATTCTTTGAAATACAGCCAGCTCTCCTGGACTCCTTTCCCCCTCATGTTATTCCCCCAGGGGATCCTACCCATCAGTTCCCTGAGGGAGTCAAAGTCTGCTTTCCTGAAGTCCAGGGGCCGTATTCTGCTGCTTACCTTTCTTCCCTGTGTCAGGATCCTGAACTCGACCAACTCATGGTCACTGCCTCCCAGATTCCCATCCACTTTTGCTTCCCCTACTAATTCTTCCCGGTTTGTGAGCAGCAGGTCAAGAAAAGCTCTCCCCCTAGTTGGCTCCTCCAGCACTTGCACCAGGAAATTGTCCCCTACATTTTCCAAAAACTTCCTGGATTGTCTGTGCACCGCTGTAGTGCTCTCCCAGCAGATATCAGGATGATTAAAGTCGCCCATGAGAACCAGGGCGTGCGATCTAGTACCTTCTGCGAGTTGCCGGAAGAAAGCCTCATCCACCTCATCCCCCTGTCCGGTGGTCTATAGCAGACTCCCACCACTACATCCCTCTTGTTGCTCACACTTCTAAACTTAATCCAGAGACACTCAGGTTTTTCTGCAGTTTCATACCGGAGCTCTGAGCAGTCATACTGCTCCCTTACATACAGTGCTACTCCCCCACCTTTTCTGCCCTGCCTGTCCTTCCTGAACAGTTTATAACCATCCATGACAGTACTCCAGTCATGTGAGTTATCCCACCAAGTCTCTGTTATTCCAATCACGTCATAATTCCTTGCCTTCCAAGACCACTTGGAAATAGTGACCATAATATAACAACATTTTACATTCCTGTGGTGGGAAGAACACCTCAACAGCCCAACACTGTGGCATTTAATTTCAGAAAGGGGAACTATGCAAAAATGAGGAGGTTAGTTAAACAGAAATTAAAAGGTACAGTGACAAGAGTGAAATCCCTGCAAACTGCATGGACACTTTTCAAAAAACACCATAATAGAGGCCCAACTTAAATGTATACCCCAAATTAAAAAACATAGTAAAAGAACTAAAAAAGAGCCACCGTGGCTTAACAACCCTGTAAAAGAAGCAATGAGAGATAAAAAAGGAATCTTTTAAAAAGTGGAAGTCAAATCCTAGTGAGGTAAATAGAAAAGAGCATAAACACTGCCAAATTAAGTGTAAAAATGTAATAAGAAAAGCCAAAAAGGAGTTTGAAGAACAGCTAGCCAAAACCTCAAAAGGTAATAACTTTTTTTTTTAAAGTACATCAGAAGCAGGAAGCCTGCTAAACAAACAGTGGGGCCCCTGGATGACTGAGATACAAAAGGAGCACTTAAAGACGATAAAGTCATCGTGGAGAAACTAAATGAATTCTTTGCTTCAGTCTTCATGGTTGAGGATGTTAGGGAGATTCCCAAACCTGAGCTGTCCTTTCTAGGTGACTAATCTGAGGAATTGTTACAGATTGAAGTGTCATTAGAGGAGGTTTTGGAATTAATTGAGAAACTTAACAGTAACAAGTCACCAGGACCAGATGGCATTCACTTATGAGTTCTGAAAGAACTCAAATGTGAAATTGCAGAACTATTAACTATGGTTTATAACCTGTCCTTTAAATCACCTTCTGTACCCAATGACTGGAAGATAGTTAATGTAACACCAATATTTAAAAAGGGCTCTAGAGGTGATCCCGGCAGTTGCAGACTGGTAAGTCTAACATCAGTACCGGGCAAATTAGTTGAAACAATAGTAAAGAACAAAATTGTCAGACACATAGAAGAGCATAAATTGTTGGGCAAAAGTCAACATTGTTTCTGTAAAGGGAAATCATGTCTTACTAATCTATTAGAGTTCTTTGAAGGGGACAACAAACATGTGGACAAGGGGGATCCAGTGGACACAGTGTACTTAGATTTCCAGAAAGCCTTTGACAAGGTCCCTCACCAAAGGCTCTTATGTAAATTAAGTTGTCATGGGATAAGAGGTAAGATCCTTTCATGGATTGAGAACTGGTTAAAAGACAGGGAACAAAGGGTAGGAATAAATGGTAAATTTTCAAAATGGAGAGGGGTAACTAGTGGTGTTCCCCAAGGGTCAGTCCTAGGATCAATCCTATTCAACTTATTCATAAATGATCTGGAGAAAGGAGTAAACAGTGAGGTGGCAAAGTTTGCAGACGATACTAAACTGCTTAAGATAGTTAAGACCAAAGCAGACTGTGAAGAACTTCAAAAAGATCTCACAAAACTAAGTGATTGGGCAACAAAATGGCAAATGAAATGTAATGTGGATAAATGTAAAGTAATGCACATTGGAAAAAATAACCCCAACGATACATACAATACAATAGATGGGGGCTAATTTAGCTACAACTAATCAGGAGAAAAATCTTGGAGTCATTGTGGATTGTTCTCTGAAGACGTCCATGCAATGTGCAGCGGCAGACAAAAAAGCAAACGGGATGTTAGGAATCATTAAAAAAGGGATGGAGAATATCTTATTGCCCTTATATAAATCCATGGTACGCCCACATCTTGAATACTGCGTACAGATGTGGTCTCCTCATCTCAAAAAAGATATACTGGCATTAGAAAAGGTTCAGAGAAGGGCAACTAAAATGATTAGGGGTTTGGAATGGGTCCCATAGGAGGAGAGATTAAAGAAGCTAGGACTTTTCAGCTTGGAAAAGAGGAGACTAAGGGGGGGTATGATAGAGGTATATAAAGTCATGAGTGGTGTGGAGAAAGTGAATAAGGAAAAGTTATTTACTTGTTCCCATAACATAAGAACTAGAGGCCTCCAAATGAAATTAGTGGGCAACAGGTTTAAAACAAATAAAAAGAAGTTCTTCCTCACACAGCGCACCATCAACCTGTGGAACTCCTTGCCTGAGGAGGTTGTGAAGGCTAGGACTATAATAGGGTTCAAAAGAGAACTAGATAAATTCATGGAAGTTAAATCCATTAATGGCTATTAGCCAGGATGGGTAAGGAATGGTGTCCCTAGCCTCTGTTTGTCAGAGGGTGGAGATGGATGGCAGGAGAGAGATCACTTGATCATTACCTGTTAGGTTCACTCCCTTTGGCATTGGCCACTGTTGGTAGACAGGATACTGAGCTGGATGGACCTTTGGTCTGACCCAGTATGACCATTCTTATGTTCTCATCTACAAAGCCCCGGAGATATGTTGTGGTCTGCAGCCGGGTACAGGCTACAGTAATGGGGAGTCTGGCTCTATTCCCAGTTCTGAGGGAGACTGTGGTCTTAGAGCATGGTAGCTGTATTTTGTTTGTTATCATTTGTACTGCAGTTGCACCTAGCAGCCCTAGTCATGGAGCAGCACCCCACTGTGCCAGACGCTGTACAAACCTAGAATGAAAAGACTTCAGAAAACATACAGTGTAAGGGTATGTCTACACTGCAATCGGCAAGTAGACATTCCCAAGTTAGCTTTAATCTAACTTCAGTGTGGGCTAGTCCCACAAATAATTACCCAGGTGGGTTTGTACAGCCCGTGCTGAGGTGTACACTGCTGCAGCTTTTCACTGCTACTAAATTAAAGCTAGCTCAGGTATGTCTATTCCAACTGCAATCGTTGCAGTGTAGACATACCTCAAGACAAGAAATGTAGTCACATGTGTAGTAGAAATGTGGAAATGAACTAAAAATATAAATAAATTAATGTTACTTAACGATACTATATAAGATTTCAATACTGCTGTGAAATGTGTTCTACAGGCTTTCCGTTCACATTGAAAGTAAATGGGTTGAAAAATGTTTTTTGGGAGTAGAGCAAAAGTTGCAATTTTTTAATTTTGATTGCAGGTCTGATACAACTAGAACAATGCAACCAGAGCTGGGAGGGAAAGAGTTTTTCTGTTCCACAATTATTATTTTTTTGAGATTTTGAAACATTTTCCTGTCTCAAATCAGGATGAAAAACTGAAATCTCAATTTCCATCATCCTAAACAACAACAAAAACAAAAAAGGGTGGGGTTGAGGGTGGGTAGGTGATTCAGGTCAATCCAAATGTTTCATTCTGATCATTTCAAAAACTGATTTTGACCAGTTAATTTGTTTTACTTTTATTAGCTTAATTTTTTTTTAAAGTTGTTTCAAACTGGAATTTTCTGTTTAGAAAATGTCCCATTTCAACAATTTTGAAATCTTGTTTTTTTCCCTCAAAAATGTTGAGTTAAGAAATTTCAGTGCTGACCCTTCCCATGAAGCATTCTGGTTTTGTCAAATTAGCATTTTTCAACAACACACAACAAAAATTATATTTTCCTGACCAGCTCTAAATACAGCATAAAGTCATTTTGACATGTTTAAAAGATGAGGTTGGCTTGTTTGCGAGACCAGATAAATACTTAGAACCAGGCTTGGCAGAAGTAGTGTCAGAGTTTAAGATCAGAAGGGATCACCGGATCATCCAGTCTGACCTCCCCTGCATACTACACGTCATCAACATCCGCGTACTAAATCCAATAACTGACATTGGATCAAACTATTACAATGCATGGAAGGCTAGACCATTATGTGCAGATTTTTGTCTGCCTCTGTCATTTTAATGGATAATATTGAGGTTTATTTTTCAGAATTTTATTTTAATCAATTTAAATTTTCACATTTGCAGGACATTGGGGGGGGGGGGGTGTTAGACAATAAACATTTAAGGAGAGTAGAAGTTGAGATTCCAAAAATGTAAAACTTTATAACCATTAAAAAACACGCTGCCCACATCACATATCAAAACATACACAGTAAATATTTTTAAATCAATTTGTAATAAGTTCTCAAGCAGCATTTTTCATACTTTGCCTACTGGAAAATCTTGATTATTGATGGAAATATTTTGTCAGTTTATGTGTGTAAGATTAAATCGACGTTTACTGACATTCACCTTGAAGAGTCTTTAACCAACAGAATCTCCAATCAATCCCTCTGGCCAAAACTCTCCTCAGAAAAAAGAAAAGGAGGACTTGTGGCACCTTAGAGACTAACAAATTTATTTGAGCATAAGCTTTCGTGAGCTACAGCTCACTTCATCGGATGCATTCAGTGGAAAATACAGTGGGGAGATTTATATACACAGAGAACATGAAACAATGGGTGTTTCCATACACACTGTAACGAGAGTGATCACTTAAGGTGAGATATTACCAGCAGGAGAGCGGGGGTGCGGGGGGGGAGAAAAACCTTTTGTAGTGATAATCAAGGTGGGCCATTTCCAGCAGTTGACAAGAACGTCTGAGGAACAGTGGGGGGTGGGGGGGCAATAAACATGGGGAAATAGTTTTACTTTGTGTAATGACCCATCCACTCCCAGTCTCTATTCAAGCCTAAGTTAATTGTATCCAGTTTGCAAATTAATTCCAATTCAGCAGTCTCTCTTTGGAGTCTGTTTCTGAAGTTTTTTTGTTTGAAGAATTGCAACTTTTAGGTCTGTAATTGAGTGACCAAAGACATTGAAGTGTTCTCTGACTGGTTTTTGAATGTTATAATTCTTGACGTCTGATTTGTGTCCATTTATTCTTTTATGTAGAGACTGTCCAGTTTGACCAATGTACATGGCAGAGGGGCATTGCTGGCTCATGATGGCATATATCACACTGGTAGATGTGCAGGTGAACGAGCCTCTGATAGTGTGGCTGATGTGATTAGGCCCTATGATGGTGTCCCCTGAATAGATATGTGGACACAGTTGGCAACGGGCTTTGTTGTAAGGATAGGTTCCTGGGTTAGTGGTTCTGTTGTGTGGTGTGTGGTTGCTGGTGAGTATTTGCTTCAGGTTGGGGGGCTGTCTGTAAGCAAGGACTGGCCTGTCTCCCAAGATCTGTGAGAGTGATGGGTCGTCCTTCAGGATAGGCTGTAGATCCTTGATGATGCGTTGGAGGGGTTTTAGTTGGGGGCTGAAGGTGATGGCTTTCTCCTCAGAAAGAAACTCTAGACAAGCTTTCACAAGGACTGCAATGGACAGCAGCACAACTTTCAGCAGCTGGGGCAGAAAGTGAGGACCAGGTCCTATGTAGATTTACAGCAGCCGAACTCCAGGAAATCAACTTGGCATGAAGTCTGCAAAAGCACCAATGCACCAGACCCATTTCTCACCGAATTCTGGGGGCTTCACACAATCAGACTATACCAATACTTACATCATTTCCTTTACTGGCCATCTATAAAAATTAACCTTCTTCCCCAAGGGCTCACTCATGAAAGGGGGCATAATATAACAAGCATAAGGGATTGCCATTTGACAAACAATAGATTTCCCTCCCTAAAATACACAGACAAAGCCTATAGAAAACAAATAGTGAAATCAGGGATAAGCAGCAAACGTTTTATAGGGTGCCAAATAGTTAATAAAGTGATGAGCGTTACCCTATTGTTTTGTACTAAGCTTATTTTTCATGGTCGAAGAATTCACACAAATCTAGGTAGTGGTGTGGGGACTGAGCATGGGAAATGAATGGATTGGTTCTTGGTGATTGATAGGGTTTTTCTCCAAGTGTTTTTCCTGCCCCCCTCAGCTGTGTACAAGAAAAGCTAACGTGTCAGCCTACCTTACCTAGTCCAGGTTTTCTCCTTGAAGGCTGCACAGTTCTTAGTGGAGATGGAGGCTGAGCATGGGATTGGGCTCGAGGCCAGCTGCTCGGTCCCCTTTAGCTCAAACTGATCCTATTACTTATCATTATCTCCCCTCAAACTCCCATATAGAATTCCCTTCCTTCTTTGACATTTCCTTCCTTTCCCTCCTGGGTCCTCTACTCTGACTTCCTAACCAACTGGGTCTCCCATCTCTCAGGCTGCCTTCTTCTCAGCTCAAAGGAAGAGCAGGTGTCCAGTTTTCTGTGGGGGTGGGTCCTGGTATCTTCCTCCCAGCTCTGGTGGCTGCTGCTCCTCCTTGCTGGTGGCTGCCTGCAGACTCAGGCAGATATCTCTGAATCAGCTTTCACGCTTCTCTTTGCAACCAGGAGGGCTAGAAACATAATTTTTCCCAATGGAAGCTGAGATTTTGATGTCACCACAGGACTGGCATATGAGACTTGAGGCCTGTGGCCTTTGTACTGAAGCCTCAATCTTTACATTACCAGCCCGCCATGTTCAAATCCGAGTCAGGCCCCCAAAAGTAATGAGATGGGCTTGAAAATCATGAGATTTTGAACATCTAATAAATGGTGAGGAGCTTTTTATTCATCTCCTGGGTCTTGAGCCTTCAGTGGGTCACATCTGCCAGCTTTTTTCTGCAACCAAAGGGCTAGCAACTTACTTTGTTTGAAATCAAAGCAGACTCTCACATAACTGCATGACTTCATGAGCCAGGGCTTTGAGGAAAAAATAAAGCAAACCCCAAGAGCATGAGACTCCCAAGAACATCACAAGTGCTGCCAGCACTGTAATCCAGCCTTGCCTACCTCTCTCCCTGCGCCTGGGCCGGAGTTTCTCTCATCTCTCCTCCTGGGGGAGTTGTGCCCTTTGAACCACCTTTCTCACTGCTTGGGGAAAAGCTTTCTAGTGCTTTCCCCGTCCTCCTCCATAGCACCCCCACTCAGCCTTCCAGTCACCCTAACGCCCCCTCACAGCCCTTCCCCCTCCAGCCGCCATAACCCCCACAATCTTTCCCCCTCACAGCTCTTCAGCCCCTGCCCACGCCCCACTGACCTTCACCCTCCCTCTTCCAGACCTTCAGCTCCTCCCTACACCCCACCACCCTTCACCTTCCCTCCAGACACTCCTACACTCCACCACCCTTCACCCTCTTTTTCCCTCTCCCCCTCACAGCCACCCCAGCAGCTCACAGCCCTTCCATCCCTTTGAGGCTTGGGTGGGGGGGCCTCTTCCTGACCCTGCAAGCTTGAGTTTCAGGGGCAAACAATCCCTCTGTTGACTAGAGTCTCTGTGGGATCCCTCATCTTGCAGAGGTGGGAGGTGGGTGCTTTGTTGGAGATTTCACGGGGAGGAATCTGTGCTCTAGTGAGAATTGGCCGTGGCAGCAGTTGTGATGCAGCCCTGTCCTTTTAGGTGGTGCACAGGTGGGGATAAGTGCACGGGGACTGCAAAGGCCTGAACTGGGGTGAGCAGACCCTGGGAACAGATTCCTTTGTGAATTCCTAATGGTATGAGGAGAGCAAACTTCCTCCTCACTCGCCAGCACCTGGCAGTGTGCCCCATTGACTACAGCCCAGCACCACTGGGATCAGCTAAGGGTCTGCCTGCCCCTCCTACCCCATGGAAGACCGCTGTCCTCTTCTTCGAGGGAAGATTTACCTATCAATATAAAGGGGTCTTACCGCACTATAGCTTATTCCTCTTCCGTAGGTCAATAGACAAGGCCTTAGAGTAATAACAGCAGGAAAGAACACAAGTAAAGTCCCTGAGACAGTGCCCAAGATTTGTAACATCAGCTGTCTTGATCTCACTCTGCAGGGAATGTGCTGCCTGCCTCCCAAAGCATCTTGGGATGGGTGCTCTGTCCCAGGAGGTGGTCAAGTCACAGAGAGGATCCACCCGGGCAGGCCTGTTGAGAGAAATTTGGGGCCCCAGTACAACATGTTCGTTCCCACCACCCCATTTAACTTTATTTACGTAGACTTTGTGGGCTCACCCCCACACAGAGCTTGGGACCCTGGTACAATTGTCTCCTTTCCCCTCCCTCTCTTCAGCTCTGCCCTGGCTGGAATTTGGGGGAGGGATGGAGCTTCTCCTGTCATCGTCAGACAGTCACTAGCCCCAGCCGAAATCATGTCACTCACGAAGAAATAGCAAAATGAACCTGGTGTGTTCCCAGAGCAAGCAAGGAACCTGTTCTCTGAATGGCCCACTGAAATACGGACACAGCTGTGAGAACCCTGTGTCCTGGCCCTTTAAATCTGCAGCAGGAGGTCAGGCAAGAGAAGGGCTGGGAAAGGTTCTAGGCAGAAGTTTTGCATTGAAGGAGAGCCAGATAAGGTAGTTTCCCTTATTGTAACAAAGTTCTTTGTTCAGTATTAGAAGAAAGCCATGCCTTTTGTGATTGCTTTCCATTGTCACATGCCTAGAGCCCTCAGCTGTCCCTGTTTACTGGGCCTGTGCTGGTTTGGAGGGACTGTTCCCCCTGGAGGAGCTTGGAGACTGTGGAAGGAGGAGCACTGATAGGCCAGCAGCAGCACTGGTACCAGCTGCAACCAGGTAGGGGAACAGCATGTTTTGAGGGCGATGGGGACTCGTTTGGAGGAGAGGGCAGCATGATTTTGGGAGAACAGGGACATTGAAATGGTGAGTGGGCTGCATAGGAAAAAACTGATTCAACTCCCTCGGACACACTGGCACCCTGTCCAGTGCTCCTGGCTTTTCACCTGAGAAATATGGTCCCAACAGCTATAAGGGATGTTATAAAAATGCAAGAGAGACTTTTATTTATATAAAAGTAGTGCAGCTGGAAATCAAGAGAGGAAAATGGCCACCAGGTGGCTCCCTCACCTAGGAATAGGAAGGGACAGCACCAAAAAGAGAACCATTCTGTTTGCCTACTGAGTCCTTAAACTGATTTACAGTCAAAATAAGCACCTGCGGTGACTGCAGTTTTAGAAATCAGGAGCATTCCTTTACTGCAGGTGTGGCGCTCTAGCTGGCTGCCCTCTTATGAATTGCACCTTGCTATGTTTAATCAGTGAGCTTTAAAATGTCAAAGAGAATAAGTGTCTGCAAACCTAAATGATGACCAAGGCTATTGTGAGTTTCAGATTTTAAAGATGAGTTTTTTTATTGAGTTACCCAAGACAACTTAATGAACCTGAAAAGTTTTCTTAATGAGTGAAAAACACCAATTTCCTACTTGCTGTGGTAAATAAAAAAAGCTGCAGGGTATTTGATTGAACGATCTTTGGGACGGCAACATGCAGGAGCGAGTTCATTCCAAAGAGTTGATTTTTTAAATCTGAAAGTTACAATAGCTTGAAAACAAGAGGAATAGAAATGGCACCGCTGCTAATAGGAGGCTTTGTTTTAAAACCGATTTGTGTGACAGTGTCACCTAGAGGCCATTACCACTATCAGGGTCCCATTGTGCTGGTCATTGTGTAGACACTGCCCTGAAGAGCTTACCATTGTAGTAGACAAGACAGACAAGGGAAGTGTTGGTATCCTCATTTTACAGATGGGAAACAGAGGCACAGAAGGATTAAGTGACTTGTCGAGGTCACACGAGACATCTGTGTCAGAACCTGGGATTGAACCCACTCTATTAACCACAAGACCATCCTTCCTTTCGTGTAGTAAAATGTTGTTTTCTCTAAACATGAGATCATGTCCTATTTGCAATTTAATTTTAAAAGTCTTGTTGCTGTTCCATCATCTAAAAAGCATGATTACGGCTCCCACTCCACACTGGGATCAAATACAGGGTTGCGGTTTTTTTAATACTGGTGGTTATATGGGAGTTTTTGGAAATGTTGGTTCTCATTCTGTGTGCTTTTACCCCAGTGTAGATCAGGACTGAGTCCCCTGCAAGCCATGTTTTATACACCCTCCGGGTCAGTGGGAGACCAGAATCAGCCCCTCTATATTGTATACTAGATTTAACCTCATAATGCTTAGCACAGTTCATCCACAGATGGCAAAGCACTTTGCAAGTAACGGGCAGTCACTCCCCCAACGTGCTGGTATCACTCGTTACTTTAAATGACTTACCCAAGGCCATGCTGAGTCACTGGTGGAAGTGGGGATCTAACCCATTTCTCCTGCCTCTTACTCATGCTCTCTCCATTGGACTACACTGCCTGCCTTGGGTGGGCCACATACGCTTCCCACCCTCCTCTCAAAAACGTCTGTACAACACCATGTAGGTCAAATCCTTTTACACACATGCAGCCCCATTGATTTCACTAGAGTTCCAATGCTGTAACTACGGGCAGAACACAACCTATTGAGTTCAGGGGGAGTTCTGTGGGCCCTGCCGAGGACAGAATACAGCCCTGCCCTCTAAGGCCGCAGTAAATATGTATGGGGCCAAATCTTGCTTGTCCGACTTACATAAAACTCCCCTAGTCTTCAGTCGGAGTGTAGGGAGCTCAAGGAATGCAGGCTCAGGACAAGAGGTTTGCAGCTCTATCTCACACATGCCTCAAGTGAAGGGTGAGGCACAAGGCCCAATTTTTGGTTTCTGCCTTCTGAGACGTTTGGGTGCTCCTGCTATGTGTGGGTAAGTGGAGGAGTCTGGAAGGAGGCCCAGAACAACTGGAGATTTCTAGAAGTCTCTTGTTCCAGCTGCCATTGCATCCTCCTCTCTCCTTCTGCAAAGCATTAACCAGATGCAGAGGAGGAGCTGAGAGCCTGCAACACCACTTGAAGACAGTGCCAAGCACAATGGAATTGTTGAAGTTCATCTCTTGCTGGTTATCATAAGACCTGGGCTCACGTGGTCAGTGTGTAACCAGGGGATCGCCTCCTTCCCTCTAGGTTGCTCATCTAATTACGTTCTTTTAACTCCTGTTCATATTGCTGGCCTCTGTGGCTCAGAAGTTAAATAACTGGTGAAAAGGATAGAGAACATTTATCAGACTGCACATAAAAACCTTGCAGCCTCCAACCCTTACGTGGAGAACCGGCCCTTGGATTGTTGTTTTGAAATACTGACGGCTTTGCACAGTGCAAACAGCCGGACTCCACTTCAGTGATGAAGGTGCTGGTGGCGAGCTGAACGTGTGTGACTGGAGGTGGGGGTGGGTGGAATTACCCCAAAGACTCTTCAGTCTCTGAAGGCTCATCGTATATAGAGGGGTGTGATCGTGGGGGCGGGACATTGTTCTGCAGGCTCATTCTGAGTTGTGAAGGCTGGCTCCGGATGGAGAAGACGGAATCTGACCCACTGTCTCATGTTGTGGAAAACACATTGTCCTGTAGTGACGTTACGCCAGCCAGGAAAGCGCTTTGGCATGGTTATATTGCTGAATAGCCTCGTTAACACCGGAGCTGGTCGGTGACATGTTCACTTGTGGAACAATGGAGTGCCATTACACCAAGGCAACAGCAAACAAGGGGAAACACCCAGAGAGGAAGGGGAGACACAGCTGACTTCTCAGAATATTTTTCTGTTTTATTTTTGTCTGACTCAGTCCTGTATTTCGCTCTGGCCCTTTGGGCACCACATCCCATGGCGTTGCCCCTCTGTCCTGTTGGGCACCATGTCCGGCACATTCCTTTGCTGCAGATGGTGCTAGTCTCCTCTACGCAGCCTACACAGCCAGGGCATATTTTTCTTTTCATAAATACTTCCTTTAAGTGGAAGGGAAGGAATAATTTTAGTCTCAGCCCAGAGCAATAGGAAGGGTTAACTAATCACATGGGTACCCCCCACCCCCAATCAGGATGGGAGGAGCCAGAAAAAGGAAATGTTATTAACCTCATTTTGGAGATGGGGAACAGAGCCACAGAGAGATTAAGTGACTCAGCCAAGGTAACACAATAAAGTCGGTGGCAGAGTTGGAAATAGACCCTAGATCCCCTGTGTTTAGCTGCAAGACTTACTCTCTCAATGGCATTTTGATCCCATTGCATGTCAGCTTTAAAGACCAGCTGAGCTGACATTTAATGGACTATAAACAAATCCCAGCTGACTCTGTGTAGGAAATCTCTGCTTCATGCAGGTTCTGCTCTGCTCTCTGGTCACATGACGGCCTTTCAATGGTTGCTCAATGGCACTTCCTTCCTCCCAGAAAAGACCAGCAATTGGCCAAGCTTAAAGTGATATTTTGGCTTCCTGTTGAAGTGAGGAAGTGGAACACTGGATTGTGTTAAGTTAATCAATAGCAAAGATGCAGATCGTTAACAATCACCTCACCAGGCCCTTGCATAATAATGCATAAAGGAAAACACATGCATCCGGCACTGATTTTCAATCTCAGGCTGTTGGGTAATTCTGATAGGCACCTTCTTGCTATTCCGAATACAGCTGCGTTGCTTTTCTTTTACTGAAGGGAATCACAGACTACCCCAGTAATTATTACCTAGATGTAACCTAACTACTTCTTGTGTGTTTGATTCAAATTCCTATTGCCTTAAAAGTATAGAAGCAATATATAAAAGTCTTGATTCTCCAGTCACTCACACTAGTGTGAATCTGGAATAAAGCCACTGGAGGCAGTATAGCCTCACCGGTTTAAAACTGGAGTGGTCACAGTCAGGGCCACACTGCAGCTCTTGGATAGCTAAAGAGACCCAATCCTGTTGTTAACAACATGGAGGTTTTAACACCGAGCCATAAGAGTGATGCAACAGAGGATAACATCAGAAATGGCGCACGGTGCCTTGGACACCTGCTCTCAAAGCTACGGATAGGTTTTTTTCCATTGAATACCATCTCTGTGTGTTGTGTGTGTGTGTGTGTGTGTGTGTGCTTCAGGCTGAGGTCTGATGACTGAGACACCACTGACTTCCATGAACTTGACACACATTCAGTCTTGGAGACAGTTTCATCTCTCGTTCTTTTCTCTGGAACCTCCTGTGTTGTTTGTTGTTATTTGTAGCCCTCAGGACCCCCTGTCACGGACCAGGACCCGGTGGGATAGGTGCTGTACAAGCACATCAGCTGCCTAACTGTTTGTTGTCTGTGTTTTACTCTGGCCTTGTGTACGCTTGGGGTTGGAGCCAACCCACTTTAGAAAGCTAGCACTCCGTCAGGCCGCTCGTGTTGTCTAGCACAGGTTGGTCTTGCCCGTGTCGATAGGACACATCCCCTGTTGTTATAACCCATGTCACCGAACCATACAGCAGCTTGGGTATTACAGTAACATGTTTCTGTAACCTGATTAACTCGTGTGTGTGTCATCTAAACACACAAGACTCGACTGTGGTAGAACACGCTCTGGGGACTGTTGGGTTATAGCACGCTCTCCCACCAGGTTAAAATCACTGGGAAGACAGGCCTGAATAAGATCAGCGGCAACACCCATTTTGTGTGGGAGGCCTGAGCACGAAGCCTGGCTTGTTTAGATTGTGTGGTTCCAGACGGTTACCAAGCTGTGTACACAATAGAAGGTAATGACGCATGAAGACAGACATTGTTGAAAATATCTGTAAGCGCTCTCCACTTTCCCTATGCTACACTGTATGTAAAGGCAACCTCTGAAATAGCAACAAAGCATACTGCAGTTCTCAACACTGGCTATTCTAAGTTCATTCTACCGACTTGTTGTGAACCATGGGCTGGGCAGTGAATATGTCACCTCATTTTCTTTCAGACTTGGCCATTTGAGTGAGGAAGGGGGCGGGGGCAGAAGGGAAATGCATCCATTAACCCCTGTGTCTCAGCCAAATTTCTCCTGCAGCTTTGATCAGGTAGGCCCGGGGTGGCCAACCTGTGGCTCCGGAGCCACATGCGGCTCTTCAGAAGTTAATATGCGGCTTCTTGTATAGGCACCGACTCCGGGGCTGGAGCTATAGGTGCCAACTTTGCAATGTGCCAGGGGGTGCTCACTGCTCAGCCCCTGGCTCTGCCACAGGCCCCGCCCCCTCCCCTCAGCCTGCCATGCCCTCGCTCCTCCCCCTCTCCCTTTGAGCTGAGTCCTGCAGGCCACAAAACAGCTGATAGGGAGGTGCGGGGAGTGAGAGGGGGAGGCGCTGAGCAGCGGGGCTGCCAGTGAGCACTGGGAGCGGGTGCGGGGGAGCTGATGGGGGGCTGCTGACATATTACTGTGGCTCTTTGGCAATATACATTGGTAAATTCTGGCTCCTTCTCAGGCTCAAGTTGGCCACCCAGAGGCAGGATATTCTCTTTTGGGTGTTGCCAGAGGCTGTGGTGTAGCATTGTGGTGTGCTATTAAACCATCTGTTTGCTGTATTCTACATAGGATTCCCTCACTAGTGCTCTCATTAATGTTTTCACTTTTTCAGCAATATAACTGCCATCTACAAGAGGACAAGCTAAAAGACTACCTTTAATCAACAACTTAAATGCAGTGGACAAATTCCACATGGCTCAAAGTGTTTGTCAGTCACTGGATGCATTCTTGGAATGATGTACCGAGGTAAACAACTTCAACTTTCCAAACTTACTTGGAATTCTAACAGTAACTTTTTTATTCATACTAAAAGTTGTGATTTGTACTCTTATATCACCCCTCACCTTAAGAAGCTTGAAGTGCTTTCAGACATTAATTGAAAACTGCCTCCCATGTCTTACATACAACACTCCTGTTAATACACCCCAGAATGATATTACATTTTTCCCAACTTCATCACATAGTGGACTTGTATTCAGTTTGTGATCCCCTGTAACACTCAGATCCCTTTCTGCAGTTCTGTTATCTCAGCAGTTATTCCCATTTTGTAGTTGTGCATTTAATTTCTTTTTCTTCTTAAGTGAAGTACTTTGCACTTTTGTCTTTATTGAATTTCATCTTGTTGATTTCAGACCAATTCTCCAATTTGTCAAGGTTGTTTTGAATTCTAATCCTGTCCTCCAAAGTGCTTGTAACTCCTTCCTGTTTGGTGTCATCCACAGATTTTATAAGCACACTCTCCACTCAAGTATCCAAGTCATTAATGAAAATATCGAATAGTACTGGACCCAGGACTGACCCCCTGTGGGACCGCACTAGATACATCGCCTATGGTTTTGACAGCAAACCATTGATAGTTACTCTTTAAGCCAGTCTTTCAGCAAGTTTTGCACCCCCTTTTACAGTAATTTCATCTAGACCACGCTTCCCTAGTTTGCTTATGAGAATGTCATGTAGGACTATGTCAAAAGCCTTACTAAAATCGAGATATATCACATCTACTGCTTTGAGTCCCTGATGGTCTCTCATGCAGGGAGAAATATTTCTCCAAGAGCTGAGTACAGGAATAAACATATTGAGTCTCTCCTGGATGAGTGACTGCATGTAGCATATGCCTACATGAAAGATGGCTTGGATCGAGTCCCGAAATAATGTGACTCATGCAAAGTCTGCGCCATAGTGACATTTAGACGTGGCAGATCCTCAGCTTTCGTGGGTGAATACCCACTTTGTCGGATGCTGAAATAATTGTCCAAGACAGTGGAATTGCACTGTTTGATGAGGTTTAAATTCACACATTAGGTCATACCAGTACAATCTTTCCATGTAGACAACGCCTCAGTTATAGCAAAATGCCAACCTAATCTCTCCATCACCTGCTCTTGGTTTATCCCAAAGTAAAAGCTTAAATTGATATTGTTGGGACCCAGTAAGAATCTGCTCAGCTATACAGTGGAATGTCAGCACTCTGTGGCATCTACATCACCTATACTCTTGTCCTGGAACAAAATTACCCCCTCTGGCACAACTTGTCACCTTGCTTTTCAAAGCCTAACCAAACTGTCACACCATCAGCCAAACTATGGCTAGTAGACATCCCTCTTCCAGTCCACCTTAGAATATCAGCCTCAGCAGTGATAACCGTCTTCAAGAGAAAGTTATTGAAACAGCCCAAATAATCCTTCATGAAGAACACGGCTCAATGTCTAGTGAGACAAATACCCTCTCCAGAATCAAGAATTGGGATGGGTTCTTTTCTCCCGTGGCTTTCTGCAAGACCACAAATCAAGGTATGGCTGCATCACTGTCCACCTACACATCCGTATCTCTGCTCAGCCACTTTCCTCCTTTGTGACCTCTATGGCTAATCTTCCTCTCTCTCCTTCCCTCTTACTACTGTTACTTAACTTTGTGGTATCCACTTAAGCAACCTATTTGTGCTACCTAGGGTCAATAATGCAGCACACACTCACCTTGCATTGCTAATTCTTTTTTTGTTTACATAAAGCATATTCCTTTTTCCAGTGGGATGTAGAGTGTGGTCTTTTTTCACATGCATTCAGCTTTTGTTCCTGCACCTGTACTCATTTTTGTTTCTTAAAGTTTAACTACTTAAGAGAGACAGAGTGGGTTGTTTGTTGCATAGACATTCCCAACATTTGTTTAGATTTTCATAAATACTCTCCCTGAGATCTGGCCCTTCCCGGGGCCTTTTAGTCTGGTAATTTAATATCTTTCCAATTAGTTCCCCCATTTATTTGTAAACCAAACTAATGAATTATATAACCTGGTTTATGCAACCTTGTTTTCCAAGCTTTGTTTGCACAGGAACAATGACATTTATATTTCTTTATTCTCCTCTTCGTCTCAAAGAAAAGTTGATCCTTCCTATTCTTCAGCATGCTATTTGCAGTTCTCCACATTCACAAGCCATGATATTTTTCTGCAGATTTCATCTCTATTGTGGCTTGTCTGTCTCAGATTTCTCTCCTGCATTTACAAGCACCAAGTCTATCAGCATAAAAGTGGTTGTTACCGTCTTTGACATATGTGTTCATAAATGAAAATCATCGTCTGTCAAGTTTGGACATACTTATTTCTATTTAAATATTGTCCATTTTAAACCCATTTTGTTATCAATTGACTGAGAATAGTCATCTATAGGGTGTCAGCTATTAAGGTTACATGGTACATTTTTTCATATTGTGTTTTCTGTTATTTGCTTGTATACTGTAATGGAATGTAATTACAAGTAACAGCAAAACTCTGGACTCTCTTATTAGCTTATATAAGCCCTGGGGCCTGAAGCCCTAGAGAGTAGGGAACTCACTATTGACACCTGTTGGTGACCAAGGAGAAGAGCAGCCCAGAGCTGCGCGAGAACTCCCAATAGACAGGGACTCCACAGGAGAGGGGTTTGTCTGCCAGAATCTTTTGGTGAGCAGGGAAAATGGCTAAATGGGCCAGGCCTCATTTGCATTTCAATTATGTGACAGTTTGGGGCATTTTGGTTAAAGTACAGTTAAGTTTTCAGTTATGGGGCAATACAATGCTATTATCCTTGCGGGGCAATGAAAGAACAACAGAACTGAACCAACTTTGCCTGGAGTGAGGGTTAACCCTGACCAAGATTGCGTCAGGCATAATTGGGTAAGGGAGGCTTCGCAAGGCTAATAAGGAGAAAAGGGCTTTAATGAAAGGGCCTTCAGGATTTTGTGTACTGTTGATTTTTTGCTCTGAAGATTTGGTATAAAGCTGAAGGAACTTTGAGGTGGCAGATGGCCCAGAGGCAGTACTGAGGCAGGTGTTTTGGCCTGAAGTGGCATAGAGTAGCCACTGAGCTGGGGAACTACAGGATGGGCCCTCCTACTCAACAATCAAACCTGAACTTACTTCAGCTGGGTCAGGTGGAAGAGCTTCTGAGACAGCCCTTATGGGCTGGAGATGGACTTGTTGGATTTTTTCCCCCCAGGACTCTGCCAATCCTGGACAACAAACTAGGAATGGGGAGCCAGAGAGTGGGGAGAAAAGTGGCTAGAATGCATTAGCAGAGTTCTGGCTCCCCTCCTCCCAAGATGGGCTTGGCTGAGTCACTGATTTCTGTGCTAGCAAGTTCTGTCCTACGCTGTGTTCCTGTCAATTAATAAACCTTCTGTTTTACTGGCTGGCTGAGAGTCACATCTGACTGCAGAGTTCAGGTGCAGGGCCCTCTGGCTTCCCCAGGAGCCTTGCACAGGTGGACTCGCTGCAGGAGGTGCATGATGTGGAAGGGATTCTGAATGCTCTGAGGTCAGACCCAGGAATGTTTGAAGCTGTGTAAGATTCTTGCCCTGGAGATGCATGCTCAGAGAGAGGACGCATGCTACCCCAGAGTCTGGACTGGCTTCGTATGGTGTAGTTCCAGACCATTGCCTTGGTGCCAGGGGCTTAAGCTGCTACTATTTAGGTTTTCTGAAGAAATCCCTAGATTAATAAACCTGGCCCTTTTTGCTGCTGACAACACCTGATAGAAGGGTTACACTTGTTCACACTAAGAAGTGTTAGGCCAACTCAGTATATGACTGGGAAAAGGGCAATGAAAGTTCACTGTCCTGCCAAAAGCAGTGTTGGTTCCACAGAAACTGATGTTCTTTCCTATGGAGACCTGACTCAATGACTCACAATGGTGTTGAAGGGGGACTGTGTTGCTGGCCATGCTGTATTTTGGATGTTGTATAATGTAAAAATGATTGGTGGAATATTACTTTATTAAAAAAGCAGACACTGTACAAGCTACACTGGTTAGTGAATCCCAGTTCCATTGAAGTAATTTGTTTTACCACCATTTGTTTCCATGATAGTAGGCTCTGACTGACTCTGAAATAATTTCTGTGTGTCACATATGTATTTCACATTCAGTTTTAGAGTGAGGGATGTTATTCCCTATCACAGGAAAAAGGAAGACAAGTGGGTTTTCTAGACAGCTCACCTAAAGAATTAAATCTAGCTTCCATGGGTATTTGTTTGCATGGTGAAATGTTGTGATTTTTCTTTTGTCCAGAATTACAAGACAACTTTAAATTCCATCCATGACCCAGTATATTAAACTAATGTTTACTGTAAATCTGTTTATGCCATAGTTCATAAAGGCTTTCCAGTGAGTCATATTAGATAACAGCCAAGCATTTGTTTTCAGAGGTGGATACAGCAACATTCTAATGGCAGGTTTCAGAGTAGCAGCCGTGTTAGTCTGTATTCGCAAAAAGAAAAGGAGTACTTGTGGCACCTTAAGAGACTAACCAATTTATTTGAGCATGAGCTTTCGTGAGCTACAGCATCCGATGAAGTGAACTGTAGCTCACAAAAGCTTATGCTCAAATAAATTGGTTAGTCTCTAAGGTGCCACAAGTATTCTAATGACAGCGATATCTATCAATATGTGGTAGGTAAGTGAGCTTTTTATTATACTATTGATCTGCTGCACTCTGTTTAGATTAGAGAACACAAATTGAGTGCTTTAATTGTAAGTATTTCTTCATTTAGGTGGAGACCTTTGTACTTGCATGCATCACTGCTTCTAAGTGAATGGGATGAACTAGGTAGCACTTTTGACCGATAAGGGAAAAGTACACCTGAGTCAGGTGTGTGCATGCCCCATAGAGTGGCTACCTACCGCATGTTTGTTCCCTCCCCAACCAGGCTGTGCTTGCTTGATATCACTACATATAATACAGGGTTTGAAGTGATCTAGTCAGCAATCCCAAACTTATGTTCATAAAATGCTTGACACTGTTATTTACTGAAAAACTTTACTACTGTGTTTTTGTACAAATTTCCATGAGAAGGTAATTGCATAGGTGTGAGAAGGAAAAAGCACTGTGTAATTTTCTCAGGGAAGTGATCAAGTGGACAATATGCAAGCTATTTTTCCCCCCATTGATTCGTGGACAGAGGGAAGGTACTACTGGGAAGAGAGTGTAAGTGTTCCAAATTTATTACTGTATAGGGGTGTTCTACTTTAAATCCTGAGGTGCACCTCAGGAAGTGACATGGCACAGGATTAAGATTTAAAAAACAAAACCCCTGCATAGACTAGCAAAAAAGTTCTTGTAAAGAAATAGAGCAGTACGCTCGTAAATCTGTTTCAGGGCCCTGAACTCAGAAAGACCTATACAGTGTCAGGTCTGCAGCCACACTAGTTCTCATTACAACTTTCCCTTTCACCTAACGGCAAGAAAAAAAAAAAAAAAAAAAAGTCTTACATATATAATGTACCATTTAATGATACTTTATCTTTTGCCATTGTGGCAATTTCAGTGAATCTATTGGTAAAATCAGAAACTACATACTAAGGTGGAACGGAGATTGTTTTTGTTCCACTTCATGTTTCTGACCCCTAATCCTACAGTCTTAGTTGTAGAGGCTAATACAACAGCAATGAGTTTAAAAGGACAGAGGCAGGACATACTGTTTTGAACTTTATTTTCAGAGCTGTGTTTAGACTATTGATTAAAATGTTATAATTTAATATGCAATTTAAAAAGGCTACCAAGGCTATTTGGATATTCAAGAGGACTAGACATCAACAGGGTTAACAGGTTACTCTCAAGCACTAGCAGATACTAGTTTGCTCATGCCACTGAAGTAGGATCTTTCCCTTTCACTCATCACCTCAAAATGCAGAGGCCTTCTACAGAAATTGCATTCCGCTGAAGAGTGTGGTTTCAACTCCAGACCAACATTCTTCCATGTAGCCATCAGTTTCTCTGTTAGACAAAAGGAAGACATTTAAGAATATTCCGATTTTAATAAGCTTTCAGTACCTACAGCTCTTTCCCAACACTGAGTACTGCAAATGATGAATTGCAATGTTTAGAGGTGAAGTGAAAGTAAAAATAACCCAAAACAAACAAACAAAGCAACCTACTTGAAATGCCTGACAACTTTTGCTTAGCGAAGAAAGGTGTTGCGGGAGCTCTCAAATACTGACACTAGTTCACCTTCAAAGTTATAAAGGTACCTATCAGTCTAGCCACAGCCCATTACTCTTATTCCATAATAAAATGGAACTGCCTTTCTTCAGAGAATCAAAGAGCACTTAGAGCCTTTCGACATGCCCACGAGGTAGCTATTACCCCATTTTACAGTTTACTAACCTGAAATCATGGAAGATTTTCCCAGGGCCAGCATAGTCTGTCTACACAAACCATGGAAGCAAGCCTCCCAGCCCAGGTCAGACTTTGGTTTGTGCTCTAAAAATAGTTGTATAAACAGCACTTTGAAGTTGTGGCTCAGGCTTTGAAGCCCCCCTCCCACAAATCTATGGAACCCAGGCTCCAGCCCAAGCTGCAACTTCAAAGTGCTGTCTATGCAGCTAGTTTTAGAGTACTAGCATGAGCCGTGCTAACTCGGTCAACTGGGCTGGGAGGCTCACTTGCGCAGACTTCCCAGCTCTGCCTGGACTCACTACGTTGAAAATCCAGGAGTCCCAAATCTCATTTTCTAGCTATTAACTGGTACAGATTAATCAGGACTGAAATGGTGAGATACTAGGCTGCTTTGCTGCAACGAATCTTGATTAAATGTACAGATGACCAGGTGATTTCTTATGGAAACTGCAAAATCATGGATTAGCACTATTAAACTAGCACCCACTATAAGACAATACCTCTATTTAAAAAAAAAAACCAACCACCCCCAAACATTAAACTAGAATGTGTATAAACCATAAGATGGCTGAAGACTGGTTTAGTACTGCTCTGGGCTTCTGTACTGCAGCATTTTGTAGTTTTCAGACAGTTAGCTACCACCACTCATGTTCAAAGGCAAATCAATGGGAAACACTGATAGCACTTTCTAACACTTCATTCGTAGCAATAGTTCACCTTCTTCCAAGGTGACCTTTCCCAGCTGGGCCTAGCAAAAGTGTAGATGTTTTCTTTAAATTAGCAATAGATCAGGGATCACAGCGTAAATCTTCAGAATGAAGATCGCATAAAATGCTTTCGTGTTAACTCTGTCCAAGTCCATTCACTCACCAAGGAAATAATTCATCATCTGAGGTGTGTGATGAGGAGTAGGGGCAATACGCAGCAGCTCTTCTCCACGGGGAACTGTGGGGTAGTTTATTGCCTGGACATAGATGCTGTGCTGACTCATCAGTCTATCACAGATCTCAGTATTTTTAGCAGCATCTGCAACCTAGATTTACAAAATGGTCAAGTTCAAGGTAACTGGAACAGTGCATGTGTAATGATCAGAAAACAAAACCTTTTAGGTTTGAAAAATTAGTTAAAAACCACAATCTGTGGAAGATTCCAATTTAAGTATCGACTACCAACAAAAAAATCAGAATTTAATCATTTTGTCCTCCCTGTGCTTATTAGAACAGAACGTAGTATAGAAGAGAATTTAAAACCTCCTCCTACTATTCTTAGGAGAGTACTTCCAATGTATAATTCCTTTAGTATGCATTTTTGTACACCTGAAGATATTTAAATTTAGACTGTTGGAAAAAAAATTAGTGTTGTAATTTCATATTAAACGTGAATGGAACTTTTAGCATTTGCCAATTCAATTTGTTGGCTAACACCCTGCTGCAAAATTAAAAACAAAACCACACATCCAAAAAACACCAGGTTTTATTAATTTAAGGAAAAACCTCAGCTTCAGCCTACATCATACTTCATAAACCTAAAATAAGCTATGCACTTTAGCATGCTGTGTAAGAATGCAAGTCAGATTCAGTTGCAGGTATTTTCTGTAATACAAACAAGTTTATTCTTGTGGAACAACTTAAAAAGAAAAGATACCATAATCTTTAGTTACCCGGATTGGAATGATGTGACTGGGACAGTGTACTACAGGGAGTCCAGCATCCATCAGCATTTGTCTCATGAGTTTAACATTGCGTTGGTGCTGGCGTCGAAGAACTTGCCCTTCCGCACTCTTTAAAGTTCTGACCGATTCAAGCGCACCAGCTAACAGCATGGGTGGCAGGGATGTTGTGAAAATGAAGCCAGCAGCATAGGAACGTACAGTGTCTATCAGAGAACTTGTACTGGAAATGTACCCGCCTACACAACCAAATGCTTTGCCTGAAAAGAAGAAACAGTCAAGATTTACTCTATCCTTTAGAAAAGATAACTGCAAGCCAGGATCTGACAGTTGTACTTACACTTTCTTGGAATCAGAGATCATTCTGACAAACATTTGAGAACTAGAACTCCAAATCCTGACTTTACTATCAGCAACACAATTAAGTCTTTCCAATAATTAGCACACAATAAGGGTCCTCAATTTTATTCTAGTATTTACAAATTAGTAAAAAACAAGGTTAATCTACTCCACCACACCCCAGAAGACTCCCACCCTGTTATGAAGAAACCTTGTGACCGCTACAAGAGCATTGTTTCACTCACTCACCCCCCCCGCAACCCACTAACAGCACCTACTATGATTCCTGGGACAAGAGACTCTTGCACTGTATTTTAATGCCAGTGAAGAAAACTAAGTCCTACCCAAAAAATAAACAAATTCAGTACGTATTGGAGTAAGTAAAATATATTCCAATGAGTTTAAAAACACTCAGGACCATTATCTGTACTCCACTACCTCTGCTTTTTTCTTCAGCAGGTTTATGTGGGTAATCTATTCCTAAAATAACCATCACTCCTGTCTTCTAGTTGCATCTTATTTATGTGCTTCATGCAATCTACTGGGCATGTACAGTAATCACCATTTCAAAATGATACCACCCAAGAGTTGAAGGCCAAAGCAAAGCCAAATTAAACTGAACCCTACTGCACTATTTTTCTGTTTATTTGCAATCTCAAACATCAGCATGATATAAAATTCTTAAACCAAAACCCCCACCACATGGTTTTCTAAGGTGGAGTTTCAACTCTTGCTCTATATTCTAAGTACATGCTGGAAACTGTGAAAAATCTGTTTAAACTATTTGAACTCTAATAGTTAGAAAAAACAGTCTGCATTGCATCCAAAAGAATTTTATTGGTTCTTTCAGTTCTCGCCAAATCTCCTTACATAACTCCCATCTCGGGTTTCTGGATTAGGAACATTCCACCTTACACAAAAGAGAGTTAAGATCTAAATATAGAGTACTGCACCACAATTAACTTTCTCACACATGAATTCTCTGTTAGAGGAGTAGGGACTATGCCACTAGGGTCATTTTGCTAACTTACCATTTCAGATGGCATTTTTGAATCAGCCTAAGTGACTTAGCCCAAGAGCCTTTGAAAGTTAATGGAAGTGGTGTGCTTAAGTCAGTCAGGCTGTTTTAAAAATCCCATGCTTCAATTTCTAGGAAAAAGTCAGTTTACTGACATTATTTGAGTTCATTTTATTCCTTCATCTTGTCTGCAGCGTGAACTTCGCTGCCATTTACACATATTCTTTTTGTAAGAAGATACACATACCAAGCGTTCCAGAGATTATGTCCATTTTATGCATGACTCCATCCCGATCTCCTATGCCACCACCCCGAGCTCCATACAGCCCAACAGCATGTACTTCATCTACAAAAGTGATTGCCCCATGCTCATGAGCTACATCACACAATTCTTCCAAAGGACACACTGCACCTGAGATCAAAACAGTAATCACAATTAATTGCAAGTTCTTGCTTTTCATGGTAAATACATATTTCATAGCTTAAAGAAACAGACAACATATGTGTTTCAGTAAGGCACCTATTTAACCAAGGATACAAGCTTTTTAAAGCAGACTCACCATCCATTGAGTGAACAGTTTCAAATGCAACAATTCTGGGAGTCGATGGATCTGATTTTTTCAGTAGTTCTCGGAGATGATTGACATCATTATGGCGAAATATGTGCTTAGGCACTCTGCTGTTCCGAATTCCTTGAATCATGGAGGCATGGTTTCCTGCATCTGAGTAAATCTCACAGCCTGAAGGGACAACCAAAGGTTACTAGTGGTTATGGCTGTACTGAGAGAGAGGACAGATGATTGTACAGATACCTAAAAATTATATAAATGGAATTGTGCTGGTAAACTTGTGTTCTAGCCCCAGAAGAGGGGTTGCTATAGAAATTTGTTAAATCAGAAACTTTGCAATACATACAATTTTTAAGACGGAATTTTAAGACCCACTAAAAATAGCTGTATTTTCTATTTTTGCTTTAGAGCACTTCTAAAATTAGGACACTTATTTTTGGGAATTCACAACTTTAAATTTGCATAACGGACTCAAGGCAAGTAGACACCCAATCCCAAAGAAATATACTTTAAAATTTAATTTTATATTTGGAACTTACAGAAGTCTTAACTGTAGACATTTCTCTAGCAACAGCAGATACGGGATTGGAAAGAGTCAGTTTACCAGTGCTAACCATACCCTGACCATACCAGGGGAAAAAAACTATCCTTCCACCTGCAGCTACATGGGGTGGGGAAAACAGTAGGTTTTTCCAGAAGTGAAGCCAGCCTCTGGAAACAGCAGGGAGTTACAGCAACTGGGCAGGAAGACATCCAACTAGAGAGTGTCATTTGCTGCCACCCATCCCTCCAATAATCCTCAGCCCCTGTGATATCAGCAGGTTGCCTTTACAGTTTCAACTTCAGATATTTGCTGCTTGATTCTGTCTTCAACACATGTCCTTCTCCCTCAGTCCCTCCACTGCCAGTCTCTCCCCTCTTCATTCTTCCCTACCCTTTAAAGTTCCATTTATTCTCTTTAATATTAAAGTGAGGAACTGAGATATGTACCAACCACCACCTTGGACACTCTGGTTATCGGTTGTTTCCCCACTGTGTGTCTGATACAGGTGCAGCCCAATGAAATTATTATATGGCATCTAGAACAATGCCCCAAATCCTGATCAAGGTGTTTAGGTGCCACCACAATAGAAGTTAGTGAAGACTGATTTTTTAAAAAGTGATATTTAGTGACCAAAAAAAAGGGTCAGAATCTCAGTTATCTGAAAGAAGTTTTCAATGAAATTTCAGGGTATTTTATTTGCAGGGAATGTAGTATTACATTGCATAGTATCCAGTACATCAGATCTCACCTGGTAACATTTTAGCTAATGTGAAGAGAGTGGAATCATTAGCTACAAAGCAGGATGAGAACAGCAATGCTGCATCTTTTCCATGGAGATCAGCCAACTCTTGCTCCAAATCAACATGAAATTTACTGGTTCCAGAAATATTTCTGGTGCCTCCTGCTCCAGCACCATGTTGTTTCAACGTATCCCTTTAAGAAAACGTTCAAAAGGGAAGCAGCATTAATCAATACTATTTGACAGCATGTGAACAATTCAGGAAAAGGGACATTATCTTCTATAACAAACCGCCATTCCTTAATAACTTACATAAAAGCAGTAGTGGTTAAAGAGAAATGGGTATAAGAAGTGCAACTGTATTTGTTTACAGTTTGAATAAGGATCTTGGAGGCCAAAACTAAGTTTTGCAAGGAACTTCATGAGCTCAAAGCTAATGAAAGTTACTAGCTGTGCCCCTTACAAAAACTGTAAGACTCCACTGCTTTATGCTGACCTCTCTGTATTTAATAGGTACTGAGACATGTTAAGATAATTACAGTATGCGGTCCAGCAGTTTTCCATAAGCCCCCACATATAACCAAATACAGAAAGGAGGAATATTAATACCAGTTAAAGCGTTGCAGCACTAGAGCCAACTGTATTTTAAATTGTTTTATGACACTTAGTAGCCAAACAAGTGAGAAGGGAGGATAGTCATGTGCTAAAAAGCAATACCCTTTACACAGCAGAAGGAATTTAATCATTAACTCAAAGCTATGACAAGCTCAAATTTTTTTCCCCCAAAAGAATGTATGTTTAGGGAAGGTAGTTTTGTATAGTTTCCTGTAGATCACTGCATACCTTGTGGTTACCAAACATTTTACTTTTAATTTAAGTTTAGAACTACTTACATAACAGCTCCACTCACTCGAGGGTGGCGACTCATCCCTAGGTAATCATTGCTACACCATACAGACACCTCTTTTTTGCTGATGAGGGAATCAGAGTAGTCATCTGCCATGGGAAAGACCTGTGCTCTTCGGTTCACAGTTTTGAATACACGGTACGTGTGATCCTTTTTTTTCTCATCAATTTTTTTCTCAAAGAACTGGTCATACTGGAAAGTAGAAACAGCTAGAAGAGGAGAGAGGCTATTAAATACAAGAAAGAATTAACACTTTTGAATGTCAAAAGATCTGTCTGCAGCTGGACCCTACAAAAATGGATTTAGGAGACTAATAGCAGATTCAAATTAATTAATTTTGTTAGTCAAACAACAAGAATGATCCTTACATTTTGGCAAGTTATCCTGAAGCAGATGAGATACTCTTTCTGGTTTTTGCTTTAACATAATATCCTGGAACTTCTTCAGCAAGCTATTCTGCTCTTCTCCCAAAGTCTTGCTATTCATCACAGTGGGATTCACTGGTGTTTTAGTAAACTCTGTATATTTGAGATGTTGAAAAGAAATCCAGTGATTATTAAAGTCAGTTTCACACCATCTTATATCAAAAATAAGAAAGATTGAATGCCATGAAAAGTTACAAATCCAATATCTTAAATTGTTTAAAATAATAATAAAAAAAATCTTAGTTGAGACACTAAAGCAGAGCCATAAGACTCAGAAGCTGAAGAGAACGCAGTGTATACTTTCCTCAGACTTTGTGAAATCAAATCTTGTCTAACAAAAATTGAGGGCCAATTGAGAAGATTCAATAATTGCCTGGGACCAATTCAGTTGACATAAGAAGTTGATATGTAGGCTACCAGAGCCAAACACATGCTTTAGTTGTAGGTAAGCGTTTCTCTATTATTCCAAGCTTCTGTTCTATTGACATGGATCATAGTTACTAGGACTTGCAGCAGACTGGAAAAGCTGGAGTGGACAGGTAAGGAACAAACGGATTTCTTCCAGAGGAAACAGCAAGACTTCTTTATTATTGGTGAAAGAAAAGCCTTCCTTTAACAGAGTTTTGACAAAACTACTTTACTCTGAAAGCAACTTTGTTCTCTTTATGGCAGGGACAGTCTTATTTGTATAGTGACACGTGTAATGGGACACCAATTTCTGATCAGGGCCGTTAGGCACTACTACAATCAAAACACTAAGACGACGACAGTCCAGGGCAGAAGGGAGGTGGTTTCTATTAAATTACTTCTTGTCTTTAGTGTCCTGCTTTGCGCTTTCCAGCCTGTAACTGCTTAATTCTTTGAATATGTTCATGTAGGCAGCAATGCTAATGTGTTCTACATATAGGTAAGACTTTTTGGTGAAGACGTTGAATTTTTATAAGCAATATCAAGAGCTATTTCTTAGAGCTAACTCAGAGTGCTGTAGCTTGACATATATTTGTTTTGCAACTCGAACATAATTCTCACTAAAGCCAGCTGCCAAAAACATCTGTAGACAGAGAGTTGGTATAAAATAGATTACACAACAAAGTGAGTAATATAAACAGCACTGCATGAGCGCAATTAAAATCCCTATATTCTGCAATAAAATCCTTTTGTTGCAGTGTCCCATGACCCTCACTCTCGCCTATAAGGTAGCAATTATGTCAGACACGGGTTTTATCGTGAAGACTAGTGCTAGCAAGCAAAGTGTTACAAAAGATTAGATTTCACGGTCTATTGCAGCATACATAAAAACATACCCTTCCTTACAGCCTGCATTTCCTGCACATCCTCTTGGAGTTCTAGGCTGGCTTTGCAGAAAACATTACTGTTCGTAGGGTTCATCTGAGCTGCCAGGAAAGGGCATTTAGTGGCAGAGTTCTGGCTAGTGCTCTGGCTAGTAACAGCAGGTGGATGGCTAATAGGCAGCTGGGATCCACTGGGATTCTCCTGGGACACATCTTTGGAATTTTTGGCCTCTTGGATAGGAGAAACAAAACACAGGTTAAAAAAAAAAGAGAAACTGGGGTGATCTGACTGCACAAGAACAAAACTTCTCTGACAACTATCTATTACACTAAACCACAAACCATTCAGAATTGCTCAACTGAGCCATCTGTACTTGCATTATCACACAATATGAAGTTTCAGTATCTGATTAACATTTAAATCCAAATTTTCTTGGAGTGCAATACTATTGCCTCTTCCCCAAATGAGGAGTCAGTGTGCTTTGTGGATGAGTTTAATTTCAATTTAAATGGTTTTCAGCTGACAGTTTCCCAGTTGCCCCTTCTCCCCTACTATTTCCAATTATAAATTCTCTAGGGAATTTTCTCAGCAAGGGTCAATAAACAGCCACAAATCATAAGAGGTCTGAGAATGCCACTGACCTGGATTTGCACCAATTACATAGTTATGATCAGTAGAACTTTGCTCTCGGACATTACACTAGAGTTTGCAGAGTATGAACTTCAGTTTTAAAATAGTCCAATTACTTTCAAAGAAGCCATATATGTTAAGTTTTAAGCAACAAGTGTTTGAGAAGATTAAGCAAAATACTTGGGGAGTACACCAGCGCAGGCAGTTACAGTTTCCAGAAGTTTCCTTCTGGCTGGGCAGTTCCCAAAGTGTTTAAAAAAAGTTCTTCCTTGTCTACTTAAGCAGGAAGCATTTATTAAACAACTCAAGGGTTGTTAATGTGAAAAACAACTGAATAAAAATGACACCCCGGAAATCTTACAGAACAAGGGACCCTATGGTCATTACCAGTGAATATTAATGTAGTGCAGATACATGCAAGTTAAAAAGATGGAATGTTGTAGAATAATGCACCTAGGATGCAAGTTATCTGACAAGAGCAGATTATATCCACCTAAAGTTGTCCTGTAATAATTTACTGTCTGCTTTGAAACAGCTTCAGGGACACAATTCATTTTCCTCTTGTGTAGGCAACATTGCTTCTTCTATACTGCATAGCTTTTCACCTTTGCTCCCACAGCAAAAGGTGAGCGTTATAGCATTCTCTGCATTTCCTAGTTTTTTGGAAGGTGGTGTGTTCCTCAAACAACCAGCTTTCCCCTCCCACAATTTGCCATCCAATTATTCAAAACCGATTTCATTTACACTTCTATTGTATTACAATAAAGCCAAGATTCAGACGTGTTACCAAATCCAAAGTTTAGAATTCCAAACTCATAACTCTATTCTAAGTGCAACAAGCAAGGCACTGAATCTTACAGGATTAAGTAATTTACCTTCAAAGCAAAGTTTAACAAACCAGACAGACTAAAATCAGAGACCAATCTTTTTTTAAAAACAAAAAACTGAAGTGTTTGAACAAGAACATAAGCAACACTGAGTAAGGACAACACTTTGAGATGTTTACTGGTAAACATTTCAGTCTTTTTGAGGTGTTCATGCCAGTCACTGAGAAAGCAAAATTAGGGGCAATTGAGAGGTTCTACTGTATAACCTCTCATAACCTGACAAATGTAAAGAAAAGGATGTGATCTAATATTAAACATAAATGCAGTTGTAAGTAGAATCTAAAATACTGAAGCTTAAAATTAGATTAAAATAAATAAGCTTCTGGGTATGATAGCTTGTACATCATTAACTAGCTACAAAAAAAAACACAACACAAAATTGACACTGACTGTCATTGGGTGGGGTTGTTTCTTCAGCTTGTTGGCAGTGAGCAACTGAAGTACCCAGGGCACGGGAAGCAGGCTTGGTCCCCACTTCCATCATTTTAGGGCAGCTCTGAGCATAAAAGAGTAGGGACTTGCCCGCCTTCTGCAGAAAAGCCTGGGATACCCGTGACAGGAAGGGGCAGCGGCGAACAACCGTTTCCATTTTCAGGTTTTTTGATCCTGTAGCAAGATATAGGAATGGTAACAGTGTTAAATGCAAGTATTAGAGGATTTCTTACATATAAAACCATATTCCAGACTACTTCAGAGTTGAACAACACACAACACAATTAAGTTATAGCAGATGGAAAGCAGTACAGTACAGTGTGGCCTTTGCAAATAATAATGGCATGAATTAAGCCAAGAACCACATAAAAGTATCAGAAATATCTTAACAGGGAGACATAGGCGAGTCCAAAAGGAAGTGGAGGGAAAGCCCTGGCTAATTTAAATGGACATCAGCAGCCTATTCACGGATCTGCTGGGTTTCTTACCTGACTGTAGGATTACTGTAATAAAACAACATTTAAAATATCTCCCACCCCGCCCGCGGTTTGCTTCCACCGCAAAACCAACACGGAAATGCGATTTTACAGTCGCCCCGGGGGCAGCTGTAGCCCCCCCCCCCAGGCTATTTTTAACTGACGATTTCAGCTTGGCCGTGTCCCTGTCACACTCCAGGCTGGAGGAAGGCTGGGACCCGCAGCGGCTGGGGAAGGGGGCACACGGAGGAGGGGGCCTCGAGGCGGCTCCCCCGGGTGCCGGGCCAGCGGAAAGCGGCACAGAGCTGAGCGGCCCCGGGGGCACCTCACCCCGCCTTGGCGAGGCAGGCGCAGAGAGCGCGATGCGCCTAGAGGGGTCCCCGGCGCCCCCACAGCCCTGCCCTCTCCCCGGGGGGCGCAGCGTCCCCAGCCCCGGGACCAGCTGCGGCCGGCGGGCCCCGCGAGGACCCCGCCGAGCGCCCCCTCATGGGGTGGCGGTCTGGGCAGGGGCCCGGCTCCTCCTACCAGTCCCGGACCGGCTGAATAGCGGGCGAATCAGGCCCACGCTGCTCGCTCGCTCGCTCGCTCACTGCCGTGCCGTGCCGTGCCGTGCCGTTCCTCCGGCTCCAACGCTCCTCCGCGATCTTCTCGAGCCGGAGCTCCCTATATAATCAGCCCAAGCACCGCGCATGCGCACAGGTGGACGACGCCCAGCAGTACCCCCTCCATATTCACGGCAGAGGCGCATGCGTTGGCAGAGGCCTCTCACCAGTCCCTTCCCACGCTATGGCGCATGCGTGATGCCCTAGGGGCCTTCCCACCCCTACGCCTATACGCTGCGGGGAGGAGGGAGCAAGCGGCGCAGCGTTGGCTGCTGAGTGGAGGGAGAAGGGCGGGGCAGGGCAGGGCAGGGGTGGAGGGGCTTGGGAAAGGACAGAGGCGCGGGGGGGGAGAGCTGGGGCAGAAGCTGGAGGTGCGATGCCGTTAGGCGCTGCCTCTGGGGGAGCCGAAGAGGGAAACTCCCAGGGCAGAAGCGGGGAGAGAACAAGGACCTGCTGGGCGAGGAAAAGGGGACCTCTCACCTGGCTGCTCCCTGGCAGCGGCTTGACTTGGGAGTTAGGGGCTTGGGACTGAACAAGGCTGAGGGGGAAAGGTGGCTGCATATGGATCTGCCCCAGGAAGGGAGCAACAGCCTCCCTGTTCAAGCTAGTTTGGGGAGAATGGAGGGGCACTGTCCCCTCCCCACCATGGGGACAGCTAGAGGCAGCGCTAGCCCCGCTGAGAGGCAGGGCCATAGCTAGGGAGGATGTAGGGTAGTTTCCTGCCATTTACATGCACTTCATTACTTCAGCTTTGTGATTCAGTGTTTCCGTGTTACAAGTGGTGGTATAATATGTGAGCTAAAGTTGAACAGGGGGTCTGGGAATCACCTCCCATGTGCTAGTTCTGACTCTCCTACTGGTGCCCTGGGCAAGTTTTCAGAAGATATTTGAACTCAGGGGCTTGATTTATTTACTGTAAAATGGAGCTCCTGGTGAGCTAGTTTTGTGTGTACAGCACCTGGTGCAATTGACAAAGGCTCCTCAGCACTCCCACAATGCAAATAGTAAATAAAAGGCATTGAACTTCTACAATGAAAGGTGCTATGGACAGATCCTTTTGTGGGATAAGATAAATATCACATCAACTCTATGTGGGTCTAAGACTTGATAACAAGACACATAAGTGGAATATGGCACCTGTCCATACTGTCTCCCTCAAATAAATTTGCTACAAGACAATAGATAGGTGACTCCTCCACTCCTCAAAACCCAGCTCATAGATACAGGAAGACTAGATAGCCACCCCTTCTTTTAAGGACCGTTACCCTTGCTTATGTACTGTTGCTTCACATGTCCTTCTGTCAGCCCCTTTCTAAGGCATTGCCAGGCTTATTACGTGTATCGTGTTTTTTTTTTTTTAAATTAAATGACTTAAAAGCACTAAAACCATGCCAACTATTGTTTACTTCTGCTGTAAGACACTCCTCCCAATCCCTAGCTAAGAGACAGCTTCATTTTGAATTATGTTTAAGGAAGTAAGTAGTATTCAGCTTTAATAACAGGATCTTTACTGTTTACCTCATTCAAGCTACAGCTAATGTAAACAAGGGTTTGTTTTGTTCAAACATTGACACTTTGTTAAACTCCGATGCTAATACTAGAAAACAGGCAGCTCTGCACCATTGTCTAGGAGCGAGGACAGAGCAAGAAAGGGAATTGATAGATACCCAGGAAAACAAACAGTGGTAAGTTAACTGACCAGTGCAGCATTATCTTTTAATTTACAGTCCATCAGTTATCCTGAGGATTTAGTAGATATTTCACTCATGGATCATCAGTGCAATCTATGTTTTTATATATCACATTTGGTGATTTATTTGGCACTAGCATTTAGGTTATTAAAAGCACTCCACAAACTTTCAGTAATTTTTTTGGACTCGTGAAAATGATCGTTGATACTGGTGGGATAATGACCGTGCAGTTTTGGTTCTGTTATTAAACAGTACAAGTATTTGCCTTGATGATTTCATGGAAGATAATGTTACTTTGACTAATACCACATTGTCTTTTTTTTTGCGGGTGTGTGTGCGCGTGTGCGTGTGTGCGCGCGCGCCAGATTTCCAGAAGTGGTCAGCACATCATTTTAAAAGCATGAACATTTCATTTAGGTGTCTAAAAGACAACTACATACAAGGAAATGTTTGTTGTGGCATGTGAATTGGAATTCAAAGGCCCAATTGTGCCTTGCTCCCCATTTGAGTAACTGGAGTTGAGGGTACTCAACTTCTTGCAAGATTTGGCCCCAAGTCAGCAGGGGAAAATCCCAGGCCAGAGCCAACCAGGATACTGCAGGAATCCAGAACACACTACTGCTGAACATACTTTTTTTTTTTAAAGCATACAGTGTAAAAATAGTTCAGAAGAAAGTTGCTTTTTAAAAAAGGTCAATGGGAGCACTGCCCATTTTTTCAAGACAGGTTTGTCTAATATTTCTGGAAACAAAAACTTGAATAGCAAGTTTGCAACCTCTCCAGTCAGATACACCTATTAGTAATTAAAGGTGTATACCCTGCTTTTTAGTGAGGTAGGTGCAAAGGGATTTTTGTGCTTCCAAAGAAGAGATTTCAATAGCTTCTTTAACACGGTTAAACTGAAAACCATTGCCTGCCTCCTGCTTTAATAGAGCAAGACAGTATATAAACTACTAGCTCCATAGGAACATGGGCAAAATTTAAACCCAAGCCCACTGTTACAAATAGGATTCATTCCCCTTCCCGTATAAGTGGTTTTGTCCTTAGTGGTTTTCTGCCCTATTGGGCCATATGGAAAATTGTGAAGTAAAAGCAATTTTGCTTTTTCTCTACACCCATTGAACTAGAAGAGGAGACACAGAATAATGATATTTGAACATTCAGCTCTCTCATTAGCCGATCTCAAGTGGGCCATTCCCGTTTTAGAGATGCAGAGCGGTTAAGCGACTTGTCCACTGTCATGCAGTCAATGGCAGAAATAAAGGGCCAAACCCATATCTCCTAATTTCCATCCATGTTCTTATTCCATTAGACTGCAAAATGCAGAGTGACTTAAAAATGCATAACTTATTCGTACAGCCCCCAGAACAGTGTTAAGTGCTTGAAGAAAAAAAAAAAAAAAAAAAAGAAAGACATTCCCTGTAATAGAGAATTTACAGTCGGAGGCCCAGATTCTGCAAATTTTTCCATATGAGCAAACTCTGTGTCTATGTGGAGCCCCATGAAGGTCAATGGGGTTCTGTGTGGGCACAAGAATCTGCTTACATTGAGTAATTTTCATGATCTCTGCCTAAATATTAAACAAATTAATCACGTGATTAAACAAATTAATAGAATACCATTTATTTAAATATTTGTGGATGTTTTCTACATTTTCAAATACATTGATTTCAATTACAATATAAAATACAAAGTGTACAGTGCTCACTTTATATTTATTTTTGATTAAAAGTATTTGCACTGTAAAAAAAATATTTTTCAATTCACCTAATACAAGTACTGTAGTGCAATCACTTTATTATGAAAGTTGAACTTAAAAGTGTAGAATTATGTACAAAAAAACCTGTATTCAAAAATAAAACAATGTAAAATTTTAGAGGCTGCAAGTCCACTCAGTCCTACTTCTTATTCAGCCAATTGCTCAGACAAACAAGTTTGTTTATATTTGCAGGAGATAATGCTGCCCACTTCTTGTTTACATTGTCACCTGGAAGTGAGAACAGGTGTTTGCATGGCACTGTTGTAACCGGTGTTGCAAGATATTTATATGCCAGATGCACTAAAGATTTATATGTCCCTTCAGGCTTCAACCACCATTCCTGGGGACATGGGTCCATGCTGATGACGGGTTCTACTCGATAATCTAAAGCAGTATGGACCGATGCATGTTCACTTTCATTATCTGCGTCAGATGCCACCAGCAGAAGATTGTTTTTCTTTTTTGGTGGTTTGGGTTCTGTAGTTTCCACATCAGAGTGTTGCTCTTTTAAGACTTCTGTTAGCATATCTGACACATCAATACCTTGCAATGCCGGCTACAAAAGTGCCAAGCAAATACTTGTTCTCGCTTTCAGGTGACATTGTAAATAAGAAGAGGGCAGCCTTATCTCCTGTAAATGTAAACAAGCTTGTTTGTCTTAGTGATTGGCTGAAAAAGAAGTAGGACCAAGTGGACTTATAAGTGCTGAAGTTTTACATTGTTTTGTTTTTAAGTGCAGTTATGTAACAAAAATAAATAAATCTATATTTGTAAGTTGCATGTTCACAACAGAGATTGCACTACAGTGCTTGTATGAGGTGAACTGAAAAATACTATTTCTTTCGTTTATCATTTTTATAGTGCAAATATTTATAATAAAAAATATACACTTTGATTTCAGTTACAACACAGAATACAATATATATGCAAATGTAGAAAAACACCCAAAATATTTTATAAATTTCAATTGGTATTCTATTGTTTAATAAAAATAGAAAAGGAGTACTTGTGGCACCTTAGAGACTAACAAATTTATTTGAGCATAAGCTTTCGTGAGCTACAGCTCACTTCATTGTTTAACAGTGTGATTAAAACTGCGATTAATTTTTTTGAGTTAATCATGTGAGTTAACTGCAGTTAATCGACAGCCCTAATAAAGATGCAATGAGTGACAGCAACCAAGAATGGGGTATGAAAGAGGAGGAAGAAAGGGTTAGATTACAGAAGAAAGGCCTTGCAGTCAGAACCACCAAGAACTACACAACACACAGTGAACTTGTGGAACTCCTTGCCAGAGGATGTTGTGAAGGCCAAGACTATAACAGGGTTCAAAAAAGAACTAGATAAGTTCATGGAGCATAGGTCCATCAATGGCTATTAGCCAGGATGGGCAGGGATTGTGTCCCTAGCCTCTGTTTGCCAGAAGCTGGGAATGGGCGAAAGGGAATGGATCACTTGCTGATTTCCTGTTCTGTTCATTCCCTCTGGGGCACCTGGCATTGGCCACTGTCAGAAGACAGGATACTAGGCTAGCTGGACCTTTGGTCTGACCCAGTATGGCTGTTATGTTCTTAGTGGCACATAAACCCATGTGTACATGTGTATAAAAAGGAGAAACAGCAAATTTTAATCTCAATCGAGTCAGAACACAAGGAAAATGATGGCCTTTATAATAGGTCCAAAAACAAACAAACAAACAAACAAAAAAAAAAACCATACATGCTAATCCGGTCTATTTTTGGAAAAAACAACCACCCCTAACTATATCAGGACTATTCAGCTGAGTTTTCTATGGTATTTCTAAAATAAATGGGTTCCACAGTTGCATGATACTTTACAAGAAAGGTTTCAGAGTAACAGCCGTGTTAGTCTGTATTCGCAAAAAGAAAAGGAGTACTTGTGGCACCTTAGAGACTAACCAATTTATTTGAGCATAAGCTTTCGTGAGCTACAGCTCACTTCATCGGATGCATACTATGGAAAGTGTAGAAGATCTTTTTATATACACACAAAGCATGAAAAAATACCTCCTCCCACCCACTCTCCTGCTGGTAATAGCTTATCTAAAGTGATCACTCTCCTTACAATGTGTATAATAATCAAGTTGGGCCATTTCCAGCACACATCCAGGTTTTCTCACCCCCCCCCCCACCACACACACACACAAACCCACAGGAGAGTGGGTTTGTGTGTGTGTGTGGGGGGGCGGTGGGTGAGAAAACCTGGATTTGTGCTGGAAATGGCCCGATCTAAGGTGCCACAAGTACTCCTTTTCTTTTTACAAGAAAGTTAGAGATGGTATAAGAAGTGTTGATTTTGATGATGGTTTGCAGTTAATTTGTATTTAAAGTTTGCTTGGAGGGGGATAATATGTATCCTAGAGTTTTACTGGTAGATGGAGACAAGGAGTAATAATAGAATCATTACATTCATGCCAAATATGTTTTCCTCTTATCCAGGTGACAGCAGCCCCAGAATGGAAGACAGTTGCTTTTGTTTTGTACGAGTTGGCAAGACTCGGATTATTGAAGCTAATATATTGTGTTTTCATTTTTGATAAATCTTGTTCAATCTGTAAAGCAGGAGAAATATACAAGGTGGAGAGCAAGGTCAGAAGATAATATTGCAAAAGACGTCATTACATTTTGGACTTGGATCTTCAAATTAATTTGAGTTTGAGTTCTGGGAGTATAATTGACTTTCTGGCAGTCAAAAAACTGTTCTGATAGTTTGTGATGCTGGCAATTTTGACAAGTGTATGTAATAGTGTAAGTTACATTGAAGAGTGGTCTGAGGGACATTTTCACGATCCAGGACACGGATGATAATATTTTAAACATATATGAATTGTAGCTGAGTTGGCAGGATGAAAGTCAATTAATTGGAGTAAGCATCCTTTTTTCCTATATTTTTGCTGTGCGGTGAGGAAGGATTTGCACATATGGTATGTAGTAGAAATATTCAAATCCAAAATTCTACCCAGTAATGATGTTACACATGACACATCAGCTTAACTAGTCAGACCACTAAAAATAGATCACAATGATCCATTAAGTACCAACTTTTAAAAACAAACTTGGTGGACACCTATTACCTTATAGGCCACATGAAATGGAACATATCCCTCTATGTGGATTAACCCAGTAGAATGACAAAATCTGGAAAGCCAGTCTTTTCCCAAGAAGGGCACATCCCTTTACAGAACACAATGGAACTTTCATCAAAAGCAGTAAGCCATACCTGATCCATCATTAAAATAAATACATATCATGCCACCAGAGAGTGAGCACTTTGCTCCCCATCCCCCAGTGGAGAAATGAACAAATACCCATTGACAGCACCAGATTACAAAGATAGCTTTAACACTGTCAAAAGAACACTGTTCTCACCAGAAATCTTCCATTTTATATCGTTGGTTTTCTCTTTATTAGACTGTAGCAGTACAGTTTCACAGCAGGAGTACACAAAACACCCTTGCAATCAGCATACTAGGCTGAAATATTACTGGATATTTAGGATTCTGCCCAGTAAATAGTATTCACTGCTGTGAAAGATCCCTGCTCCTTGAATATCACAATAGTTACCTATTTAGTAAGTGGGGCCTGTGCTAGCTGAAATTAGCTGTATTAGGCAGAAATATTGGGTGAAAATGGTGGCACAAATCAGTGAATCTCAATTAACTTCAGTGGAGCTATGCCAGTTTACACCAGCTGAGGTTCTGGCCCAATATTTCTAAGTTGGCAAAAACTAAGTTACTACTCCTTGACTTCATCTGCCAGTAAACTTCTAGGATCCCATATTCTCCTCTGACCAAAACTCAGATACAAATTGACTGAAAATCTTGGTAAAGCTCAACATTACTTCTTAGGCAATCTCTAACTTTCTTATAAAGCCTCATGCAACCATGGGCCCACTCCAGTGTAAGAAATACCATAATACTCAGAGATGAAATGCCCTCATTTCTAGTCCTAAAGGACTAAAGCTACCCAGCAGGTGTTATGCCATATGTACATTATTGGTCACCAGCATTAGGGAAGTTCTCTGTATTAGAATAGCACTCAATGCACTAGGTATTGCCCGCCTATATCATAAGCTCTGAAGAGCTCACACCAAGGGAGAGCGAAGCATAAATCTGGCAAAGATCTCTGTATACAAATACCAACTATCTGGGACTGGCCCACGAGCCAACTAACACTGGCTCAGGTAATTTCTTGTAGGCATCACAGCATAGATGGGTTGCAAAGAGGGATTTAAAGGAGAAGGCTACAGTGGCTGTGTGTAGTGGGGGTTCCAAGCATAAGAGGTAGCCGAGAAGGTGGCATGGAGGGGTTTGTTTGGGAAGTGTGGGCTCTAGGTTGGCACTGGCAGAGGGCAGGAGAGGCGATCCAGTAAGAAGAGTTGATAAGTAGGGAGGTGACAGGATTGTGTAGGGCCTTGAACATGACCTGATGAAAAATGGGAAGCCTGTGGACAGATTCAAAGGGAAGAAGTCAGTGCAATAAACCAGGAGAACAATCTTGCAGCTACATTGTGTATGGACTGGTGATCAGGGATATCACTGGTGCTGTTCTGTACTTTAGTTTGCTTGTACATACAGTGTCTGGATGGATGGAAGGGAAGAGACAATGGGGAAGTTCTGCTATTACAAAGATACCTCTATGGACAGAGAAGGAACTCAGCCAGTTTTTTCCACCAGCACTCTTAGCTGCTGTCGTTGAAAGACAAGCCTGTATGTAACTGATACAAAATGCATTACCCTGCTTCTCTTCCCCACAGCCCCCCACTCCTCCATCACCCCATTATGTCATGAGGGGAACTAGATATTATGAAGCTGGGACGCAGTGTTTCCTGCAGTGCTACCCTTTGTAGGTCTGATGTTTCCCAGGACTTCTACTGCATCAGTGATTGTTTCATGCCACGCATAGTGCCTCCTATCAGGTAGTGAGGGGAAGTGTGGTGGGTAGCAGGCACCTGGCTTGCCATAGCATCACCACGAGGGCAGTACGGCCAGGAGAGGTCAGCACAGTAGTAGGAAGGAAACCTTAAAAAGAAAATCTAGTCCTCCTTTAAACAGTTGAGGAAGTGGAATGGGTCTGTCAGGATTTGGCAAGGATCCTGTACTGACCTGCGAGCAAAGCGGCCAAGGTGTTAGGAACTATAAGAAAAGGGGGAGTTGATGTTTGCAGTGGGTCCAGAAGGGAATGGGAAGGGCTGAGTATCGGCTTGAGGCCTAGAGAGTTTTTGACATATTGGCAAAAAGAAAAGGAGGTGTCTCTAAGGTGCCACAAGTACTCCTTTTCTTTTTGCGAATACAGACTAACATGGCTGTTACTCTGAAATTTGACATATTGGATACATCTACACAGCAAAGAAAAACCCGTGGCTGGCCCATGCCAGCTGACTTGGGGCCACAGGGCTGTTCATTGCTGAGTAGACTTCTGGGCTCAGGCTGAAGCCTGAGCTCTGGGACCCTCCCACCTCACAGAGTCCTAGAGCCCAGGCTCCAGCGTGAGCCTGGACATCTACACAGCAATGAAACAGCCCCACAGCCCAATCCCTGGGTGTCCAAGTCAGCTGGCATGGGCCAGCCACGGGCATCTAGTTGCTGTGTAGACATACTCATAAAGCTGTAAATGGCCTGGGGCTGATCTAAGAGATCCTTACTGCCACAGTTAGGGCAACTGGGGGTATCTCAGGTGTGTCCCTAGCAGCCTAACAGATAGGGGAGTTTCTGGCAGGCTGTTCTCTACTGTTTCATGCCCTTGCTCTGTAATAACCTAATAATTTTCACGGCCCACTGCAAGGTCCATCTTTTCACCCAGGCCCAGAAGGAGATGGATATGGTTAGAGAACACGTTGGGGACAGAATAGTGATGGAGGAGAAGCAAACTGGTGCTGAGGACCTGAGAGAAAGAAAGGACTTGATCACACCTCCCTGTTGGAGCTTGTATGCCACTGGCTCAAACAGAAACTCTGCATTTGCATAGGCACAACATTCAGATCAATTTGGGTCATATAGATTCTGTCTCCCTTGTGAGCGTGACAAAACTCTAGTCATAATACTGAAAATCATACCATTGATATAGAAGCATGGAGGTGTGAGGGCAACAAATTTGCACCTCTTTCAGCACTAATGAGTTAGCCTTGCAGACTGAAAGAGACAATAATGTGTCCAGCACATTGGAGACGATCTTTACAACCAAACAGGCCAAAAAACTTAATTAGGATTCTGCAGAATATAGCCAAAGCCACACAGATGTAAATGCTGCAATTCCATATAGATTTCTGTGAAGATGGGACTCCCTTTCCCTGATCAATAGCCTTTGAGTGACATTGCATAATAACCTTTGTGTTTTATACTTTTAAGTAGGTGGGGGGTGGGGGGAGGAAGAGGCAATCAAGCTTGGATTTCTGGGTACAATAAGAAACAGACGGCCATGCAGTTACCATGATAAGGTACCTAACCCAGAGCAGATAGAAGGACACAGCTGAGAGGCAACCTGACAGAAATTATTTTGTTCTTACCTTCTTCCGTTTGTCAGTTGAACTCTCTTATTTTTCCTGGTTCTCTAGTTTCCATCCCTCTGCACTTTGCTTCTCTCACTCCCTGGGTCTCTTAAAGAGAGAAGTATGGTCTTAAAACAGATTACCCTCAAAATGAAATGTGTTTCCTGTAACAACTGGGAAGTACAATGTCTTGCCTCAGTTCTGGGCTCTGTGTGGGGATATCCTATATTGAGAAAGGCCTACAAAGCATTCATCTGCCATCCAACACACAGCTCTGATCAGCAGTTAGTACAACAGCCCCCTTTCAAACGTTGCTTTTTAAGGGCCAGGCCTATGCAGCGGGTAGGCCTTTTGAAGAGATAGAGCAGCACAGGTGTGGCTGGAGGCAGTGCTAATGAACATTACCTGTAAGACTTCCCTGAGGCAGGGGAAGGGTGGTTACTGGGTAGCGGTAATTCTGTAAGCAGTTTGGTGAGAATGATGGTGATCTATTCAAGTATTGCCTTTTTATCTAGGCAGCTGCCAAAATGTTTTAAAGGTCTTTGCAGGCTCTATGTAGAGGATTGGATAGCTCAAGGGATTAGGATATAAACCCTTTCACTTTGGAGCTGCTTATCCAAATCTGTCCCTCTCCGCAAGTAGCTTAAGGGTATTAGTATTATGAAGTATCTGCAACACTTCTATGTTGCTGTCTATTGATGTGACACTTTATAGAATGTGCTCCCTGTCCTGAAGATCTTACAATCTGTCAATCACTAATGCAAAGGAGAAGGGAGGATGGTTTTGCTGGAGATAGCTGTTCCCATCTGGGATGGAAACAAGGTGATCCTGCTATGGAAGGATTTAGAGGAGTAAGTGAGTGCTTATTGTTATCTGATGACTGTTTGGTGAACTAATTTTTGGCGGGGGTGTGTGTGTCTCGATTCAGGGCCTACTGGACAGGAGTTCCCTCTACAGAAACACTGTTATAACAGCTCTGATTAGCAGTCTCAGAGGCCAAGAGTTGACTGCATATGAGGACTGAACTACTGTTCACCTCTAGAAGTGGCCCAGCCATGGTGGATTTGAGGCATTTTAGTGTGGCAGCACAGAGGAAACATATGCAATCTCTGGTGTGACCTGCATTGTACCTAATCTGTGGGTGAAGAAACCCAGGGTGTCCAGGGCTGGTGGTATTTGAAAGTCTGTTTGTATGTAGTTAACCAAGAAGGTCTGTGGAGAAGTGGCATGTAAATATTATATCGTGGCTAAGTACCTGTCAGAGGCAAGGTGCTAAATCAGGATCAAGGGGTGAAAGTGCTAGTGATTCTTTCAACTATTAATGTGTGTACTGGCAGATTGTGTATTCCAAAATTTGTTTATATCTCATTGGGGTGTGGGGTGGATTATGCCCAGGTCAAGCTGTGACTGTGCATAACTGGAGCCCAGCATACTGGTTAAAACATCCATTATTGGATCCATAGCTCCAGAACATCTAGTCTGTCTGCTAGGTCTGCCTCCTATGTTCCAGCAGCTCAGCTGGACTCAGCACTTCCTTTTCATCCCAGAAAGGGGCACTGCATTGAGTTCAGAGGCCGGGCTACTTCTCAAAAGGGGTTGTGGGCTCAGAGGAATGAGTGTTGTGTTTCTTTGAGCAACTTCCAAGTTGCATCACACTTGCAATATTTTTTTCCCAGCGTGGGAACCTCTGATTTCTTTTTCTCCAGATTTGGAATTCAGAATCTTTGACAAATTCAGCAGCTTCTCTTTCCCCGGTGGAGGCTCCTAAGGGACAGAGTTACCTTCTCTGTTTTCAAGTCAGATATAATATGATCTTGACTTCCTACTTGAAATGAAATTGCAGGCCTTGGGGTACTTTTAGCTGTCCATTTCCATAGGTCAGCTCACTAGTTTTCACTGCCCTATCTGAATTGGGCAGACCAGTTCTAGCACAAATCTACATTCAGCTTCTATAGTAGGATGGTGGGCTTTCCTCTGAAGGCCTCAAAAAGAAACTTTGCAGTACTGGAGCTTGGTTAAATCTGTGCTGTTCCAATTACTGTTGAAGTCAATGGAATGCCTCCCAATAAAGTTGCTGGATCTAGCCCATAGAAAGTATGTCCACTCTAGTTCTGGTAACCTAATTCCAGAAGAGAAGGAGACTGAGATACTGTGGTTTTCTTATCACATAAGTTTAATTAGGGACTTATTCCAGCTGTGCCACATACACAATGTACGAGGTTTATAAGATTGGTCACGGAAATCAGCCTAAAAGGAAAAGACTTGCTCTTAAAGTGCATGCCCACACCCATGCACTCATCCAGGGTCACTAGGGGAAGCCAGCCAATGCTCCAAAAGTTAATTAAAGGGTTGTGAAAGTTTTAATGTCATGCTCTTGTCTCAAATCATGAAGGAAGAGGAAACACCTCGTAGAAAAACCCAACTCCTCTGTCTAATTCAAAGACTTTGTTTATCTAAAAGAGGATACATGAACACACATGTTCCCTTGGAATGCTGCACCTCCCCTGCACTACACGAAATGTGTGAAAATTGTTCCAGCAGATCTGTCTGAGGGGGGCAAGCTATTCCACTTTGTATAAAATAATGGAGTAGTCTGTGGGCCAGAGAGAATGAGAATAACTCCATAGACTGGTGGTTGGGACAGTCACCTGGCAGAGGGGAGAGCGAAATTCAAGTCCCTGGGGCATCCACGTTAGGCAGAGGAAGGAATTGAACCTGGGCCTCCCACATGCTGGGCAAGTGCCTACTGTGATGTTATTGATATAAGCTGGGACCGTATAGATCATTGTTGCAACCAAAGTCCTGTAGTGGCACCAAATCTTGTATAAAGGGAGTCAAATGAGGTGTCTAAGACAAGGTTATGGTTTGCTGGTTATGATTATGCTGTCTATATATGTGTATCATTTTTATAGTTAAAGTTATGAATATTGGCTCTATACTGTCTGTATTTCAAACTTGTGCTATGCTTCTGGGGAACATACCTCTGGAGGGACTTTGCTACAAATGGAAGCTCTAAACAAAGGAATGATGACCCATCCCAGCTGTGGATGTACTCCAGAGACTTGATTTGAACCTGCAGTTTATTCTATCACTGCTGCAAGCCTGAACCAAGAACTTTGCCATTACTATATGTAATTGATTCCATGTAACCAATTCTAGCTCTCATCTATATCTTTTTCCTTTTATGAATAAACCTTTAGATTTTAGATGCTAAAGGATTGGCAACAGTGTGATTTGTATTATTGTATTGATTTGTATATTGACCTGGGTCTGGGGCTTGGTCCTTTGGGATTGAGAGAACTTTTTTCTTTTACTGGGGTATTGGTTTTTATAACCATCTGTCCTCATAACGAGTGGCACTGGTGGTGATACTGGGAAACTGGAGCGTCTAAGGGAATTGCTTGTGTGACTTGTGGTTAGCCAGTGGGGTAAAACCACAGTCCTCTCTGTCTGGCTGATTTGGTTTGCCTTAGAGGTGGAAAAACCCCAGCCTTGGGCTGTGACTGCCCTGTTTTAAGCATCCGATGAAGTGAGCTGCAGCTCACGAAAGCTTATGCTCAAATAAATTGGTTAGTCTCTAAGGTGCCACAAGTCCTCCCTTTTCTGTTTTATGCAGTTTGTCCTGAATTGGCACTCTCAGTTGGGTCCTGCCAGAACCAGCATTGTTACACCTACCCACAGGGTTAAAAGCTAGACCCATGAGAAGTTTTTTTCAGGGTGTAATTACTCCCACTGTTAAAAAAACTTGCACCTTATTTCCAGTCTGAAATTTGTGTAACTTCAACTTCCAGCCATTGGAGTGTGATAGGATAGGACTGCTGCCAATTTATTGCTGGAATGAATTCACCACCTGAGGGGGTCTCCATAGCAAATGCTTGGGCAGCTGTTGACTTAGGGCGTGAGCTGCCCCCTTTCATGCCAGCCGTGAATGTAGCCTTAGTGAAGGCGAAACTACTTCCTCCAAGAGATCATTGTATTGTGAAATGCAGCCTTGAGAAAGCATCGTGAAAGACATGCCAGCCCAAACCCAATTAACTCTCCTACCTTCACTTAATGGTAATGATCTGCTAGTGAGACTGTACTCGTTCATTAATAACAACTACTTGCCCTAGGTGATTGGGCGAGCAGAAATGTGCAAGGCTGGCCTAACTTCTCCCTCTCTTCCCTTGCTTCACTCCAAAACCTGTACAAACTTGAAATAATTCACATTAGTTTTGCTATCTTTGGAGACTGAAAGGTGCACAGACCATCATTGTCAGCCCATCTCTCCACCCTTTCTGGAAGACTAGAAATGAGCATGAGCCAACATCCTGGATCCAAACACTACCTGGTGTTGAAATCCAGACTTCACTTCAGGAATTGAGCCCTGCTCTTTAAAAATATTTTTAAACGCTCTTTTTAGTGTATTTGGCATATGCTATGCTCTCCTGAGGATTGTGGTTGTATTTTAGTTGCTTGAGCAAAGGAAACAGTCGCTTGATAAATAAAACATCATCATCATTATCGCAGCCCATGTGCCTGACAAAAGGAGAATCAACAGGGTCTTAAGCAGCTCCAAAACACGGAGCAGTCACATGGAGAAAGATGCAAAGCGTGACCCAGTTTCCAGGCAAGGCAGATTACAGATTCGACTTTCAAACTGTGTATCCTGGCCCCACCCACTCCCTTAAACCCCCAGACAGACACTTGCACCCAGACTCCTAGGACAGAATCATGTTTTCTTCTTACTCCAGAGTCCATCTTTCTCCAAAGTGAGGCAACTTGGCCCACCCCAACAGGCAGCTGGTGGATGCACTGCTGTCTACCTCAGCCCATCCAGGTCCCCTCAGATTCTGCGGCCTACGTCCCAAGAATCCTGCCTTATTCAAGGTCTGTTTATGGACTCAATGTTACTTCAGCTATCTGATAACACACGGCAGATTTGACTCTTCAGCCCATGCCTTTATTAAGGATCACAGGCATGACCTAATTAAAATGCTTCCTAAGCCTTCATTATTTTTTCTGCTCCTCTTCTTTGCTGTGGGGATATCTCCATGTGGCCTTTCCAAGCCCCTCTGCTCTGGTTACTCACTGTACATATCCTTCTGGGATTGTGTCTTTTTTTTGTTGTTGAGCCCAGAGCGCTCGTGTTACATCCATTTCTTTAATAGATTCCTGCTTTACCATGTGAGAATTTAGCCAGCTGCTTCCTGCTCACAGCACACCTATGTGGATTAATACACTGACCTAAATCTTGCCCTATGTTACACAAGACTGCAGCCCCACTGAAGTCGCTGGGCCATAGCCCCGCTGCAGGGGCAGACTGGCCCTCTATTTTGGAGGTTTTTTGGTATTGATTGTACCTCCATCCTGTCACTCCCAAACTACCTGGTCCATCATTATCCTCTTTAATGCAGCAAGCCTCAGGCTCAGATCCCTAAAGCTGGCACCGAGCTTGAAACCAAGGGGAGTGAGGTGCCTAAATACCTTTGAGGCTCTGCGCCTTAATCTCTCCTATAGTTACTTCTTCTCTCTTACATCTTCACAGGTCTTAATCAGTGACTGTAAAAGATGGAAGTTCATGGCCTTCACTTGTCTTTCTTCCCCAGCCTTGGATCATGTGTGTTGAAGATGCTTTAGAACAGTGGTGGGCACTCTGCAGGCTGCACACAGCTCATCAGGGTAATCCGCTGGCGGGCCGCGAGACAGTTTGTTTACATTTGCACGGCCGCTCACAGCTCCTAGTGGCTGCGGTTCGTCGTTCCTGGCCAATGGGAGCTGCGGGAAGCAGCGGCCAGCGTGTCCCTGCGGCCTGCTCCACTTCCTGCAGCTCCCATTGACTGGGAATGGTGAACCACAGCCACTGGGAGCTGCGGGCGGCCGTGTTATCAGATTACCCTGATGGGCTGCAGGTTGCTCACCACTGCTTTAGAAACTAAACTTTCTTCTTCTGGTGATCTTGCCTCAGTGGTTCTGGCAGAGCTTTCCCCCCGACCCCCCAACCCCAGGTGGATTGGCATGTAGTGCCTAAGAAGCCCAGTCATAGGGCAGGACCCCATTGTGTTAGGTGCTTTACAAACAGCCCCAAAGAGTTTACGGTCTAAGCAGGTGTCATCACCACCCATATCCCACTGTCTCCTCAGACAGTTGCCTCCATTCTCCCTCTTTTCTCTTCCTGACTTTTTTTTAATGTTTTCTAATGTATTTTTTAATTGATTTCTTGTTTTGTGTCTCTTCTCCTCCACCCCAGCTGCTTCCCCTCCCCAGCAGTTCATATGCTGCTCAGGGTGGCAGCTCCCACTGGTGGCTCAGGCAGGTCAGACAACATGTGCTGTCCTGGCACATGCTGGAAGAGGAACTTGAGGAAGTGGGTTTGTGCCTGAGCCTGCAGCCCTGTCCTCATGAGCTGCTCCTGCACTAGGGTGACCAGATGTCCCAATTTTATAGGGACAGTCTCAATATTCGGGGCTTTTTCTTATATAGACGCCAATTACCCGCTACCTCCTGTCCCAATTTTTCACACTTTTTGTCTGGTCACCCTATCCTGCACCCAGCATTATTGTCCAGGGGTAAGTGAGGTGGATCTAGGCTCTTGAAGAAATCCCTGCCCCTTTCCTATGCTACTCTGTCCTTGCTGCTCCCTCTAAACAAGTCGGGTGCCCTGGTAAGGGCCCCCTTGTTCTCCAGCAGGACACAAGTTACCCCTATTGATCTCAGAGTTACTCAGACGCTGCTGAGGAGGAACAGGACCCCTGGGAACAGTGTTTTGTTTGTTCTCAGAAGCACGTGTTGTGAAGGGATTGCAGTGGCTTTTCCCCTCAATCTCGGAAAAATGTCCCCTATGCCCCAGTGACCCATTTATTATTTAGGTCAGAGACAGCGCAAGAAAAACAGCTTCTGGAACAGAAACATGTAACAGGCTGTTCTTCTGGAAGCCACCAACTCCCTCTGGAAAAGCCAAGACATTTATCTTGGGAGTGGGAGGCTGACCCACATCTCTTCCTTTCCCTCCCCTCCACCAAAGCAAACCATTCAGTTAGGATGGCAAATATTAGCAAGCAGGGATGCTACACACACACACACAAAGGCAATCAGAAACTTTAAGAACACACTTAACCCTTTGAAGTGGGAACTGGGTTTTTCTAGCATGGAACAACAGTGGGCAGGGCCATCCTTAGGATTTATGGGACCCTATGCAGTATTATTAAATTGGTGCCCCTATGCCCGACTTGCTCTTAGCAACACAAACATAAGCTTACAGTATTGGAAAACTTGACACATGCACTTTATTAAAAACAGTTTAAACAATTAAGCACACTGCTGATGGACTATACTTGCACTAAAGAAGTAGCACTATAGAAAAAATTCTGATTTATTGACAGAATGATGCAAATAATATAATTTTTTAAATGTATCAACATTTTACTGGAAATTACTATGAAGAGGTATTGAAACAAGGATTTTTTTTTAATTAAAAGAAAATCTTTCTGGCTTTTTTGGCTGCAAAATCAGTAATAATGTCATCTTATGACAAACAATAAATTTGATGTCTTGTTTGATTGCAGGAATAGCAAGACCAGTCAAGCGTTCCTGACTCATTGTAGAGCAGAGAGCGTTTTTAATGAGCTTTAGTTTTGAGAAACTCCATTCTCCTGATGCTACTGTTACAGGAATTGTCAGTCGAATACGAGTGGCAATGTACACATTAGGATATATGTCAACAAGTTTGCTAGTATGAATAAACTGTGCAATGTCCATCACTGACCTTACATGTGGCAACACTGATGACAATGTACTCAATTCTTCATACAGTTCAGGTCCATTTAAATCGAAACTATCACCGTGCTTCAAGAGGCTCTCTAGGTTCTTGCACTTTGTGATTAGCTACTCTTGTTTTCCTATTTCGTTGAATTTAGTTATGTCATACAAAAATCCAAACTGTTCTTGGTGTGCTCTTAAGGTATTAAACCTTTCATCAATGGTAGATATTGCTTTATCCATCACAACATTAAAAAATTCAACCTCCGATTTCTTTTCTGGATCTTCTATGGGCTCATCTGCTCCTTCATATTCCACTTGCCATTTTTTTCCTCGAAACTCTTGTCACATTTGGACATGGAAATTTTGGTTCTGTAAACTTTTTTGCTGTAACCTGTGCTTTGAATCCAGTTTCTCTATATTTCACTAAAAAGTCTTGTGTGTTGTTTAGTAAAGTAAGTGCTGAATCAAGCTGCATCGTTGGACTCTGCATTATTTTGTTTACACTTGAGATTTTAACAAGAATGTCATACCACATTACGACATGTTAGAAACTTGAAGCTGGATATTTCAGAGGCCAATGACTGTGCTTCTCTTTTAGCTTTTGGATCTCTGGCTTCTTCTGAAATAGCAACCAGTGCTTCGTAAACTTCCTCAGATTAACTCAACATTTTTACACTTTCTACTCTGCTTTCCCAGCATGTCTCAGATAGATGCTTAATGGTAATACTACTGACATGTGCTTTGAATATTTGCTATCGTTGAGTGGAAACTGAAAAGAGCACGTAAATGCATTGCAGCAAACCAAAAAAAGAATTAGCTTCTACAGAAGACTTGGCCATATCACACAAAATCAAATTAAGGCTGTGGAATGCACATGGAACAAAAAAGGCTCATGGATTTTCTGCCAGCAATCTAGCTTGTACACCAGAAATGCACCCTCTCATATTGGTACCATTATCATAGCCTTGTCCTCTAATGTTCATTACGGACAATTCTGTTCATTTTAGTTCATCAAGGAGAGCTTGAAGAAGTCCAAAACCTATAGTGTCCTCTACTTCTAAAAATATGATAAATGATTCCTTAACTAGAATCTGTGCTGAATCACTAATGTCAACAAATCTCACTACTAACAACATCTGTTCTTGATCACTTATGTCTGGAGTGCAATCTAGAATTACGGCAGAATATTTTGCCAAAGAAAACAATGAAACAATTTTGTCTCTCACTTTACCACTCATTAGAATAATCAGTTCATTTTGATTTCTTGGTCCCAAATAGTGATCAAGTATTTCATTTTCAGTTACTCTTCGGAGATGTTCATTCATCACTGTGTCAAATTTTCCCAGCAGTTGTACAAGGCCGAAAAAATTGCCGTTTTTGGGCTGGTATAATTTGACATTGCTTCCTCTAAAAGCAAGATTGTTTGTCAATAGATATTCAACAATAGATAATAGACGTTCAAGAACATGACGCCAATGCTGCTTCTCTGACTCCACCAATCTTTGATTTTGGGCATCAAGAGTTGTCTGATTTTTTAACCCTATGTGACAAAGTTCCTCCTCTGCCTTGGTGGGTCCTGCGCTTATCGGCGGATTTGCTCACCTCAGAGGCTGTATTCTCACAGGGCCTTTCTCACGGATAATGGTGTGTAATTTGTTGTTTAAAGATTGGAGCCATGAGCCAGTGTCATCTATATCCCATGCTAGTACAGTTTCAACTGTTGAAATTTCTTGTTTTGTGTCTGCATCTGTTTCAAATGATTGTTCCATGTTTTGTTGAGTTTCTCAAACTTTGTCTGCATAAAAATTTTCTTCAGCAATTACTTGATGATCTTGATCAACTTTGTTGTTTTCATGACGTACAAACTTAAGTATAGAACTCTTCTGTGCTTTTATAGATAATTCTATTTCATCTTTTCGTTTTATTTTTTGTGACCCCAAAAGTTGTTTTTGATACGACATTATAACTTATAAGGGTGTTTTTTAAAAGAAATAACTGTTTAAATTGTCAGATTATCAGAAATATTATTTAAAATAACTAATCTAGGATAGCCGTGAGTCTGTGACCTTGAGCTAGTGTAGAGATACCTCACAAGGCACTCCACCCTGACTGAGACACAATAGAGTTGGAAACCCATGTCATTTTTACAAAGTCACTTTTTAGTTTTAAATGTATAGTGAGTGTCAGTCTTAATGTTAGTTACAACTCTATATCAACCTTACAATGTAAATAGATAAATGGCATTATCCAGTTTAATAAGATGGGTTTCCAAGCAGTGGGAAAATAGGACCCTAGTTTTATTCCTAGGTAAAGCACAAAGTGACCAAAATGAAGCCAGCACAGAATCATCCCATCTAGATTAAGGTAGGACAGAAATGTTACAGAAGTCCTATCCACTTAAATTAGTGCAGCATGGACAGAGACAAGCTAATTTCTTTTCCAACCTAATGTGCCTTTGTTACAGAAGGACCTTCTCCAGGTTTTGTCACTCATCCTTTCTGATAAACAATGTCAATTATGACGCTGAACTTCCATCACCTATTCATTTTACATAGACAACTGAGTAATCAGATTATGATAACTTCTGATCACTTGCAATCTTGACTGGATATGAACTGATTAACATGCTTCCCTTACAGTAATTTTTGCAGATGATATTCTTATTGTAATGCCAGGTTTGGCTAGCCAGTACAATGGCTGTCCAATGGTGAAGAAAGTCTTTCTAGAAGTAGGGTTGGGGTTTTTTTCTTCTCTAGAGCTGTGCATGAACCATTCATAAAATTCCACAAAGTCTCCAAAACTTCAACATCAGCATCCTTTTTCATAAACCTTTTTCCCTTTTTCACCAATATCTACTTCTCTGCTCCTTGGAAACCCAGCTTATTAAACTGGCTAATACCATTGATCTATTTACAGAGGGGATTCTCAACCTTTCCAGACTACTGTACCCCTTTAAGGAGTCTGATTTGTCTTGTATACCCCCAAGTTACCTGAGGGGGGATATTGAGGGATGGGGGAGGGGAAAGTGGGGGTTCCTGAGGGGGAATATTGAGGGATGGGCGGGGGAGGCAGGGGCTCCACTGAAGGCGGTCCCCAGCTGGCGTCGCTGACCTCAGTGTGTTGAGCGGGCACAGCCAGCGGACCCCCAGAAGACCCCCCCCCATTGCTGATACACACTGAGCTTCGTATGCAATAGATGCTGCGGCAGCCCCGGGGGAGAAGGGATACCAAGTCACCTGGCCCACCTCACAGTGGCGGAGAGTCACAGCTCCCCGCAGAGACCCCTATACCCTCTCCCTCACGCTGAATGTGCTGGGCTGGCAAATTCGGCCCTGTGAATACAGCCCCTGCCTAAGGAGACTGCAGTGTGCGCTGGGTGTGCGAGAGCCGACCCACTCTTACCTGCCGTCCCACTGGTGCCCCAAATTTTTGGGTGCCCTAAGCAGCTGCGTATGCTGCATATACCAAAGGATGGCCCTGGACCGGGGACGCCTGACCTACTAGCATTAAAGGGTTAATTAATCTGTCTCAGATGGAGTGGTGCACTTGGATTCATTTATTATGAGGCTGTCTCCTCCAGTCCCCTCTCCATCACAGTGCTTGTTGGTGTATGCACAATGTATTATTTGGATTATGGAATCACCTATGTGTTCCCCTGAGATCAGAGCCTCTTTGTGTTGGGTGCTGTACGTATACATGAGGCAGCCTCTGCCATGAAGAACTTAAAATGTGAATAGGGAAGACAGAGGTGCAGGAGGTTAAATGGTGCAGGAGGTGAGTAGCAGAGCTGAGCACTTGAACCCAGGTCTCCTAAGATGCAGTCCTGTGCATTAACCACAATACCAGCCTTCCTCTCCATGGAAGCATCTATAGTTGATGATATACATTTGGAAACTGCAACTTCTATTACATTGAATTGCTTTCTCCTGTGACTTTAAATCACAGGCAATTCAGCCAGCAACCGCGGTTTAAAAAACAAACAACCCCCTCCCCCTTCCAGTCCCAAACTCTGGGACAGACAGGTGCGGGCAGCAGGAGAGAGCTGATCTTGACAATCAAGAAGAGAGATAGGAAGTGCTCTTTCTTAGAGCAGAAGTTCTCAAACCTTTTCACAGCACAGCCCACAGCTGAGCAGTGTCTTGGGGACACTTGTGATCACATGTTCCTCCTCCCTTCCCATGTGCAGTCGCAGAACACTCCTGGGGCCCCTACAGTAATTGCTCACATGGAACAGGAATATGAAGAAAGTATTGAGTGTATTTGCAGCCATCTTTTCATGTGATTTAGCAGCTAGGCAGGGCCATGTGATCTGCCAGCCCCGTGCAGACCTCAGTTGACGAACCGCTGCTTCAGAATGGGCAGTACAGTGAAAACAGTTCCCTGACTGTAAGTAATCAAGAGACGCTTTTTGCCCTTCAGTCTGGGAGCTCTTTGAGCAAGGCCCGATATTCACTGTATGTATAGTTCCTAGCACACTGAGACCCCAACCTGGCTGACACCTCAAGGGGCTACTGCAGCATAGCTAAATAATGAGATGATCAAATCAATCCTGGCTTTTTATCGTGTTGCGGTTAGAGGGGGCTTCTGTTAAAACCTGTCATATAAAGATGTGCATATTGAATGAGGGCAGGTACTAAATATACATAACACTTGGCAGTATTGTGATGCTGTCACAGACAGCCAGCTAGCTGCGCCAAAGGAGAGTTGTTTAGACCCAGTTTGGATTCGCTAGCAGTATTAAACACCTCAGCAGGGGTGAATACAGAGAAGACTGGAGACAATTCCTGTATTTTTATATAGCATTGGCTCTACAAATACATCAAACACAACAGGCAAGGCTATCCTAGTGGGCATAATAAATGACTGCACTGCCCACCTCACAGATATTATGCAGCACACAACATGCAGCTGTAATGACAGGGAAGCTCACCTTGCTGAGATCCAATCTAGTCAGTAAATAGCACCTGTAGCCCTTCTGTCTACCAAAGGCACATTAAACAGCCATCCTGCACCTGCTGGGCAGGTAGCCAAATCATTCCTGGGTGAATATTTTTCTTGTATAGATGCCAGAGAGAAGTTCCAGAACCACAGTTCTTGTTTGAACCTTCTCTGCTCTCCTGGCTACAAGATATTGACATAGCAGATGTAAATCCTGCACATAAATGCTCCCAGATAATCAAAGGTGAGGTGCAAAAGTTACAGTATGAAAGGTGATTAAACTGTGGAACTTCTTGCCACAGGAAGTAAGTGAGGCCAAGAACATACTATTCAAAAAGGGATTTGTTACTTAACTGGAATATCCAGAGTTATCCATATATCAGAATTTAATGGCAACACATTCTGGAAGGGATATTTAACCTTGTTCTACAGGGCTTATGCCAATGGCTAACTATTAGAGATTAGGATGAGGGGTGTGTGAGTGTGAGATTATTCCACATTTGCTACTGCAGGGTTTTTACACCTTCCTTTGAAGCATCTGGTTCTGGCCCCTGTCAAGGTATGTCTGTGTTATAGCCAGGATGTGTGACTGCAGCATATGTAGACATACCCAAGCTAGTGTTGATCTAGCTAGCTCAAGTACCAATAGCAGTGAAGGCATGGCAGCATGAGGGGAAGAACAGGCTGACACCACTCCCCCAGGACCTGGGTATATACTCAAGCAGCTAGGCAGCTTTGATTTAGCTAAATCAAAGCTGGCTCGGGTATGCCTATGTGTCCTGCAGTCACACCTCCTGAATGCACTGTAGACATCCCCTCAGAGCCAGGGAACTGGATGGGATATTAACTCAGGTCTATTCCAATCTGCCAATTCCTATGTAAGGCAACAATATGACTGGGATACATATAGAACAGAAGATAGGGGCAGGACCGGATTAAGGTGTTGACACTACAGGCACATGCCCAATCCCCCACCTCCTGGAGTCATGTGATCCCATCAGAATCTCAGCTTTCATTTTTAAAAATTGTGTTTCTAGTCCTTGTGTCTGGGAAGAAAAGTTGTAAACACAGTGTTGCCAACTCTAACAATTTTATTGCAAGTCTCTTGGTATTTGGGTGTTTTCCTTGAAGTCTCAGCTCCTGGAGTCATGTGATTAGATGATGCTCTCCTATTTCATGTAAAAATAATTTCTAGCCATTGTGGTTGTAGAGAAAAGCTTGAAAATGTGACCCGGGTCCAACCTAAAAGCTGACAAACCAAAAAGCAAAGAAAAAGAGCTTGAAATGTATTAATCATTTATAAACAATAACTATAATCATTGTTTCTGAACCCTGGGGATTGGCAATACTGAAAATAGAACCCACATGGAGTGGATGCAGACCTGCATGTCTGAGTATGCAGAGACAGCCTGCAACAATAACTCTGAGAGGGATGAACTGACCCATCCATCTCTAAATCCTACGATTCTGGAGGGCCTGCCCACCACCAGCCCAATTGAAGATGCTGTGTGCGGCAGGAGAAAGAGAAGAGTGCAGTGGACCTGATGGGGCATGGCCTGCTGCCTTGTGCCCGCTCATCTACCTTCTCAAGCAAATACACACTGACTGCTACCTTCACTGCTCTGATAGTGGAGGAGTCCCTCAATCTTGAGGGGAGCGGGAGCCACACAACCAATTCTTACCTGGTTGGCTTCTTCCTCATCACTCACTTTGGTTCTTTCATTCTTTCCCTTCCTCTCCAGAGTGACAGAGCGAGAGTGACTGATTGAAAGGAAGCAATTAAGAATGTGGGGTAGGGAATGAGGGAGGAAGAAGAAGAAATGAAGGAAAGAGTACATGGAGGCAGGTAAGAGTGTCGTTGAGGATAAATGTGGGTAAACAGGGTTTACCCAATTGTCCTCTAAGAAATGAAGCATTCCTACTCTCTTGTGATCAGCAAATCCTGGCTACCCAACCACCAACACTGGGGTGTGTGTTATATACTGGCTGGTTACGCTCGGCAACAGCTCAGTTTCAGACATCATGGCCTGTAAAATCTACCGTACCACTGCCTGGCCTGGTATGCCAAGAAGATTAGTTTACCCACTTCTTATTTTACCACTGTGGCACAAGAGTGAGGGAAGGGTTCTCCCGGAGTTAAACTTGAGTTCAGACAGTCATTTGTTCCACACACAGGAAACACCCCATTGGAGGGAACACTGGCCACCCCCCCAGTCCCTTGGAGTGTGGGTTACTCCATATGTGGGGACCCTCATTACCAACACCCCAGCAGGAGTCTTGTGTGGGGCGTGGGCCCTCATGGCCACCACCCCATTATGGCTCTGCTGGCATCCCCCCACAGTTCTCTGCTGGGGTGGGTGGCATCTGAGACCTGTCTCATGGACAGATCCCGGCTCATGTTTAAACAGGGGGCAGAGAGGGAGGCCCCGCCTACCCCAAAAGGGGCAGGGCCAGATTGCATTGCACTATGGATGCTCTGTGATGCTCATCTCAGGAAGCTCTCCTGCTCCTCTCACCCCCTCCCACAAGTTTCTCCATATTTGGATGCTGTCTGGCTCACCCAGTCCCTGAGCATGTGGGGCCTGTTTCTGCCCCTACTGACTCTAATACTTTGGGGTCAGGCTACTATTGGGTCCCCTGGGGCTTCCCCTGCAAGGAGTTTTAAGGGCTCAGAACTTGTTGAAGTCTAATGCTGAGCACCCTCAATCCCCATTCATTTCACTGGGAGGGGAAGGCTGCTGAGCTGCTCACAGGAGATGCTCAGCCTCACTCCGGATTGGGCACTTAGGCCATGTCTACATTACAAAACTATTTGGTCTAACTTACCTCAACATATAGCCACTGCAGTTATTCGATTGCTTGTGCATGCATACCTGTGGCTCCTTATGTCGGCGCTGTGTGTCCTCCCCAGGCGTGCTTGTATCCATTGTATTGCCAACATGGGGCATTATGAGCTGGCTCCTGAAAGCCAATAACAGATGCTACGTTGCTCATGTCAACTACGCAGATGCTGCGTCGACCTAATTACATCGACAGTGACTCTCTGCTGCTTGGGGGGTTGGTTACTAAATCGCTGTAGAGAGGCAGTTACGCCAGCAGGAGCCAAATTTAAGTGAAGACACTTCCACAGCTTGGTTGACACAAGGCAGCTTATGTTGACCTAACGCTGTAGTGTAGAGGAGGCCTTGGGTGATGATCCTATAAAGAGCTTGGTGTGGGTGGAGCAAATGGCACTCTGTGTAGGCCCAGGTGTCTCTCTATACAATGCTCTCTGCAAGATAAGGGCATATGATGCTCAACATATGATGAAAAGCTAACGTTAAGATAAAAGGCTTGAAAGAGTTGTTAAACCCAGTTTCCCCCAAACCACAAAGTAACATTAGGTTTCAGAGTAGCAGCCGTGTTTGTCTGTATTTGCAAAAAGAAAAGGAATACTTGTGGCACCTTAGAGACTAACAAATTTATTTTCGTATAAGCTTTCGTGAGCTACAGCTCACTTCATCGGATGCATTCAGTGGAAAATACAGTGGGGAGAATTATATACATAGAGAACATGAAACAATGGGTGTTAACATACACGCAGTAACCAGAGGGATCAGGTAAGGTGAGCTATTACCAGCTGGGGACCTTTTCAAGGTGGGCCATTTCCAGCAGTTGACAAGAACGTTTGAGGAACAGTGGGGGGGGGGGAATAAACATGGGGAAATAGTTTTACTTTGTGTAATGAACCATCCACTCCCAGTCTCTATTCAAGCCTAAGTTAATTGTATCCAGTTTGCAAATTAATTCCAATTCAGCAATCTCTCGTTCATTGGAGTCTGTTTTTGAAGTTTTTTTGTTGAAGTATTGCCACTTTTAGGTCTGTAATCGAGTGATCAGAGAGATTGAAGTGTTCTCCAACTGGTTTTTGAATATTATAATTCTTGAGGTCTGATTTGTGTCCATTTATTCTTTTACGTAGAGACTGTCCAGTTTGACTAATGTACATGGCAGAGGGGCATTGCTGGCACATGATGGCATATATGACATTGGTAGATGTGCAGGTGAACGAGCCTCTGATGGTGTGGCTGATGTGATTAGCTGACTATTCACTTAAATTAATACTTGCTTCTTATACCACTGTGTGACAGGCGTCGGTCGGTCCTCCAAGCCCCTAGGGGCGATGGAGAGCAATGGTCTCCGTGGCAGACCTCGGCCCCACCTCCCGGGTGTTGGGGAATTAGCAGGCAGGGGCGCGCCAGCCAGAGGTCAGTAGCGCGCCCCTCGGACAGGGGCGCGCCAGGATAGGGGAACGCAGGCCCACCCAACTCCACTGCGTTCCAGCCCAGGGCCCTGACAGTGGCGGGAGGCAAAGGTCCCGCCGCTGGGTCAGCGGGGCAATCCGCACCTGCTGACCAAACAAACCCACCCCACGGTGTAGTTGGGCCCCTGGGCTACTTCCTACCCGGTTTCTCTCAGGCGGGTCGCTCCGGTCCCTCCATCTCCTCCGGGTATTCCACCACAGGCAGCCCCGGTTCCTCCGGGTAATCCGCCGCGGGCAGCCCCGGTTGCCACAGGCCTTCCCCCCAGTCAGGCTCCTCCTTGCCCAGGGCTTCGCCTGGGTCAGCAGCACGATCGCAAGGGAGCAGCCTGTGTCTGTCTCCCTCCCTGGTGCTCTCCTCACTAGGCAGAGGGCCCCGCCCTTTGTACTTCCTGTCCCACCCTTCCCCTTCCGGGGATTGGTGGAAGCTTGGCCTGGCCCCGCCCACTCAGGCCCAGAGGGTGGCTCTTTCCCCTCTGGTTCGGAGGGGAGCCACCCTGGCTCCCTACACACTGGCATTAATAAGAGTCTCAACGAGGCTTCTTTTTTTAATCTTGCTGTGTTGAACATAAAGTATTAAGGCATTTCCTCAATGAACCATTTCAGAAGCAAACCAAAGTTGGAAATTCAGCTGTAAAGTTGAATCCTTACTAAATTTTGTCCTGACTTGTTTTTTGTAGAATTTTTCTAGCTAGACCACTGACTTTTGGTCATTTGCTGTAATTAGAGAGGTTACTGAGGTTTATGTTTTGTGGAGACAGTGAAATTAATCAATCAATCAAAGTGTATAGGGAAATGGATGTACATTTTTACTGCTGTGGCCTTAAAAAATTACTAAAAGTAAGCAATTTAAATAAGATTGTTATTAAAAATACTGTATAACTAAAAGTTCTGTCCTTAAAATCTGCATCTACAAAACTCAGCGCAGTTTTTCTGAACTGGGCTATTGCTGAAATAAATAATGGTTGTCTCCTTTTGTAAACTTTTTTCCAACTATTAATGTTAATTGTTCCTTTCCTCTGAGTTTTTCAGGCTGAAATATTGAGCACAATCAACTTTAAATGTGGCTTTTAGATAACATTTATATTTAATTGCTTGCGTTCAACATCTCTTTTGCAAACATGAGATCGTTTTCTGCACTTCAGTTTCTTACACACATAGGATCTGATCACACAGACTCTTGACTTCAGTGGATGTAGGATTGGGTCCACACTGTCTATTATTACGTGCTGCCTTTTTAATTTCCTCTCTTCTTCCCTGTCTTTGATCTCCCTCCTGTCATATAGTCCCCCTTGGTCAATTTCAGCTCATTTACTCGCTAACCCTTTCCTCTCAAGGTTATTTTCTTTGCTTCTATTTTACCTGCTGCATTTGGTCTCTTTCCATTCCTTGGACCACATTCTTTTTGTGAGCATTGCTTCACAACTACAAGTGTTGTGAAGCAATGCCTACCTGCACTGGTCATCCCTGCAATGGTACATTTGCCTAACATAGCCAGACCCTAAGATACACAAACAGCCCCAAATCCTTTTATATACTCATAGTAGTGTAGGGAGGCTTGAATCAGTAGTGAGTCAAATTCACCAGGGCAGAGTGCCAGCATTTGGCCTTTAGGCTACATAAGCGCCTCTTAAGGCTTCAAAAAGGGGTTCCATGGACTCTAGGACTATAGATGGTCAACTGTTCCTTTCAACAGTTCTGTTTTACTGCAGATGCTGGTGAAATATTTGGGTACTGAAAGACTTTTAGTGGAACATGGAGAGTACTTTACTAAGCACTTGGTCTGGGAGACAGATCTGTTATTAGATTATGTAATTTTGTGGAGTAGACTGTAAGAATCTTTGGTTTGCGGCCCTTTGCCAGTTTCTTGTGCAATCCGTCAAACACATGCACTTCCCCTGTACTGGCGACTGATACAATGAGTCTGCATGTGAAATATTGCTGAGCACATAACTGCCAAATTTGTATGCACAATAACTGCGGGACCAGTAAATCACTCATTGTGGGCCTAAGGCAAAGCTTACTGAAGTTGATGGACATCTTTGCCTTGACAGTATATGTTACAATCACAGCTTTTAATTAACCATTGATTCCAACGAACACTGCAAATTATTATAATCTCTTGCTACAGACTATAGTGAGATTCTACAATGAAATGTGTGTGAAATGAAATGAATATGTATAACTTGTGCTTCTTTACACCACAGACCTGCTCCCTGTGTGTATCCAGTCACTTCTGCTGACTTCAGAGACAAAAATAAATGTTTACTCCTTTTTAAATCCTAGTAGCACCGCACAGCCAAGAGTGAGCTGGATTCTGTTAAGATTTACACATCACCAATGGAGTTATTAACTAAAATGCACAGGGACAAATGTAAGGACACATTGATTGTGCAACTGTAACCCAAGGCAGAGTTGGGCCTTTATTGCGCTGGAAGCCATGATGAATGAGAAGGAAAGAACCCAGCTTGACTTTCAGATCCCAGGTTGGCAGTGTGGTGCTGGCAATTAGGAAAAAAGCACCTTTTTACTAGTGAGCAGCATAAATTTGCTGTGGCATCAATGACCAAGAATAAACTGTGCCATGTTTACTGTCATTTTTCATAGCTAAAACCATGCTTTGGACCTGACTCACATTGGTGTAAATCAGGAGTGACTTCACTGGAGTCAATGGAGTTACTTTGGTGTAAAAACAGTGGGAGTGAGAGCAGAACTGGAGCCTGTATGCTTTGAAGAAGACAAGCATGTCGGCCTTGGAGCCTGCTGGGCTTGCTGCCATAACAATAATAAAACAACTGAGTTGGGTTACTGACGTTTCAAGAATGTCTAACATGCTCCTTTTCCTGCTGGGATCCCTTGCTTAAGGTAATTGAGGCTCTGGAGATATTTCCTTTTAGAAAGCAAACTTGACTTAGAAAGAACTAGTATGAAATTAACATGGCAGCTGACACTGTCTTACATGTTAATGCTTAAGGGATTTTTGAATCAAACAACAATCTAGATAGCTGTCATTGATCGTGTTTAACTTTAATCCCACTGTGGGTGTTCCTCTTTTCCCTCTCCTTATTGAGCTCCTTCCTGATATTATTGTTACCTGAAACTTAGAGTTATTTAAAATGGTATTTTGACAGCGATTGACATGCAAAAATGGAATGATACACTTAGGTAAAATACAACTCTGATTTACAGGCAGCTTCCTGCATGCAGGCTTGACAAAGTGTGCCCCCCAAAGGCATCAGGTGGAAATATAGGGTCTGGTTTTCCACTGTCTTATGCGTTGTGCAGGGTGGCCTGTGGGGCAGAGCACTGGACTGGGACGCGAGACCTCGAATCTATTCCGAGCTCTCCAGCTGGCTGGCTGGGTGACCTTGGGCAAGTTACTTCCCCTCTCTGTGGCTCAGTGTCCCCATCTGGAAAAGGGGAATGCTTCTGTAAAGCACTTTGAGATCTACTGGTGCAAAATGCTATGGAAGAGCTAGGTATCACTATTAGTTGCACCATTCTGCACAAGTGTAAATCATCCGAGAAATTCCTTTGAAGCCAGTGGAGGGCTGTCCACTTACAACTGCAGAGAATTTGGTCCAATGGGTGTAAACTGTGCCAAAATCAGGTGTAAATGACTAACTCAGGTACAAAGTAGTGGAAACAATGCTCTGTTTCAGGCATTCTCCTTTGTTTGCGAACAGGCAAAGATCTCCAGTTTTTTTTAAGCTGTGTCTCTCTGCCTCTTCTCTCAATACATTTCTTATCTGCAGAAGCTGTAGACTCCCACTGACCTGTTTCTGCTTGGAACATTTCCTGCTGAAGAATTTATTGTTTACCTTAGCTTCTCTTGTGCAATCCTCTTTTCATGTGCCTCCTTGGCTTTTCTTATCAGGCTTGTGTATGTTCTTGCAGATGACATCACCTTGTCATCTTTGCAGACCTCCTCTGCACGCATAGGTAAAGCATTAGGGTGCTTTGCTGCTGTTGCTTGTTTGATGTGCTTCCTTATTATTTTGGCCTTTGCTTACCTCTGATGTATTGGTGGCTGGATGGCATGTGTAACCTTTGGGCGTGTATGAATTTACCTTTAATCCTATGTGCCCTTTCCCTTTTTAGTCATGGGTGGAAGGTATAATAGGCTAGGGAAGGCTGTGCTTCCCCAAACAGCCCTGCGTGGTTCCCCACGCTCCGCCCCAAGGCCCCTTCCTGCTGCTAGTTGGCCCCAGCCCAGGCAGGCTGCTCCTCTTCTGGGAAGGAAAGCCTGCTGGGGCTAAGGTGGATGGGATGGGGCTGCCCAGCGCTGGGGCCTCACCGCCCAGTGCTCCAGGGCTGAGGGGGAGGCCACGTGCCACCTGCCGGGTGTTCTGGGGCTGGCGGGGGCTGTGCACCGCCCGCCAGGCACTCTGGGGCTGGGGGTGCTCGGGCAACCCATGGCTGGTGGGGGGCTGGTGGCTGTGGGGGGGGAGGGGCTCTGGGCTTGGCGAGGTGGAAGGGGGGAGGGGCCTCAGGCAGAAGGGGTGGGCCAGGCTGGGGGCTAGCTTCCCTAAGCCCGTGGTTCACCCACAGCCCACGCTTTTAGTGCACCATCCCAATCAGTTTCACTCAGGACTTGCTGCTCTGTGCTGAATCTTACTGGTTCAGCATCCTATTTCCTGTTTGTTTTTAATTTTCATCCTAATTATATAGTCAGTTAAATCCATGGACCCTAGTGCTTAGATACAGCCCTCATGCTGATTTTCTCAGGTGATGTTAGTGCAGAGGGGCTGCGTGTCAGGGTCTGTGGATTCTATTCCCAAATCTGGGCACCTCTACGCAGCAAGTTAGGCTATGTCTACACTACTGCTGGATTGATGTTCTGACGATTGATGCACCAGGGGTCGATTTAGTGGGTCTAGTGGAGACCCACCAAATTGACTGCAGATCACTCTCTGGTTGACCCTGGTATTCTACCCCGAATGAGAAGGTAAGTCGACAGGAGAGTGTCTCCCATCTACCCAGCATGGTGTAGACACCGTAGTAAGTTGACCTAAGCTACGTCAAGTCCAGCTACGTTATTCATGTAGCTGGAGTTGCGTAACTTAGGCCGATTTACCGTGGTAGTGTAGACATATCCTTAGACATATCTTTAGTTTGTGGCAAGCCAGGGTGTGAATCTACAGTGTGCTAGCTTGCCACACGCTAACTTGCCAGGTGGGTCTGCTACAGCACACTAAAAGGTCTGTAGTGTGCTTTGCCATACTGCTTTGAAATGGGAGTGTGTCAAAGCACCCTGTGAAACTTGTAGTGCACTGTAGCAGGGTCCACATGGCAAGTTAGTGCCCTGAAAATTCACACCCCAGCTTGCCATCCGCTGACTCACCGACTAGGCAAGTCCTCTGTCTATGACTTGCCCTGTGACCTGAAGCAAGTCACTTCATCTCTGGGTGCCTGTTCCCTATCTGTGAAACGGGCATAACAACACTATGAAGCTGTGAGTCTTAATTAACTAGCATTGTTATATGCAGTGTAATTGTAGCAGTGTTGGTCCCAGGATATTAGAGAGACAAGGTGAGTGAGGTAATATCTTTTATTGGACCAATCTCTGTGGGTGAGAGATTACAAGCTTTCGAGCCAGCCGACAACTCTCAGACACCTCCTATTCTAAAGAACTCAAAGAAGACCCTCCACCACAATTTATCCAGAAATTTAAGGATATCCTCAAACCCTCCCCAAATAACTCCAAGAGAGAGTCTACAAACTCATCACCGATGTACCCACCCCAGGAACCTTCTCCATGCTTCCCAAGATGCACAACCAAGGGAACCCAGGCAGATCCATAATATCTGGCCACAGCACTCTTACTGAAGGACTAGCAGGACTCATAGAAATTATCCTTAAACAACTCACCGCACAAAGGGCCAGCTTCCTCTAGGACACAACTGACTTCCTCTACAAACTCTGCGGTATTAACAACCTCCTGCAGAACACCATCCTAGCCACCCTGGATGTCACTTCCCTATTCGCCAACATCCCTCAAACGTTTACAAGACAATAGACAACCCTCCGATATCCACCCCAAACACATCACCAAACTCATCCACTTCATCCTCCCCCATAACAATTTTACATTAAGTCTGGACCTGACAAAGAGCTCTGGGTAAGCGTGTGTAAGCAGTGTCAGGATGAGCTCCACTCTGACATCTGGTGGTGAGGTGTGGCACGTTGTGGAAAAGAACTTCAGGGGCTGATCTCATTTGCATAGGCACACCCACCCCGCCTAGAATGAGGCCATAGCTGCCCAAATGGTCACTTTGGCTGCTGTGGGATCCCCAGTATCTCTGTTATTGGGGCAGGAAGAATAAATTGTTATTACCCTGATTATGGGAACTGTGCTTGGAACTGTACTTGGCCTTTTGTTATGATGGAGGGCCTTACCATCAACTAAGTAGCACTCGCTAGGCAAGGGTCATGGGTTCCAAAACTCTGTGAATTGAGAGAGGTTGGGGACAAGTATTAATACTTGGTGGCATGGGCCCTTTGGTAAGGGCCTTACATGCTAATTGCACTTCCTCCTTTCTCCACTGTGGAATATCAAGCTAATTTTGATTCTATTAGGAGTCTATTTACAGGCTGCTGAGCTCACTTTGGGCTAATGGTGCACTAGTACTGAGGCTCCCCTTCTACAAGCTGAATTCACCAAAGAGCTGAACTAAGAGCTGAAATCACTGCATGTTGTATTAAGTAGTGGGGGAGCCTGAAGATATATTGTGGAGCAGTTTGTGGGACGGCTGGAGTGCCTTGTGGACAGGCTGGTGGAGCAGTTCATAGGCAGGAGCTGCTTGTGGGACGCGGAGCGGAGCTGAGCGAAGCAGTTCGTGGGGCGGCTGGTGGAGCGGAGCGAAGGCCTATGGAGCTGTGGGGCAGTCAGCTTCAGATCATGTAAGGTGCCCCTTACCTCTCTCCCCCCCCCCCCCCCCCCATCTCCACCCGGGTTGGGAGGTAAAGCTCTGCAGATAAACTTTCGAACTCTGGGGCTGCCCTGACCAGGGACAGAGACTTTTGGGACTTTGGGTGATTTTGGGTTGCTGGACTCAAGAACCAAAGGGAAAGGGCATGCCCCAATTTGCTTGGGGTGGGGTTTTTTTGCTCATGGGTTGTGTTATGAATCCTGTTGGTGGTGGTTCCCCAACATAATGCCACATTGTTTCTCTCTGTTATTGAAAGGCTTTTTGCTACACTCAGAGTATGTGCTTGCGAGAGGGGAAGAATTGCCTCTTGGAGGCACCCAGCGGGGGTGGTATATATTTGTCCCAGGTAGCTGGGTGGGGGCTCGAGCTGGTTTGCATTGTGTTTTTGGAATGGATCCCCTAGATATTGAACCCGGCCCTTGTTGCTGCCAACTCTGACGAGCAGAAGGGTTACACGTGAAAGCTTGTCTCTCTCACCTCCTCTGCCTTGTCTCTCTAGTCTCTTCTAAACAAGCTGCTAAATGCTCCTCTCTGAGCTTTCTTCCTCTTCCACTGTTTTTCATTTACTCAATGGGTTGTGGTAAAGTCCAAGATGTTGACATCTCTCTAGATTCATTTACTTTTAGTTCCTATCTGGCTTCACGATGCTTCTGGTAAACGCAAACCCCTCACAAACTTCGCCCACATACAACTTGTTGGAGTTTTCAGATGGTTTCCCCATTATTACCATTCTTCCTTTTATTCCCCAGCTCTCGAACCCTTTATCGGTTTCTTTGCTTAATTTTATTTCCTCCTATTTGTTTGCACTGAATAATCCCACCGAGACTAGCCCAGTGAATAGAGGAGAGCATTTTTCTATGTAACATAAAGAAGCTATCTGCCAGTGGGGGTAGGTAATTAGTAATGATAATAATTAATAATTTACATTCATGTAGTGTCTTCCATCCTGAAAGATCCCTAAGGACTTCACATGCAATATATTATACCACGCTGTCATCTACACAGCACCACTGAAGTGCAGCCACCTCTGGGTGGGAGCACACACACAGCAATGTGGGAGAGGAAATTCTGGCTAATGGCAAGAATGCAAACAGCTGCTTTTATGGGCAGTACTATGGGACACATTCCGCTGCCCTTACTCACATTGAATGCTGTCTAACTCCAGGAACTGTCCTGTTTTTAATTTAATGGGACTGTTCCTGGAGTTAAGGTGATGATTGTTGCAAGTAAGGGTGGCAGAATTGGGCCCTAAGAAAGTTGGGCCAAACTCATCTCTGGTGTAACTCCACTTGAAGTCAATGGCTCATAATATTTTATAGCATCTTATTACTTATGTTATGCATGACCATTACTCAGTAGTGTGCTTTGGACTCTTACCCTGTGGCTCTCTGAGACAGTGGAATGATAAATCCTGGGAGTCACTGCAAAATTTTACTTCCTGGGTGAAATCCTGGCCCCATTGAAGTCAATCCCCAAACTCCCATTCATATCAATGGGGCCAGGATTTCACTGCCTCGGTGTAATTCTTATTCATAGATTCTGCAGCCAGAAGGCACCACTGTGATCCTCTAGGCAGACCTCCTGTATAGCACAGGTCAGAGAACTGTCCTATATATAATAATAATAATGAATAAATAATTCCTAGAGCAGAGCTTTTAGAAAAACCTCTAATGTTGATGTAAAAATGGCCAGTGATGGAAAATCCACCATGACCCTTGGTAAGCTGTTTTATGGTTAATTTCTGTCACTGTTAAAAATATATGCCTCATTTCCAGTCTGAATTTGTCTAGCTTCAACTTCCAGCCTTTGGATTGTGTTATAACTTTATCTGCTAGATTGGGGTTGGCTATTGTGGTAACCCTAACTGATACATTTCTCTAGCATAATAAATACAGCCCTATACCTCTCTGTGCTGCTTGCGTGAAACTTACCCCTCTTCAGGGGTTCACACAAGGCCCTGTACACCACCGGGATCATGTGTAAAGGTTTTGGGAGAATTTAACTGGAGCACAGGGATGTGTACTGACCTTTGGTAGAAGGGTGAATTTCACCTTGACATGGGGCTTCAGTAGCATGGAGGGTCTTGCAAGGAACCTTGAATTTCAGCTCTTGTGCATTGTAGGTGACATTCATCCCAGGCAGAGGCCTTGCAAAGTGTCTATGTACCACTTAGGACCTCAAAGTAAATGTTAAGTAAGATCTAAGCCCTGGTCTACACTAGGAGTTGAGGTCGAATTTAGCAGCGTTAAATCGATTTAACCCTGCACCCGTCCACATGACGAAGCCCTTTTTTCCGACTTAAAGGGCTCTTAAAATCGATTTCCTTACTCCACCCCGACAAGGGGATTAGCGCTGAAATTGGCCTTGCCGGGTCGAATTTGGGGTACTGTGGACACAATTAGATGGTATTGTGTTGGGCCTGAGGGGAGAAGGAATAGTTTGGTATCTTGTACTAGACTGAATAAATGAGACATCACCAAGGGGAATCTTCATTTAAGCATTCTGGCCTAGGAGTAAGTGCAAAAGCCAAAAAACAGTGAGGTGAGGGCAATGCAGTCGCAGAGCCACACTGTGCCACAAAGGGGACACCCGAGATTGCGACCCGTTAGAGCCCTGTTTCCCTGAACACAGTAGAAACAAACAGCAGGTCATTTGCTTGGTGAGCAATCCCCAAGTTTGCCAGTCCAGCAAGCTCTGTGCCCAGGAAGCTCTGTCCCTCTGCTTCCTCTCAGGGTCACACTCTCAACACCTTTTCTAGGCCTCCTCTCTGCAACACACAGAGCCTATAATCCATATCCAAACCCCTGCATCTGTTTTGACCGGCGAAACCCCAGAGTCCACACAACTTAGCTCTGACTTGCCAACGGTGTATTGTCTTGGGCCATAGCCCCCATTGTCTGCAGCTGTTTTTACTACATAGAGGGGCTTGATTGCTCCTTCTGCTGAACCTAAAGGAGAGTACCTGGTACCCCAACTGGTTTTAGTGAGGTCTGTTATTTGTTTTTGGATCCAGGACACAGCTGTTTGGCAGCCATTAGCACTCCTCAGTGTATCAGCACTAAGCCAAAGATTTCTAGATTACATCTCCAACAAATATGAATCCTTGAGAGTTTTCTGTTTTAATTCTTTGGGGCGGGGGGAGCCCAATATAGATAACGAATGAAGAAATGATCTAATTTAAATGGTATATTTATTGCTAAAGTTCATGTTAATGCAGAATAACTGTCTTATTCTTCCAATGTTAGAGAAATCCTCAGCCCAGGGATCATGGAGGCCTGATGGACAAAGACCCCTTTGTGTTGCACTCCGACACACAATAAAAAGATAGTCCTCAAAGAGCTTACAAGCTAAGTATAAGATGAGACAACAGGTGGATACTGTGAACAGGTGATTGGTCCTTTAAGAAATAATGGGAAAGCACCAGATATTGTAATTACTGTAATAAGTGGTTGTCACAGATATGTTTCTCATACTCTTCTTTTATGGCTCTATTCTGTCCATTATATCAGTGATTGCAACATAAGTATGAGTAATAAATCTGACCTGGCTTCAACAATATGACGCTTGCCTCCTCGGGGCTGTTCTGAGGCTAAATTCATGACTGTTTGCAAAGCATGTTGTAATGTTTTACAAACCATAATGATCACAACAGCCCCGTGAGGAGGCGTGCATCCCATCTGACAGCAGAAAGGCCTCATCTGTTACTCATCTTGTGAGCGATGTAAAAGAGAAAAAACTAGAGCCGAGAAAAAACATTCCCATGGAATTCCACAGCGTACTGGACAAAGGAGAGAGATTCTTCTGCATGAACATAAAATAGAGCATCAAATGCACAACACTGTCTGGATTCCTGGGGCCAGGTTCTCCGCTCGTGTACTCTTGCACAGCTGCTCTGATCTGATGCATAATCTTATTTGGCTTCGAAAAAAGCTTCAACAGAAACGTATGGAGATATGATACAAAAAATTCAGAGGGCACAATTCTCCCTCACTGACGGTGGCGTGCGTGTAGTGCCACACCAGGCCAGGTGGAGGCATGCTCCAGAGATAGCACCCTGCTATATTCCTGTTGAGTAGCACCTCACTGCAGGCCAGATTGTGCCCCCTTTGCTCACCTAAAACAGCATAAAGCTTTCACTATTGTCTTCATGGCATTTTTTTTCCTCCTGCACAAGCTCTAGGGCCGCATATCCCAGTCCTACAGTGAAAAGACCAATCGGTCTCCTCTGCAGCTAGCTGTTTTATGAGTATTCTTTTCCTTTCTGGCTTATGCATCCTGTGCTATCAATAACTTGTGTTTCTGACGTCTCCTGTATCATGCTCTGAGCATTCACATCAACTGTCTCGCTGGACGTTTTTTCTTCTAAAGGTCAGGACACTTGCAGATGAAAGAGCTGTTAACCCTTCCTGTCCCAGTCCCCTCCAGTACCTATATAGAAGGATTAGATTTTTATATGTGAATGTCAATTTCACTGTCTGGGCACAAGATGGAAAAAATAGCTTAATCAATTGTCATCAAAATGTACAGACAGACAAAGTAAGAAAAATGCTGCTTGAGAACTTAGAGCCAAAATCCAATGATTTAGACTTTTGAATTAAGCATGTTACATACGGCCTAGTGGATGGATGGTAAAAACAGATCTGATTTGTTGATTTAAGGATATTTACTTTGTGTATTTTGACATATGATGTTGACCATTTGTGTTAATGGTTCATAAAGCTTTAACCTGTTGAATCCAATCTCCGCTGTCCCTAAATAATTGACTTCCTTCTACCCCCATAATTTCACAAACTTTGAAAATTGAAATTGATACCCCCCCCCAAGCTTGCAAACAAACGTTGATATTATTCATCAGAATGATAAAAAATGAATTCTGCCAAACCTACCCCTGTGGGGCTGCTGATGCCCAGTGAAATGTGCACGGTAGAGAAACATACCAGGAGTTCCACTCAATGTAGCATTGCCAGCCCCAACCGTTCAACATCATGAGGTTGATTTAAAAATCATGACTTTATAAAAAAAAAAATAAAAATGTTTGGGGCTTTTTCCCATAGGCCTTCTGGTTTCTGAGCTTTGAGGTGCACTCAGGTCATATTTTCATGGCTTTTCTCTGGAGCCATGAGGGACAGAAACTTACTTTTAAAAAGAAATCTGAAATTCTTGTGCAGTCACTGGATTCCAGGAGCTGGGGCTTTTAGAAGACCACCAGGTACTGTGAGGCTTGTAGTAAAACCACGAGAGTTGGTGGCACAGAGAACTACTGGCCTGCAGGCAGCCCTCGACTTGAGCAGAGCTCAATCAGGGTCCGCCTTTGGCACCTTTGCTTGGGTTTGTATTAGAGCTGTCGGGAATTCTTCTTGGATATGTTTTTTTGGTCAGAAAATGCCAATTTGTAAAAAATGAAACTTTTTTTGCAGAAACATCTGAGTTTCATTCATAGGCAGGTTTCTCAGGTCCAGGGTGGAATTTCTGACTGGAACAAGCCCCCTCACCAATAGCCCAGTAGGTAGGATATGGAAGATTCAGGTTCAAGTTTCTGTTCCAGCTGATTCAGCGGAGGAGCTTGAACATGGGTATCTCACATCCGAGGTGAGTACCCTACACACCAGTTTATGTAGTCTACCTCTCTGGCCTAGTGCCCTTAGCTATACAAAGTAGAACATCTCCAAGAGGAGACTGAGTCTGTCTCAATGGCCTGGGATGTGGGAGGTCAAGGCTGAAGTCTCTGTTTCAATTCAGACAATGCAGGCTCTCAAACCTGGGTCTCACCCATCCCAGGGGAGTGTCCTAACTACTGTATTGGGTTTTTTTCATGAAAAATTGCAAAAGATCTAGTTCTCGTTCTGATACTGAATGAAAACAATTGTCAAAAACTGGGAAATGCTTTGCAAAATAGAATTCCTGTTTTCGGGCCAGCCAGAGCTTATAAGAATGAAGAAACAGGAAAGATATGATTAGTTGTGTCTGATTGCTTCTCTGGGCATGTATCTCTGTTCTTCCTCTGTTCACCCCACCAAAGGCTCGCCCACCTCTCTCCTCCTCTTTATCACTTTCTTTATTTTATACTTCTCTCCATTCAGAGCTGTGGTGATAAATTACTGCGAATATAAAACTCCTGGGAATAAAATAAACAATATAAGGGGGCCAATCCTCAGCTAGTATTAATCAGTGCTGCTTTGTTGGAGTAAATGGAGCTGCACCCATTTACATCAGGTAAGGATCTGGCCCATATTTTTATTTTTTTTTAAAGAAACAGGCCACTGAGACCAGTTGGATGTAACGATGCATCTGGTGCACTAGGGATCTGGCAGCAAGTTTCACCAAGGTGTACCTGGAGTGTTCAATTGCACTTAAACACATCTGGTGCGGCCAGCAGCAAAGTGGGCAAGTTTTAAGTAGGTGCACCCAGAGCGTCTGGCAAGCCTGCAGCTGAGTGCCACGTGGCTGTCCTTTGAACGTTCAGCCACGCAGAAGGTGCATTCTCTTGGGCCATGCTTGGAACATGTTGTGGAACAGCAGGTGGGTTCTACCTGGATGTATCTAAGACATGCGGCTGCAGTGCAAGGGATTACAGAGGAAAGGGGATCTAAAGGAACAGCGTGAACTTTGTCTCTTCTTGGAACAATGTAACCACTTCCCAGAGTAACGTGGCCACCAGCTGCTGCACTGCAGCAAGCATCTTCATCCCACCACTCTTACTCATCCTCTGTTGTGATGGGGAGACAAAAGGTATTGTCTGGCACATGGAGTCCAGTCAAGCCAAGCCACAGTGTTCTTATCAACGATGTTCAAGGCACGAAGACCGCCAGGAATGGGGGTCATTTTGCAGTCCTCAACACTATGTGTCATGGTTTGTGGCTGCCCACGCTGACATAGTGGACTGTCCCTAAAACGCCACTGAAATTCTGCGGCAGCACAAATTCCATGTCTGGTGCAAAACTGGGTCAGAAGGTTCCATTGCCTTTGCGGTAAATCAAACCCGGGTTGACGCTGAGTGGGGGTTGAGACAAGGTAATTATTTGTCACTTTCTCTGCGGTCCACGAAGCATGCCACGTGTCCTCTACTGTGAATCCCTCACTCGGTAAATGTACCCACAACCGGTGACATGAGAGCAGGCGACCATGTGCTGGATTAAACAAGTCTTTAATGGTAGATGCGGCATATCATGCAATTTCGTCATGAGCTTTGCTACGCTTTTCTCTCTGCGAACACTGGGTGGAGCAATATTGCAGAGAACCATACAAACAAAGAGGAGTAGATTTAAGTGTGCCTGAAATAATATGGGTAGTGGAATTAAGTTGTACGTCGATCATCTTTGTGTGGGATGAGTGAGCCCATACCGGAGCGCAATGCTCTGCCACTGAATAACAGAGAAATAACACAAAAGGCCAAATTCCTACCACTTAAAACAAAATTCCCTAGCTTGTGAGCAGAAGTATTTTGTAATTAGGAATGTCGGTTTCCACTCTCAGCATGGCCGCTCTCTGAGGCTGCTCAGGGTTGTGTGTTCTGTTTGCATTGCTTAGTCGGTATGTTTCAAATTGGCTCTTTTTTTTTTTTCATGGAGACAAGGAGCAACATTGTCTCTTGTCTCCTAGGAATGCTGAGTCTATCTGTGCACTGCGTCACCAGCAGTTTAATTTAAGTTTTCTGTGGATGGGATCAAGGCGCAGTGATAAGGAGAGATGAATGGTGTAACTTTGACAGTGCATGTGTTCATCAAATGGGCAGACAGCAAATCTGGCATTGAGTTGGAGGTCAGAGGAAGAGGAACACATCTATGCCTAAGGAGAATGGGTGAAATGTGGCAGAGGAGAATGCAGCAGCTACGTAATCTGTAGTGGAAATTAACCCCCTGGGGAAGGCCTGAGGTACCAACCCATGGGAAAATGTTATGACAATACTGTGCCTGCTATATTTATACTTCAGTCCAAGGTGCGATTGGAGTACAGGTACAAATGTCATCCATTAGCTTTACCTGCGCTAGCCTGGCTAAAAATAGCACAGGGGCTGTGGCAGCAGGGGCATCTTTGTGTCATCTGCAAACTCTACCAGCAAAAATGTTCTCTCATTGTGCAGATTGCTCAGAGATCTCTTCCCCTTCCTACCCCCCCGTCAATGTCCTGCTCGATTAAAGACTGCTGCATGGCTAGAGAGGCTGTAGAGAGTGAGATGGCACTGAGCAGCCAGTCCAGTGTGAGATTGATCCGAAAGGTCAAAGCATTTCAGTGAAGTGTGCTTGGAGCATGAGAGTGCCTGGGATTATTATATAACTCATGTGACAAAGGTTACGATGACAGCCAATCCATTGAACAGCTTGACTCCTTTTGCACGGAGCTGTTGTTGGGCTGGTACAGAGAGTGGTGCAGGTGCGCTGTACACTGCACTCCACATCGCTTGAAGAGTTGAATCTTAAAGGTGCAGAGTAGCTCAGAAGTATCCGGATGAAAGCTGTTCTTTCACAGGCCCCTGGGTCTCCCTCACACCGGTGGTAGTTGGTGGTTGCTGACAGGAAATAGGCATGGGAGGTACCTGTGAGCCTCTGCATAGTTTATAGAGGGGAACCATTCACATTCTTTTTAAAGCCTCTGCCTTTGTGAGGCATGTCTATGGCAGAGCACGAGCTGGTAAATAACATATTGCATTCCTATTGCTCCTTTCATCCCAGCGTGCTCTGCAGCCTTCCTGCCCACCATTCCACTGAAATGCAGCCACCTCTGGGGGGTCGCAACCAGCCTAGGCCTGCTGCACAACACTAGTGGGAGGGGGAAATTTTGGCTTAGGACAAATCCATGTTCTTATAGGATCTTTAACATCGCTGAGGAGCAGAGGCGAGCTTGATAAAAGTCTAGGGGGAAAAGCCCCTATCACAAGTAATAGTATGAATATTGTGGGTGTGCCTGGAGGCCCCGAGTTCAGGGCCCCATTGTGCTAGGTGCTGCACAGATCCATACTCAGTAAGAGACAAGCCATGGGAGGAGAAACAGAGATGCAGAGACCTGTCCAAGTTCACTCAGGTCTGTGCCACACTACCCATTCAGAAACTCCATGGTATTCAATGTATCCACCTCAGAAATACAAAGGCCTGAATTGCCCCTGCATGGGAGAATACTCGGATCTGAATTAAATCCTAGGTGGAGTCAATACATTGTAGCTCGCAGGTGGGGTTTAAATCATGAAGCCATATTTCCTATGCCATTTAGAGCAGATCCGGGAACGAGAAATGGCATAAATGGTTAGAGATGATCCAGAATAGTTAATGCTTCTGCTGGTGAAATGAAACAAAGTCACTTGTTTGCTTACAGGAGCGAAGCAGCTGCCGCCATGACCTACATGAATGGTACAAGCCCAGGAACCTCACTCCCCTTGTCTACCGAAGGGTTTATTATCGCACCTAACTGCCATAATAGCAAGTGCTAACTGACAGAACCTTTACCAATAGCTAGACACCAAGCACAAGAAAAGGCAGCAGGGCTAACCAGGAGGTACAAGAAATAATCCAAGTGGATTTGTTGTTGGATGTATTTATACATTCTGATTGCGGAGCATTTTACACCTACTCTGTCCAGGTGTGGTTGACTACCCAAGGTGTAAGGCAGTGGAGAACCAGGCTCCGACTATATGTAGGCTATAAATATTACAAATGCAATCTTAAAGTTAGAGGACACCTTTTATCCAGAAGCAGCTGAATGCTCTTGACAAAGATAAGAATTGCTTCACACACCAAACCCTCTATCCCATCACAGGGAAATCAAGCCACCTCTGGGGAGGAACTCATCAACACCGCAGGGCAGTGTAGGATGAAGAATAGCATGCCCAATGGAAGCTGCAGGGCAGACTGGAGGCAGATAGAGTGCAATTAATACAGACTAGCATCTGGTTCGGACACCAGGGTTAATCTGGTGGAGTATCAACAAATTTTGAATGACCAGGGCCCAGCTGTCACAGGCTCTCTTGAAAGATAGGCTCTCCAGTCCCACAGCACAGACCACAAGAGAAGAGGGATAGCTCAATGGTTTGAGCATTGGCCTGCTAAACCCAGGGTTGTGAGTTCAATCTTTGAGGGGGCCATTTCGGGATCTGGGGCAAAAATTGGGGATTGATCCTGCTTTGAGCAGGGGGTTGGACTAGATGACCTCCTGAGGTCCCTTCCAACCCTGATATTCTATGATTCTAAGAGCGCCACCTACTGAATCACTAGCACCACTTCCTGCAACAGCTGGAGTTCTCCTCTGAGGCCTCCCATCCAAATACCAACCAGGCCTGAGGCTGTTTATCTGACACCGAATCACAGCCTGATAGGAAAGAGGAGAAGCAACATAATACAGTAATTAAGAAAAGGAGAAGTTGCAGTTGAGCCTGACATAGGCGTTGTGCAGTAAGAAAAGTCCTGTAATAAGAAATAAGAAAAGAGCTTGGGAGCCAGCACGATTTCTGTATAATGCCCAGGGTAATTTAGTGATCTAAGACACAAGTATGCTCGCAAGAAAATTGAATCAATTCTTTCCCTCACTGTATAAAGGCACAGATGGGACTGATATGTGATGAGGGACTCCCAGGCCAGGGAAATGGAATCAGAGGGTCAAATTCTGCACTCTGTTACAGTGGAATAAATCTGAATTACTTTCCATTCCAATGAATGCAGTTACTCTAGATTTACACAGTGGTTTAACGAGAGCAGAATTTAGCCCCTGGTGTTTGGGAGGTAAAAGGAAGATCCAGGAAGGCTGCAGAGGTTCAGAATGGGGAGGAACAGATTCTGCCACTTGTGTTGAGGAGTATGTCGCTCTGAGGGCAGCGCTAGTGGCACTGATGATACTATTCTTTTGATAACGTATTACCCAAGTAGGGCTGGATTCTACCAATCCTATCTGAACCCTTTGGGTCTGCAAAATGGGGGTCTAAACCTGTAGCCCTTGCTCCTGATGACTCTACTCCTTAGCTAGAGTTTGATCCCCTTACTCATGTTGAGTAATACCTTGCTCCGTACATGCTTTTTGACTGCAGTTGAGCTACCCCTAGAGTAAGGTGCTCTGCAGTGCAAGTAAAGGCATCAGGCCCTGCCCACATGTGATTAAGGGCTGCATATTGAGGCCCTTGGACTTCAAATCTTTAACAAACAAGCTCCATGTCTCAAGATTACTGGCTTCCGAGCTAGTGCTGACTGAGTTGGGAGAACTGCTACAGCCTTCCACATGGTATTTAGAGCTTTCACTCCCACTGCAGAGATGAACAAAACCGACAAACCCTGATCAAACTTCACAGAACACTTTGAAGCCTCCAATGTAGTTTGGTTCAGGGTAGGATCTGGGACTGATGAAGGTCGGTGAGTGCTGCTTATTTTAGCCAGCCAGTGTGTTCGTCTCTAGCATAGCGCTCCAAGGTTGTCTGCCAGAAGGGAGTGTACTGGAAGCACTAAGCAAGGACAGAAAAAGGCAGCCACCTAGATGGGTATGATTTCATTAGCCATTGGATTCACACGAGGAAAGTCATGCCTAACAAATCTAGTGTCCCAAGGAAGACACAAGTGAAGACACTAGGAAGATACTAGTGTCCCAACGAAGACACTAAGAAGACACTGTTTCTGAGACAGAAACAAAAAGTGTTGGAGGGGCAAAGGAGTGGCCAGGAATTTCTGATGCACCAGAATCCATTGTGTGGTCTTCCCTAATATTCACTAGACAGCCGTGTTCTAGAATGGTAGCGGGGTCGCCAATTGAAGGTGTAGGGTTTTGCACCCCCTCTGTAGAACTTTTTTTGTCTATAAGGGTGGGGAGGGGGATGAACATCTTCAATGGAAAAGGAGCTGTCTAGGATCTAACGGAAACAGGACAATTGTGAGTGGTGCTGGTTTGAGATGGAAGGAGGTGTGATGAACAGAACATCATGAAGGCCAACATCAAAACTGTTTTATTTGGCTCGCTTTTTGCCAAGTCAAGTCATCAGCGATTATTATCAGCATTCTGGAGGAAGGAACATGCAGTGCAATTATTGAATGAGGTGATGATGATTTGAAATTTGGGGAGGGAAGAAGAGGAGAACGGAGGGCAAAGAAATGAAGTATGACTTGACTCATTTCAGAATCTGACCTGAGATGTGGGTTTTGGATGAGATATAAGTAGAAACAGTTATAAAGAGAGAGCTTTGCCAAAAGGATCCCTGTAATGGCTAGTTACAGAAACTTCACCTAGAATCATAGAATCATAGATTTTAAGGTTAGAAAGGACCATTATGATCATCTAGTCTGACCTCCTGCACAACGCAGGCCGTGGAATCTCACCCACCAACTCCTGTAACAAACCCCTGACCTATGTTTGAGCTACTGAAGTCCTCAAATCATGGTTTAAAGACCTTCTGTTCTATACAGGTTCTGACCCACTCCCCTCATTGTTGTATCTGACCACTTTTCAGTAATGCGACCAGCCCGTACTGAGAACAAAGGGGCCGTGTGCCTTTCGGCTGCGGGGTCTGTGGGGCGGGGGGGAGGGGAAGTACAGAGGGCAGGTGGGACACAGTATGCTGAGGGAAGAGAGACCAAGGAACAGAGAGGGGAGTGGCTTCCTGGCCCCATTGTACAGCTGGAGAACTGAGGCAAAGAGGGACTAAGTGACTTGTGCTAGGTCACCCAGGAAGTCTGTGGCAGAGCAGGGAATTGAGCCCAGTTCTCTGGCTATGACAGTACATAAATATAAAGGGAAGAGTAACCACCTTTCTGTCTACAGTGCTATAAAATCCCTCCTGGCCAGAGGCAAAACCCTTTCACCTGCAAAGGGTTAAGAAGCTAAGGTAACCTAGCTGGCACCTGTCCCAAAATGACCAATGAGAGGACAAGACACTTTCAAATCTGGAGGGGGGTGGAACAAAGGATTGGTCTGTCTGTGTGATGCTTTTGCCGGGAAGAGATCAGGAATGCAGTCTTACAACTCCTGTTGAGTTAGTAAGTAATCTAGCTAGAAATGCATTAGATTTCCTTTTGTTTAGTGGCTGGTAAAATGAGCTGTGCTGCATGGAATGTATATTCCTGTTTTTGTGTCTTTTTGTAACTTAAGGTTTTGCCTAGAGGGATTCTCTATGTTTTGAATCTGATTACCCTGTAAGGTATTTACCATCCTGATTTTACAGAGGTGATTCTTTCTTTTATATTTTCTTTAATTAAAATTCTTCTTTTAAGAACATGATTGATTTTTCTTTGTTCTTAAGATCTAAGGGTTTGGGTCTGTGTTCACCTGTACAAATTGGTGAGGATTCTTATCAAGCCTTTCCCAGGAAAGGGGGTGTAGGGCTTGGGGGGATATTTTGGGGGGAAGATGTCTCCAAGTGGGCTCTTTCCCTGTTCTTTGTTTAAAACGGTTGGTGGTGGCAGCATACAGTTCAAGGACAAGGCAAAGTTTGTACCTTGGGGAAGTTTTTAACCTAGGCTGGTAAGAATAAGCTTAGGGGGTCTTTCATGCAGATCCCCACATCTGTACTGGAGAGTTCAGAATGGGGAAGGAACCTTGACAGTAACCACTGGAGCCAGAACCCCTCAGCTGCTGCCTTACTGAAGTCAAGGGGCCTGATTCTTATCTCATTTACCTCTGTGTAAATCTGGAGTAATTCCTGTAAAGCCAATGGAATTACTCCATCATCAAACCAGTGTGAGTGGTGAATCAGGATCAGACGCTCCATTCCTGTAGTCTAGAACTGGGGACAGAGCAATTTTCCAAGCCTCTGTAAGGGTTTGTTTCCCATTGTTCCCATGGCCTTAATGATTTGGTTGCTCCCCCACAAAGCATCACTTGGCCCAGCTGCCCTGGAGCACACGCCAATGAAGTAGCCCCTTTGGGGATCCCCAGAGAACTGGCTGAAAAGCAGAGGAGAAGGGACATAATTTGTGAAAATGCATCAAAATCAGAAATGTTGGAATTTGAAAAATGTCAATCAGCTCTAAAATTGGTTGGAAAATGGTGCAAAAATTTCATCCAAAAAGTGTCCCCCCCCTTTTCTTTTTTTTTCATCAAGACTTGAAATTTGGAAAGGAAAAAAAAAAGTACCAGTTCTCCCACTTCTACCCATCAGGCTTTGTAACTCACAGGCTAGCCTGTAAGCTCTCTCTGGTAATGGAATCAGAAGGGAACAGATTCTCTCCCCCCTCACCCCGCTATTGGACCCACAGGACAGAAAAATCCCTTTTTTAGATCTGCCCAGGCAGCTTGGGGTCCTTTGAATCGTACAGACAGCTTTGTCTATGGTCCAGTGCGTCATTCACTGATGCCCCAGTCCAGAAATGCGCATCCTGGTAACTGGCAACTGTATTGGGGTGGGAGCCAACATCATTAAGGGAATCAGGCACACATGGGGAGATGGATTAGAAAGGAGATGGCTTCCCTTCAAAGGCATTGTGACAGGGTCAGGCCGGATGGCTATAGGAGAGTAACTTTTTTTTTATTTGCATAACACACTTACAAAACAAAACAACAGCATATGCAATGTGTAACACAGCAACCGATCACAATTGTTTTTTCATTAGCTTCAGGGGAGGGAAGTGTTCAAGCTTGCCTGGGCCCAGAGAGGGGGGCTTCCTCGACTCTCGTGGTCTTCCACCCTTTTGAGTTATCTGGTGGTCCAGAGCAAGGGGGCTTCATCAACTCTCAAGGTCTGCCACCCCCTCGAGTTACCTGGCGCCATGCCCGAGTGTTACCAACAATTCCCTCCTCTGAAAGCACCCAACAAAAGGGGCAGGCTGTGGGGTGGACAACCCGGGGGGGGGCACATGCACTTACGTGGGAAAGGACCCCTCTAAGGTGGTGGTGTCCGCAGCAGCAATGGCTGGGGCTGAGGTCCCTTACTCTCTCCCCCAATCAAAGGGTCAAAACAAAGGGAGCCGGACGGGGACACCGAGCAGAGAGCCTCAGACAGTGCCCACCGCTCCTCAAAGCATCCAGGGAGTCAGTGGATGCCGCCCAGAGGAACTCCGCCCTGATACGTGAACGGACTGAGGATCGGAAAATGGCCCCACAGTCACAGGAAACTCCATCGGCCAACCTCCTCTCTCTGGTTTTATAGATGGCTGTTTTAGCCAGGGCCAGGATGAGGTTAACTAGGAGATCCCGCGACTTTGTGAGGCCATGGATGGGGAGTACATAAATAAAAAGGTGAGGGGAAAAACGCAACCAAAAAACGTAATAAAAGATTTGTGAGGAGCCGGAACAGGGGCTGCAGCCTGGCACACTCCAAATATATATGTGTGCCAGGGTTTCCCTCACACCGCAAAAGGGACAAGTATCTGGGATGGGGTTGAACCGCGCCAAGTATATGCCTGTGCTCACATCTCCGTGAAGGAGCCGCCAACTGATGTCCCCGACGGGCCTCGGAACCAAGGTGGAATATAGGCTGGACCACCGGGGCTGCTCACCCTCCAAAGGTGGCAGAAGGTCTCGCCACTTTGTGTCGGGGCAGGACACTAGGGTGAGGGTGTGAAGGGTGTGGAGCACGAGCATGTATAGATGTTTCCTTGGCGCAGTTTGGAAGCATACCGGCTGCAGTTCATGCAGCCGGCTCGCCATAAAGGGGTGAGGGGGTCGATTGGGTCTACGGGGCAGGGGTCCAATTAAAAAGTCCGGTGGGCTTGAGGTAGAGGGTGGGCGGGGCGTGCCCTCGAGCAGGACCCGATCGAGGTAAGCTCTAGTAGCGGGCGGCAAAGCGGCCTTCACCTCCTGAAGTACGCGCCGGGGGGTACAAGGTCTGGAGAGGCCCATGCGCCGAGTAAGCGTCAGGGGATCCAGCCAGTCTCCCCGGTCATAGTCCAGGAGGTCTCCGACTCTCGTGACTTCTGCCAGGATGAAGCTCTAGCGCACCGAGCAGGACTCCGCCACCTGCACATGGAGCTGGGGGTTGTGTAGCAGGGGCTCCGTGAGGAGATCTGTTCCCACGGTGGCCGCCACGGACCTGGTCGTTAGAAACAGTTTCCAGGTCCGGAGGAGGTCCTGGTAGAAGACCGACAGCCTGGAGAGGTCTCGCGGAAAACCTCTCCGACAAAGATAAAAGAGCTGCCGGTCATATCGGAGCCCTTGGAAGCGGCGCAGGAAGGCGTGCGCCAATATGCTCCACGTCGAACTACCTGGACTGTAAAGGAGCCTCTGCAGGGCCTGGAGGCGGAAAACGCGGACCTGAGTGTACAGACACTTCAGGCCCTGCCCTCCTTCCTTCAGGGGTAAATGAAGAACTCCGACAGGGGCCCAGTGCGTTCCTGACCAAAAGAACTCTAGAATCAGTCTCTGGAGGTGAGTCAGGAAACCCGGGGCCGGGGCCAGGGTGTTGAGCCGGTACCAGAGCGTGGACAGGACTAGTTGGTTAAGCACCAGTGCTCTCCCTTGGAGGGAGAGACATCGGAGTAGCCTCGTCCATTTCCGGATCCGCTCTATCACCCCGCCCTCTAAATTTTGCCAGTTCTCCGGCGGGGAAGGGTGTGTGGCGGAAAGGTAAACGCCGAGATAGAGCAGAGGACCCGCGCTCCACCGGATGGTCTGAAGCGCGGGTGGGAGGGAGCTTACCTGCCGCCAGTCCCCCACTGCCAAGCCAGAGCTCTTGACCCAGTTGACTCGGAGGAGGCTGCCAAATAGATGGCCTGGCATGCCTCCACTCGCGCCAGGTCGCCCGGGTCCTGGACCACGAGGAGTACGTCATCGGCGTACGCCGACAGGACCAGCTGCAGCTCCGGCTCCCGCAGCACCAACCCCGTGAACCTCCTGCGGAGGAGACAGAGGAAAGGCTCGATCACCAGAGCGTACAGCTGGCCCGAGAGGGGGCACCCCTGCCGCACTCCTCGCCCGAAGCTGACAGGTTCGGTCAGGGTCCAGTTGAGCCTAACCAAACACTCCGCGGAGGCATACAGCACCCGGAGAAAACTTACAAACTGAGGTCCGAATCCAAACGCCTGCAGAGTGCTCAGGAGGTACCCATGGTCTACTCTATCGAACGCCTTCTCCTGATCAAGAGACAGGAGGGCGAACGACAGACCATCTCTCCGCCCGAGTTCCAAAAGGTCTCGGACTAGAAATAGGTTATCGAAAATGCTGCGACCCGGGACAGTATAGGTCTGGTCTGGGTGGATCACGTCTAAGGAGTGAGACGGGATGCCAGTTTCGTAAATCGCGGAGGTCCCCCTTCTTCAGCAACAAGGCGAGCACCGCTCATCTGCACGACAGAGGGAGGACTCCGCCCTGCAAGGACTCAGCCCAGACAGTGACTAGGTCTGGGCCGAGGATGTCCCAGAACGCGCGGTAAAACTCCACGGTCAGCCCGTCCATGCCCGGAGATTTATTGGTGGGCATGCGACGGAGGGCTTCCGAGAACTTGGCCAGGGTGAGAGGCAGCTCTAGCCGGTCTCGGTCGCCCACGCTGACCGTGGGGAGTTCCTCCCAGAGCACCCCGCAAGCGCCAGGATCGGTCGGATCCAGGGAGAAAAGGCTTGTGTAGAAGTCACGGGCCCTCCCACACATCTCCTCCGGATCCGTGAGGGGGGTGCCGTCTTCTGCTAGAAGGCAGGTGACGTGTTTCTTGGCCCCCCTCATTTTCTCCAGGGCACAGAAGCGGGAGCCGCGGTCCATCTCCCGAAAGAGGCGGATGCGGGACCGGACGAAGGCACCTCGGGCCCGGTGGTCCTCGAGGGCCCGAAGCTCCTCCTGCTTCTCCCGGCACGCTCCGCAGAGGGACAGGTCCTCGGGGTCGGCGGCCAGGTGCCTCTCCATCTCTAAGACCTCCCGTTCCAACTGCTCTATCGTTGCATTTCTCCGTCGGCTGGTGCCCCGAGTGTAGTCACGGCAGAAGAGCTTGGCGCGTACTTTCCCTAGATCCCACCATCGCCGCACCGAGGGAAAGGCACGCCACTGCTCTCGCCAGGCCAGCCAAAACTCCCAGAAGGATGTCATGAAACTCTCGTCCTCCAACAGGCTGTTGTTAAAGTGCCAATAGGCCGGCCCCGGTCTCTCTGCATGGAGGGAGACCGTTATAGTAACTAAATGATGGTCGGAGAAAGGGGCCGGCCGAATGGTGGAGGAGTGAGCCTGTGAAAGATGGAAACTGGATAAGTAAATACGGTCCAACCGAGAGTGGTGTGACCGATGGGCCTCCACCCGGACAAAAGTGAACATGGAGGTGTCATCTGGGTGAAGGTCATGCCAGACGTCCACTAGGGAGTGACGTTCGACTATTCCTCGGAGAATATTCACGGCGGCTGGGCTCGGCTCGGCCCCCGAGCGGTCCTGTTCCTCAAGGGTGGTGTTAAAGTCCCCTCCCAGGACCAGGCACTCATGCGAATCTAGGGTGCCGAGAAAGTCGGACACCCACTGGTAGAATTGTGGCTGCTTTGGGCTCGTTTGCGGGGCATAGATATGAACAAGATTGACCACGAGCCCCTCCATACGGACTCGAAGGTGCAGCAGGTGGCCCGGCACGACCTCAGTGACCCCTAGCACCTCAGGCCGTAGGGTGGGGGAGAACAGGGTCGCCACTCCAGCTTGCCAAGTCGTGAAGTGGATAAAGTAGACCCCATCCCCCCACTCCAGCCGCCACCTGTCCTCGACGGTCGGGTCCGTATGGGTCTCCTGCAGGAAAACTACAGAGTACCCCCCTTCCCGAAGGTAAGAGAGCACCTGGGACCTGTGGAGAGCCATCCTACAGCCCCTGGTATTCAAGGTTGCAATAATAAGAGGCATCATGCGGAGGGCTGGGGGGGTGGGGGTTTCTCATTGGTGGGGGGGTTCGTGGCCCCCGGCAGGTTGCGCAGCAACCCGTGACCCATCCCGTAGATGAGTAGATCGTTTCAGAAGCCGCGGGCCCACTCGTAGGCCGCAGCACCGCGCCTTCCTTGCCCTCTGCCCTCCTTTATAAGGGCCCTTGTGGCCTGAAGAATTTGATCAAAGTCCCCCCATAGCTGAAGGGCCAGCTGTACCCTATTGTGGGCACCACGGGTGTGTTCTAAGAACTTCTGTAGTGCATGCCGCAGCTCATGGGAGGGTGGGGGTTACGATTTCCGGGGTATTCCCTGGCGGGGCTCTTAATAAAGCCTCGTGGTCCGCTAAGGCGGGTAGGCAGGGTGCGGACCACCGACGGGGCGTCTGACAGGCTGGAGTTATTAAATCCATTTCGTGGCTTGGGGTGGAAGGGGATGGCGGGGGAAAAATTGCAACTCCTAATGGGTCGCGACTAGAAAGTGCAAAGACTGCTCCCTGGGGGGAATCTGCAAAAGGCGGAAAAAAAAACAACCCCAGGGGCGGCAATAGCATTGCAGGAGGAGGTAAACTGGGTGGGGACAGGGGTGGGGGCAGGGGCAGAGGTAAGGCTCTGGGGTTCAGGAGGCAAGCAGCTAAAGGAAGGTGCCTCCTGAGCACATTCAAGGGTTAAGGGGTAAGGGAGGGGGCTCCCAGTAATGCTAGGCGCTGGCTCCGTGGTGGTCTTGGCGGCCATGGCATCAGGTGGTGGACCACCTTCTGCAGGGTGCTCGCCCGGGAAGGCAATTAGGGGGAGGGAGCATGGGGAAAGGGGGGCTGGGGTGAGGTTGCCCAGCTCGAGGCCAGCCGGCAGTAGATCATCCTCTCCCTGGGTGACCGGGGTCAAATCTAGGGCCTCAATCTCCGCATACACGGAGGAGAGGCCAACTCCTGCTACCCCAGGGGCCTCTCCTCTATGGCCCGCCTCAGCGGTCGCCTTGGGGTTCACGGGGGGTTCGGGTGGTATCTGGGCAGAAGGGGCGTCCTCAGGGGTCTCGGAGGGGAGGGTCTCCCGTGGAGGGGGGATTCTGCCCTCCAATGCCAGTCTGTCTTCCCCTCCTGACACCAGCGGATGGATCTCACTCGTGGTCGTAGCGGAGGGCTCAATATCAGTGCCTCCCTTCCTGGTCTTCCGGGGGGCTTCTGCGTCGGATGGATGCAGCGGAGCTCGAGCCTTCCGCTTGCCTTGCTTCCCCTGAACTAGGGTCCAGCCCTCCATAGCGTCGTCTGGGGGTTGGTTAGCAGGGGTCGTGTCGGGGGGCGGAGGCGATGGTTCAAGAGACCGGGGGGGTTAGCGGTGAGGCAGCATGAGGGGCGGGGGGTTCTCCTTGGGGCGCGCCCTCTCCTATACCCGGTAATATCTTTGCCACACCCTCCTCCATAGGCTCTGCCGAAGTGGTAATAGCAAAGGTGGGACTCCCTTGCTCGCCCGGGCGTTGTAGGGAAGGAGTCTCCTGGGCCCGGACGGGAGCAGCGATGGATTGAGTAGGAGGAGGGTTGGTTTCAGGTGCCGGGCGGCCAGGGGCGTCGGCAGCGACGGGGCCGATGTCTTGCCGGGTCTCGGGGGTCTCGGGTGCCCCTTCCCTCCGGGCCAAAGGGCAGTCTCTACGGACATGCCCCGCTAAGCGGCAGAGGTAGCACCGGGCCTCTCTGGTGGAGTAAAAGACCCGATAGTGGGCTCCCTGGTAGGGGACTAGGAAGGACCCCTCGAGCGCCTCTCCGTCACGCACCCCCGCCGGCGGTAGAAGCTGCACTTGCCGGCGGAACGAAAGGATGTGATGGAGGGTGGGGTCCTTGCAGCCCAACGGGAGAGGGCTGATGACAGAGGCAAGTTTCCCCAGGGCGGAGAGAGTGGGTAACAGGGCAACATTGGGTAAAAAGGGAGGAACGGAGGCAAGGACGAGGCGAACGCCCAGGTCTTCTAGCGGCTCTAGGGGGGTGAAACCCTCCCCCCCCCACCGCCAGGCCCCTCTCCACTGCCTCCTGGGCGGCAGCCTCCGAAGCTAAGAAAAAAACGACCTTCCCATACATCTTGGAGGCCGCCACAATGGCCGTGGGTCCTACCACCTTCGCCAACGCCTGCACGTATGTCTCCACGTGGGGCGAGGCGGGCACCAGGAGGCAACAGACACCGTGCCTCCTGGTCAAGGTGGGGAAAGGGCCCCGGCTGCTGGTGATGGTAGCGGAGGCAGTGGGTGGGCGAGATGACGAGGCGGCAGGCAGGGGGGAGCCTGCCACCACTCGGGCATACGTCCTGGGGGCCGGAGCGGGACATTCGCAGAGCTGGTGGAGGGAACAGCGGGGAGGGGCGCCATGGTCGATGACGAGGCCACAGCTGTGGGAGCAGCCCCTGCCATGGAGGGCCTAGTGGTTTTAGCGGGGCCCTTTCCTTTCTTCCCGCCCTGGCCTTTCCGGCCAACTGGGGGAGGGTTCCTAGAATCTGGGGGGGCGGTGGACGTAGCAGCGGCAGTAATCGCCCTGGTGCCTCCTGCTGCCGGTGCCCCAGCGGGGGCAGTGGCAGGTGTTTTGACAGTGATGGTGGGGGGGGGGGGCTTGGGGGTTGGGCAGGGGGGTAGGTGGGGGAGGGACAACTGATATTGTTAGAGGGGCTTTGCCCCTCTCATTCCCCGCCATTATGAGCGGGGAGAGATGGGGAGACACCAAAAGGAGGAGGGGGGATGGGGAAGCAGATTAACCACTCCTCCCTGCTGGGCTGCAGGCGGGGGGGGGGAATGCCAAATGGGTTGGACTGGGAAGGGGGGGAAAACAGAAATCGGGGTCCGGTGATAGGGGCAAGCTGTGGGGTGAGCAGTCCGGGGGGGGGGGTGTAGACCCACGCAGCACTCAAACGGCAGCAAAAAAAAATGGCAAAAAATCAAAACAAAACAAAAAAGCATCTGGCCCGGTCGGGGGGGGGAACTAAGGCAGGGTCAAAAGTAAGAAAAATCCAGGCCAGGGGGCTTTAGGAAAGAATAGAAAGCAGATAGCTGAGGAGAAGTGAAGGAGGTCCCGTTTTTTTTTTTTTGTTTTTTTTTTTTGAAACAGAAAAGAAGTTTATTTGTAACAGTTACAGAGATTACAAAAAGATAAAGGAAAACTTAGCAACAAAACAACGCAATCAGAAGGTATAACACAACAGCTTTCAGGAGGGAGAGGTGTTCAGGCTAGCCCAGGCCCAGAGCGGGGGGGCTTCCTCGACACTCGTGGTCTTCCACCCTCCTGAGTTACCTGGTGGCCTAGAGCGGGGGGGCTTCCTCGACACTCGTGGTCTTCCACCCCCTCGAGTTACCTAGTGCCGCGCCCAGGGTCACCGACCCTCCCTCTCCTGAGAGTGCCCGACAAGATGGGCACGGCTGCGGGGTGGGTGGTTGGGAGGGAGGGGGGCACACCCATGTATTATAAGACCCCTCTTAAATAACAATAATGATGGTATTCACAGCAGCTAACGGCTGTGGCTGGCGTCTCTCGCTCTGTCCCTCAATCAGAGGGTCAGACGGAGGGAACCGGACGGGGTCACCGAGCAGAGAACCCCGGACAGCGCCCACCGTTCCTCGAAGGTGTCAAGGGAGTCGGTGGACGCCGCCCAGAGGAACTCCGCCCGGATGCGTGAATGTACTGAGGATCGGAAAACGGCCCTACAATCGCAGGACGCCTCATGAGCCAACCTCCGCTCTCTGGTCTTATAAATGGCTGTCTTAGCCAAGGCTAGGAGGAGGCTAACCAGGAGATCCCGCGACTTGGTGGGGCCACGGATGGGGAGTGTATAGATAAAGAGGTGAGGGGAGAAATGAAGCCAAAAGCGCAAAAGAATATTTGTGAGGAGCCGAAAAAGAGGCTGCAATCTGGCACACTCTAAATAGACGTGCGCCAGGGTTTCCCTCACATTACAGAAGGGGCAAGTCTCCGGAACGGAGGTGAAACGTGTCAAAAACACGCCCGTGCTCACGGCCCCGTGAAGGAGTCGCCAACTGATGTCCCCGACGGGCCTCGGGACCAAGGTGGAGTACAGGCTGGCCCACCGAGGTTGCTCCCCCTCCAAGGGTGGTAGGAGATCTCGCCACTTTGTGTCGGGGCGGGACACCAGGGTGCGGGCGTGAAGGGTATGGAGCGTGAGTGTATATAAATATTGCCGTGGTGCAACCTGAAAACCGACCGGTTGCAATTCATGCAGCCGGCTTGCAGTGAAAGGATGAGGGGTGTGTTGGGATCGGCAGGGTAGGGGCCCGATGGAAAGGTCCGGCGGGCCTGGGGTAAAGGATGGGCGGGGTGCGCCCTCGCGCAAGGCTCGGCTGACATAAGCCCGAGCAGCGGGGGTCAAAGCGGCCTCCACCTCCTGAAGCACGCGCCGGGGGGTGCGAAGGCTGGAGAGCCCCATGCGTCGAGCGAGCGTCAGGGGATCCAGCCAGTCTCCCCGGTCGTAGTCCAGGAGGTCCCCGACCCTCGTAACTCCCGCCAGGACCAACCTCTGGCGCACCGTGCGGGACTCCGCCGCCTGCACACGAAGTTGGGGGTTGTGTAGCAGGGGCTCCGTGAGGAGATCTGCCCCCACGATGGCCGCCACAGACCTGGTGGTTGAAAACAGTTTCCAGGTCCGGAGGAGGTCCTGGTAGAAATCCGGCAGCCCGGAGAGGTCTCGCGGAAAACCTCTCGGACAAAGATAAAAGAGCTGCCGGTCATATCGGAGCCCATGGAAGCGGCGTAGGAAGGCGTGCGCCAATATGCTCCACGTCGAACTACCTGCACTATAAAGGAGCCTCTGCAGGGCCTGGAGGCGGAAAACGCGGACCTGAGTGTACAGACACTTCAGGCCCTGCCCTCCTTCCTTCAGGGGCAAATGAAGAACTCCAACAGGGGCCCAGTGCAATCCTGACCAAAAGAACTCCAGAATCAATCTCCGGAGGTGGGACAGGAAACCCGGGGCCGGGGCTAGGGTGTTGAGCCGGTACCAGAGCGTGGACAGGACTAGTTGGTTAAGCACCAGTGCTCTCCCCCGAAGGGAGAGACATCGGAGTAGCCTCGTCCATTTCCTGATCCGCTCAATCACGCCGCCTTCCAAATTTTGCCAGTTCTCCGGCGGAGAAGGGTGCGTGGCAGAAAGGTAAACGCCGAGATAGAGCAGAGGGCCGGCACTCCACCGGATGGTCTGAAGCGCGGGTGGGAGGGAGCTTACCTGCCGCCAGCCCCCCACCGCCAAGCCAGAGCTCTTGACCCAGTTGACTCGGGCGGAGGAGGCTGCTGAATAGATGGCTTGGCATGCCTCCACTCGCGCCAAGTCGCCCGGGTCCTGGACCACGAGGAGGACGTCATCGGCGTACGCCGACAGGACCAGCCGCAGCTCCGGCTCCCGCAGCACCAACCCCGTCAACCTCCTGCGGAGGAGACAGAGGAAAGGCTCGATCGCCAGAGCGTACAGCTGGCCTGAGAGGGGGCACCCCTGCCGCACCCCTCGCCCGAAGCTGACCGGTTCGGTCAGGGTCCAGTTGAGCCTAACCAAACACTCCGCGGAGGCGTACAGCACCCGGAGAAAACTCACAAACTGAGGTCCGAATCCAAACGCCCGCAGGGTGCTCAGGAGGTACCCATGATCCACTCTATCGAACGCCTTCTCCTGATCGAGAGACAGGAGGGCGAACGACAGACCGTCTCTCCGCCCGAGTTCCAAAAGGTCTCGGACTAGAAAGAGGTTGTCAAAAATGCTGCGACCCGGGACAGTATAGGTCTGGTCTGGGTGGATCACGTCCGCCATCACGGACCCTAGCCGCAGCGAAAGTGCTTTCGCTACGATTTTGTAATCCGTGCTAAGGAGTGAGAGGGGACGCCAGTTTCGTAAGTCGCGGAGGTCCCCCTTCTTCGGCAGCAAGGCAAGCACCGCTCGCCTGCACGACAGAGGGAGGACCCCGCCCTGCAAAGACTCAGCCCAGACAGTGACTAGGTCTGGGCCGAGGATGTCCCAGAACGCGCGGTAAAACTCCACGGTCAGCCCGTCCATGCCCGGAGATTTATTGGTGGGCATGCGGCGGAGGGCTTCCGAGAACTCGGCCAGGGTGAGAGGCAGCTCTAGCCGGTCTTGGTCGCCCACGCTGACCGTGGGGAGTTCCTCCCAGAGCACCCCGCGAGCGCCAGGATCGGTCGGATCCGGGGAGAAAAGGCTTGCGTAGAAGTCACGGGCCCTCCCACACATCTCCTCTGGATCCGTGAGGGGGGTGCCGTCTTCCGCTAGAAGGCAGGTGACGTGTTTTTTGGCCCCCCTCGTTTTCTCCAAGGCATAGAAGAAGCGGGAGCCGCGATCCATCTCCCGAAGGAGGCGGATGCGGGACCGGACAAAGGCACCTCGGGCCCGGTGGTCCTCGAGGGCTCGAAGTTCCTCCCGCTTCTCCCGGCACGCTCCGCAGAGGGACGGGTCCCCGGGGCTGGCGGCCAGGCGCCTCTCCAGCTCTAAGACCTCCCGTTCCAACTGCTCTATCGTTGCATTTCTCCGTCGGCTGGCGCCCCGAGTGTAGTTGCGGCAGAAGAGCTTGGCGCGCACCTTCCCTAGATCCCACCAGCGCCGCACCGAGGGAAAGGCACGCCACTGCTCCCGCCAGGCCAGCCAAAACTCCCGGAAGGACATCACAAAGCTCTCGTCCTCCAGCAGGCTGTTATTAAAGTGCCAGTAGGCCGGCCCCGGTCCCTCCGCACGGAGGGAGACCGTGACGGTAACTAAATGATGGTCGGAAAAAGGGGCCGGCCGCACGGTGGAGGAGTGGGCCTGTGAAAGATGGAAACGGGATAGGTAAATACGGTCTAACCGAGAGCGGTGTGACCGATGGGCCTCCACCCGGACAAAGGTAAACGTGGAAGTGTCATCTGGGTGATGGTCACGCCAGACGTCCACTAGGGAATGATAATCGACTATGTCTCGGAGAATGGTCGCGGCGGCCGGGCTCGGCTCGGCCCCCGAGCGGTCCCGCTCCTCGAGGGTAGTGTTAAAGTCCCCTCCCAGGATCAGGCACTCGTGCGAGTCTAGGGTGCCGAGAAAATCGGACACCTGCTGGTAGAATTGTGGCCGCTGTGAACTCACTTGCGGGGCATAGATATTAACAAGATTGACCACGAGCCCCTCCAGACGAACTCGGAGGTGCAACAAGTGGCCCGGTACGACCTCAGTGACCCCTAGCACCTCGGGCCGCAGGGCGGGGGAGAACAGGGTCGCCACTCCAGCTTGCCAGGTCGTGCAATGGCTGAAGTATACCCCGTCCCCCCACTCCAGCCGCCACCTATCCTCGGCGGTTGGGTCCGTGTGGGTCTCCTGCAGGAAAACCACAGAGTACCCCCCCTCCCGAAGGTAGGAGAGCACCTGGGACCTGCGGAGAGCCATCCTACAGCCCCTGGTATTCAGGGTTACAATAATGAGAGGTGTCATGCGGAGGGCCGGGGGGGTGGGGAGTTCTCAGTGGTGGGGGTGCTCATGGCCCCCGGCGGGTCGCGTAGCAACCCGTGTCCCATCCCATAAGTAAGTAGCTCTTTCCGGAAGCCGCGGGCCCGCTCGTAGGCCGCAGCACCGCGCCTCCCTTGCCCTCTGCCCTCCTTCATAAGGGCCCTTGCGGCCTGAACGAGTTGATCGAAGTCCCCCCATCGCTGGAGAGCCAGCTGTGCCCTATTGCGGGCACCACGGGTGTGCTCTAAGAACTGCCGTAGTGCATGCCGCAGCTCATGGGGGGATGGGGTTACGGTTTCCGGGGTACTCCCCGATGGGGTTCTTAATACAGCCTCGAGGTCCGCTAAGGCGGGTAGGCAGGGTGCGGACCGCCGACGGGGCGTCTGACAGGCTGGGGTTATTAAATCCATCTCGTGCCTTGGAGTGGACGGGGATGGCAGGGGGAAAAGCGCAACTCCTAATGAGTCGCAACTAGAAAACGTAAAGACTGCTCCCTGGGGGGAGTCTGCAAAAGGCGGAAAAGAAATAACCCCAGGGGCGGCAGTAGCCTTGCAGGAGGAGGGAAATTGAACCGGGACAGGGGTGGGGACAGGGGCAGAGGTAAGGCCCTGGGCTTCAGGAGGCGAGCAGCAAAAAGAAGATGCCTCCTGAGCAGGGTCGGGGGTTAAGGGGCAAGGGAGGGGGCTCCGAGCAATGCTAGATGCTGGCTCCGGGGTGGTCGTGGCAGCCATGGCATCAGGTGGTAAACCACTTTCCGTGGGGTGCTCACCCGGAAAGGCAGTCAGGGGGAGAGAACATGGGGAAAGGGGGCCTGGGGTAAGATTGCCTAAATCGAGGCCGGCCGGCAGTAAATCATCCCCTCCCTGGGTGACCGGGGTCAAATCTAGGGCCTCAATCTCTGCATACACAGAGGAGAGGCCGACTCCTACTACCCTGGGGGCCTCTCCGCTAGGGCCCGCCTCAACGGTCACGTCGGGGTTCGTAGGGAGTTCAGGTGGTATCCGGTTAGAAGGGGTTTCCTCCAGGGCTTCGGAGGGGAGGGTCCCCCGCGGAGGGGGGATTCCTCCCTCCAATGCCAGTCTATCTTCACCTCCCAACACCAGCGAATGGATCTCACTCGTGGCCGAAGCGGGAGGCTCAAGGTCAGTACCTCCCTTCCTGGTCTTCCGGGGGGCTTCCGCGTCAGATGGATGCAGCGGGGCTCGAGCCCTCCGCTTGCCTCGCTTCCCCTGGACTACAGTCCAGCCCTCCATAGCATCATCTGGGGGTTGAGTAGCAGGGGGCGGAGCGGGGCGCGGAGGCAAAGGTTCAGGGGTTCGGGGGGATAGCGGTAAGGCAGCAGGAGGGGCGGGGGATTCTCCTTGGGGCGAGCCCCTTCCTGCACCTGGTAATAGCTGTGCCACACTCTCCTCCAGAGGCTCTGCCGAGGTGGTTACAGCAAGAGCGGGACTCCCGTGGTCGCCCGGGCGTTGTTGGAAAGGTACCTCTTGGGCCCGGACGGGGGCAGCGTTGGATCGGGTGGGAGGAGGGGTGGTTTCAGGTGCCGGGTGGCCAGGGGTGTCGGCAACGACAGGGCCGATATCCTGCCGGGTCTCGGGGGTCTCAGGTGCCCCTCTCCCCCGGGCCAAAGGGCAGTCCCTGCGGACATGCCCCGCCGAGCGGCAGAGGTAGCACCGGGCCTCTCCGGTGGAATAAAAGACCCTATAGCGGGCTCCCTGGTAGGGGACTAGGAAGGACCCCTCGAGCGCCTCTCCGTCACGCACCCCCGCCGGCAGTGAAATCTGCACTTGCCGGCGGAACGAAAGGACGTGACGGAGGGCGGGGTCCTTGCAGCCTAACGGGAGAGGGCTGATAGCAGAGACGAGTTTTCCCAGGGCAGAAAGAGCGGGTAACAGGGCAACGTTAGGTAAAAAGGGAGGAACGGAGGTGAGGACGAGGCGAACGCCCAGATCTTCTAGCGGTTCTAGGGGGATAAACACCCCTCCTACCACTAGGCCCTTCTCCACCGCCTCCTGGGCGGCAGTCTCCGAAGCCAGAAAGAAAACGACCTTCCCATACATCTTGGAGGCCGCCACAATGGCCATGGGTCCTACCACCTTCGCCAACGCCTGCACGTATGCCTCCACGTGGGGCGAGGCGGGCACCAGGAGGCAACAGACACCGTGCCTCCTGGTCAAGGTGGGGAAAGGGCCCCGGCTGCTGGTGATGGTAGCGGAGGCAGTGGGTGGGCGAGATGACGAGGCGGCAGGCAGGGGGGAGCCTGCCACCACTCGGGCATACGTCCTGGGGGCCGGGGGAGGGACATTCGCAGAGCTGGTGGAGGGAACAGCGGGGAGGGGCGCCACGGTCGATGACGAGGCCACAGCTGTGGGAGCAGCCCCTGCCATGGAGGGCCTAGTGGTTTTAGCGGGGCCCTTTCCTTTCTTCCCGCCCTGGCCTTTCCGGCCAACTGGGGGAGGGTTCCTAGAATCTGGGGGGGCGGTGGACGTAGCAGTGGCAGTAATCGCCCTGGTGCCTCCTGCTGCCGGTGCCCCAGCGGGAGCAGTGGCAGGTGTTTTGACAGTGATGGTGGGGGGGGGGGGGGCTTGGGGGTTGGGCAGGGGGATAGGTGGGGGAGGGACAACTGATATTGTTAGAAGGGCTTTGCCCCTCTCATTCCCCGCCATTATGAGCGGGGAGAGACGGGGAGACACCAAAAGGAGGAGGGGGGATGGGGAAGCAGATTAACCACTCCTCCCTGCTGGGCTGCAGGCGGGGGGGGGAATGCCAAATGGGTTGGACTGGGAGGGGGGGGAAAACAGAAATCGGGGTCCGGTGATAGGGGCAAGCTGTGGGGTGAGCAGTCCGGGGGGGGGGGTGTAGACCCACGCAGCACTCAAATGGCAGCAAAAAAAAATGGCAAAAAATCAAAACAAAACAAAAAAGCATCTGGCCCGGTCGGGGGGGGAACTAAGGCAGGGTCAAAAGTAAGAAAAATCCAGGCCAGGGGGCTTTAGGAAAGAATAGAAAGCAGATAGCTGAGGAGAAGTGAAGGAGGTCCCGTTTCTAGAACAATCAGGAATCTTCTGGAACCTTCTGGAGACAATTAAGGCAGACAGGCTGATTAGAACACCTGCAGCCAATCAAGAAGCTGCTAGAATCAATTAAGGCAGGCTAATCAGTGCACCTGGGTTTAAAAAGGAGCGTACTTCAGTTTGTGGTGTGCGTGTGAGGAGCTGGGAGTAAGAGGTGCTTGGAGCTGAGAATGCATACTGTTGGAGGAGTACAAGCATTATCAGACACCAGAAGGAAGGTCCTATGGTGGAGATAAAGAAGGTGTTGGGAGGAGGCCATGGGGAAGTAGCCCAGGGAGTTGTAGCTGTCGCACAGCTGTTCCAGGAGGCACTCTAGACAGCTGCATTCCACAGGGCCCTGGGCTGGAACCTGGAGTAGAGGGTGGGCCCGGGTTCCTCTCAAATTTCCCAACTCCTGGTCAGACACAGGAGGAGTTGACCTAGACCGTGGGTTCACGAAAATGAGGGCTGGTTAGCAGTGGTCGTGTCAGGGGGTAAAGGCAATGGCTCAGGGACTTGGCGGGGGAACGGTGGGGCAGCATAAGGGAGGGAGGATTCTCCCTGGGGCAGGTTCTCTCTCATGGTTCTCTCTCAAACTGACGGCTGCCGTGAATCTCCAAGGTGAGCAAATCTGCCAATAAGCGCAAGACCCACCAAGGTAGAGGAGGATCTTTGTCACAGCACGTACTGTGCCATGAGAAAGGACTTCAAGAGAAACTACATTGCAGTTTAATTGGGTTTGGGGGCAACAAGATATTCTCTCTGCTCTGTGTGGACTGGGAGGTTTCTGGGCACATCTGACTTGCTCATCTGCTAACATGATGCCAATTAACCATGCAAGCCACAAAATCTCTAGCACCAGAAAATGTCCCAGCTCATTTGGAAAGCGCCCACAAGCAGAGGCTCATGCTGCTTAATAGTTCAACCAGCACAAACAGTTGAGAAATCTCCTTGCTGGCATTACATCCAGTTAAACTAGGCTTGAATTTGGCCCCGAGGTCATTATAATGCTTAAGCTGTAATACACTTTGTGGATGTGTTGGGCAGATTCCTGTTTTCCTTTCCTCCTTACAGGATCAGGTTCAGATCTCAATTGCGCTGGGATAAATTGAGGGATTTAAACTGGTTTAATAGAGAGCAGAATCTGACCTTAAGTCTTGAAAATGTGAAGCAATTCAAAACTAATCAAGATAAAATTAACTCTAGCTCCAGCCTCAATGGGTTAGCTACAGGGGCTTTCCTGGCAGAATTTTTTAGCCCATTCTCTACTGGTGGAGTAGCACCACTAGGGTGACCAGATGTCCCGATTTTATAGGGACAGTCACAATTTTTGGCTCTTTTTCTTATATGGGCTCCTATTACCCCCTACCCCTGTGTTAGGATATAGATATTCAGGCCTGTCTGTAAAAGCCTATACTCTAAGAATTTAGGTGTATTCTTATCACTTGGCTAGTTCTAGAGGTATAAAAGAGAGAATCAAAATCACTGTCTGCCGGTGTAAGGGCCTTTTCTTACTGTGACAGTCTGAGGCCCTGTGCTTAGGCTAAGGCCTTTGGCTAAGCAGCAGAGGCAGCCATAAGCTAGGAAGCGAACGGTCACATCCTCACATTCCAAACTAGTCACATTGAAATAAGGTGCTATTGGGCTGTTAGGAATACAATCCTGTCCTGAATACAATCCTGTCCTGATAATGCCTATCACCTCCAGAGAAAGGGAAGTGCCTAGAAAATGTAAAAGGAAACAGCATCCTGTCTGGCAAGAACTCACTTATCAATACTGGGATGTGAAATCCTCACTTCTGTATTGTTTTGTCATTATAGTTCCCACTTTGCTATTGTTTGTCTGTATAATCTCTGTCTGGTTCTGTGATTGTTCCTGTCTGCTGTATAATTAATTTTGCTGGGTGTAAACTAATTAAGGTGGTGGGATATAATTGGTTACATAATCATGTTACAATATGTTAGGATTGGTTAGTTAAATTTCAGGAAAATGATTGGTTAAGGTATAGCTAAGCAGAACTCAAGTTTTACTATATAATCTGTAGTCAATGAGGAAGTGAGTGGGCCTGGGTGGGAGGGGGTGGGCGTGGGCGAGATGGGAACAGGGAATGGGGGTGGAGAAATTGGAATCATGTTTTGCTAAGAGGGGAAATGGGAACAGGGAATGGGGATAAGGAAATTGGAATCATGTTTTGCTAAAGGGGGAAATGGGAACAGGCAATGGGAGTAAGGAAATTGGAATCATGTTTTGCTAAGGGCAGGAATGGGAACAGGGACACAGGTGTAAGGCTCTGTGGTGTCAGAGCTGGGAAGGAGGATACTAAGGAAGGAAACTGGAATCATGCTTGCTGGAAGTTCACCCCAATAAACATCGAATTGTTTGCACCTTTGGACTTCGGGTATTGTTGCTCTCTGTTCATGCGAGAAGGACCAGGGAAGTAAGTGGGTGAAGGAATAAGCCCCCTAACACCCTGTCCTGATTTTTCATATTTGCTGTCAGGTCACCCTAAGCACCACACCCCTGGGTGGGTGGATAATAGCAGGGATTGATGGTGGGAATGAGATCTCTTGATCGAAAAGCATGAACTGCTGCTGCTTGAGCTCGAAGACCAGCTCTGTTAGTTAAAACTGTAGCAGTCTCATTAGCAGCATAGTCATCACCAGAAAGGGAAAGAGCATCACATAGAGTGGGTTACACTAGCTCTCTGCTTCAGGGAGGCCTCTCTGCCTTTGCTGAGTGGGAACTAATGAGAGCCATCTGATCTGGCTGCCAAGGTGAGTCATCAGAGTAGCTCTGCAGGTCCAGGCAGCCTTTGCAGTTTCTGTGCCTTAGAGTCATAGACTATCAGGGTTGGAAGGGACCTCTGGAGGTCATCTAGTCCAACCCCCTGCTCAAAGCAGGACCAATCCCCAATTTTTGCCCCAGATCCCTAAATGGCCCCCCTCAAGCATTGAACTCATAACCCGGGGTTTAGCAGACCAATGCTCAAACCACTGAGCTATCCCACCCCCTAAAAAAATACATCTTTGCATTGGCCAGGAATCGAACCCGGGTCAGCTGCTTCAAAGGCAGCTATGCTCATCACTATACCACCAATGCATCTAATTGATCTAATCTGTGCCTTACAGAAGAGGAGGAGAGAGTGCTCTAGAGCTGAGAGATTCCCCTCACTGTGTCTGACAGCCAGGATGGCCTGTCATGATTATAAATGGTTAGAGCCTTGGCCAGAGACCTGGAGTTTCTTCTCTGCCACATACTCCCTGACTAACCTTGGGAAAGTCACTTAGCCTCCCTGTCCCTCACTTTCCCATCTGTGAAATGGGGATAATAGCACTGCCCTGCCACACAGGGGTGAGGATAAATCACAAAAGGGATTGAGGGTTCATACGTCGATAGATGACAGACTGAGTGTTGTGCTGGGTTTTAAATTCTTAAACATTCCACTGTCTCTCCAAAGAGCCAACATGACCAGAGGTAATGGCTGCAGTTCAGCATGCCGAGATAAAGTTGCTGCAATTGTGTGTCTTAGCCAGCTGTTAACAGGCAGGTAAATGCTAAAGATAGTGGGGGAGGAATATTGCAGTGCACGTGTGAGAGCTGCTGTGATCCAAATAAGGACACATCTGAGATGCGTTAATTAGTGCTGGCATTTCTATCAGAGCTTTGCAGTGCTCTAACTGTGTGCAGCCAAGGCCCACAAAGTACAGTAAGTTTAAAACAAAAAAAAGTACATAATGTTGGTAACCAAGAAGCTGCTGAACATAGTCAGTGGTGAGTTCAGTGTGATGGTACGATGTTCATGAACTGGGGTTAAACCAAGGAACCAGTCTGATTAAGTGAGCTTTCTACAAATGATAGGGATAGAGCTGGGAGGAAGGGACTGATAACCCAAGATCAGGATTCACCTCAGTGCTGTATCATGGTTAACGTTTATCGTCTGCCATCCGTGTGCTTGGTGCTGTACAAAATCTAGAGGAAGATATTGTCTGCCTCACAGAGCTTGCAGTCTACGCACCTGAGCTTCAATGGGATGGCTGCATGAGTAGGTGCTACTCGATAGGAGGAAGGGTTGCAGAGCTGGGCCATAAGCAAGACACTGACAAACTTCACAGACACATAAATGGGCCAGATTCTGCCATTCTGACTCAGATTCAGAAATGGTCCTGTTGATTTCAGCTTGCATAGTATGGTACTACACAGGGTGGCTCCATGCTACGGCGTCAATACTAGTCAGCATGCTAGATAGTAATTAGAACAAGGAAGCATGCTGTTAGGTAGTCAGTGTTAGGGTATCACTGAGTAGCAATGGGACTGCTCTTGGACTCAGATAACCTGAGATAAACTCAGATAAAGCCTGGCCTTTAGAGATCAGCAGAGTATGGAGAAGTTGATGGTATTGGGGTAAGTGAAGTGGGAGCCATTTCCTGCCATTGAGACCCATGTTGAGTAGCACCTAGGACTACTCGCAGAGTAAGGTGTTCTTCATCGTGAGTAAGAGCGGCAGACTCCAGCCCTAAATAGATCAGGTGCGTTCCTGTGAACTCCAGTGGCTTTTACCTGGCACTGATCTCTTTGTTCATTGTGGTTGTGTCAGCATACTCGTGAGTGCAGTCCCGTGACCTTGTGAACTCCTTTTCGTGCCAAGCCCTGCAAGGCAGAGGAAAAAGGTCAGAAATTCCATGTAGAGTGCTTGTTTGCCCCAGCCCAGCAAGGCCAGGGTCTTGGATGGCAGACTCTATGTTTACTTAGCAGGCATGAACATTTATTCAAAGATTAAACACATTCAGAGATAAGGGGTCGGGGGCTGGGCTGCCTTGTGGGGGAACGATGCACAGAATGAGAGGTATAATCAGCCCTGGAATAGTGTACAAGCACATACACTCTCCCCCCACCCTTTGTTAACGTTCATTGCAATCTATAAAAGAAGTGGTTCCATATTTTTAGGTCCTGTCTACAGTGGGGAAATATTTCTACTTGGTTTTAAAGTTGGTTCAGCGGAGACAGCTTTAAAACCACTTAGAGCAGATTTAAGGAGTTTAAGGTGGCCCAATTGATCCATTTTCACTTAACTTTGTGGTTCTCAACCAGGGGTATGTGTACCCCTGGAGATACATAGATGACTTCCAAGGAGTACATCAACTCATCTAGATATTTGCCTAGTTTTACAACAGGCTACGTAAAAAGCACTAGCGAAGTCAGTACAAAAGAATATTTCATTCAGACAATGATTTGTTTATACTGCTTCATATGCCATACACTGAAATGTAAGTACAATATTTATATTCCAATTGATTAATTTTATAATTATAAGGTAAAAATGAGAAAATCGGCAATTTTTCAGGAGTAGTGTATTGTGACAATTTTGTATTTTTATGTCTGATTTTGTAAGCAAGTAGGTTTTAAGGGAAGTGAAACTTGGGGGTACACAAAACAAATCAGACTCCTGAAAGGGGTACAGTAGCTTGAGAGCCACTGGTTTCAAGACCTCAGGTTACCTTAAGACACCTAAAACTGGGTTAGCATTATGGTTCTAATCAGTATTAAAACTGGACAATTTCCCTGGTGTTGATGGGACATTGGAGTCTCAGAGTAAAATTCTGGTCCCCACTGAAGTCAATGACAAAACTCCTGCATCTTTCCTATTGTGGACAGCTTCTTAAAACAGGGAACCTCTTGTGGAGATCTCTCCTCCCCATCCCAATTTTACTCTTTCCTTGCAGCAGCACTGTGCATGTTTGCATGAAAAAGTGAGGGAGACGGGGTTTCCTGTATTAACTAGATTTTCCCTTAATGCCTGGTCTCTCACACAGTTTGTACCGATATAACTATTTTGACTAGGGGGGTCTGATTTTTTTTTAAACTGATATAGTTATACGGGTACACCCCCTAACATAGACACAGTTGTATTGGTATAAAAGTAAAGGAGTACTTATGGCACCTTAGAGACTAACCAATTTATTTGAGCATGAGCTTTCGTGAGCTACAGCTCACTTCATCGGATGTATACTGTGGAAAAGTATGCATCCGATGAAGTGAGCTGTAGCTCACGAAAGCTTATACTCAAATAAATTGGTTAGTCTCTAAGGTGCCACAAGTACTCCTTTTCTTTTTGCGAATACAGACTAACACAGCTGTTACTCTGAAACCTGGTATAAAAGTGTTTCATACCAGTCTAGCTTATTCCCCTTCTCTTATGGGAGGAAAACTATACCAATACAAGCACCTTTATGCTGGGATAATTGTGACTGCACTGCAGGGGTCATACTACTTTAATTATACCATTATAGTTAAAGCGTTGCAGCTTTTGGGTGCAGACAAGTCCTTAAAGAGACCAGGGCTGGGCTACAAGAAGTAGGAAACACCAAGGCTTACACCTTTCCGGATGCTTGGTCACTGTGACAGAGGCATTCCACTCACTGCCTGGTGGTGCTCCACACCCCACACTTGGAAAACCCTTGGTTTAAAAAAATTAGAAGTACTGCTGGTGGTGCTCAATGAGACAGAGAGTGGGAGGGAGCTGGTAGCTCTGCCAGGCAGCAAGTCTTTCCTGGACATTTTCAGGTTAATATCATTATAAAGCTGAATGCTATACCATCCCTCTCTCTGGTTTACACATTCGTTATCACAGAGCCCAGGGAATGGATTCTAGTGACCTTTAGCAGAGTTCATCCCCCTTTTCTCTAAACTCTGATGACTTTTGTGCATAGTGATTAGACAGCAATAAGGATTTCTGATATAAACACAGGTTGCATTTCTTTTTTCTCCATTAACACAGGGTCAAATTCTGAGGTCCTTACTCAATATTTACTCTGGCAAACTCCCATTAAAGTCAATGGGGGTTTTGCCCAAGTAGGAATTGGATAAAGATCTTAGGATCTGGCCCTGGACATTTTCTGAACTCTAAGAAATGAAAATGAGCACAGGAAAAACCATCAGTCACAAACGAATGAATAATTCACTTTTAGCTGCTGGCAGGACAAAGTAGGCCATGTACATAAAGAGAAAAGAAGTGACAGGGATACAAGAAGCCACACCGCAGCTGCTGTACATCAGCATAGCTCCATGGACGCTAATGGCGTGACATCAGTTTACATCAGCGGGGGATTTGACCCTAGGGGATGATATATAACCCTACTGATCCTATGGGCCAGCTTCTCTGGTGGACTGTGGCTGCTTTGCACTATATGGTTGGTGTCATTTGGTCCTAAAGCTGGTTTAACCAGGCCTAGAAGGATCACTACCGTATAAAGGGAATACTACCTAGGTGGAGGGGCTCCTACGACACTAGGTCTCCTTGTTGCTGGTGTAGCAGGATCCTTTTTGCTACACCAATCATCAACTGCAGATTTGGCCCCTCGGGGTTGCTGATACCTTGCCTAAGCTGCTTATGTTCACAAGATAGTGTCCCAATGGTGGTGGTGTCGTTAACGCCGAGGTGGCTGTTCCATCCCAAGACCTGGTTTGAGTTGCTTTAACATTCTAAAAGCCACTGGGCCAGATTCTGCTTTCAGCCAGTAATAACTTCCCTGAAATCATTGGGCTGGATTCTCTGGACTGCTGAGAAGCACTGGGGCCGGAAAGAAATGATGGCAGCTTTTAAGTTACTCCTCTGATCCTGGGGGACCCGTCCCCAGGACAAATCAGAGGAGCACTTGAAGTGCTCCAGCTTGTGTTTGCTGCAAATGCCTGCTGGAATCCTTGCCTGGCCAGATGTGCTCAGAGGAAGTCAGCTTTCTGGCATGGGAACAGGGCCAGTGAAATCAGACCCATTACCTTGCTCAGGCTGAACTTTCTCCTGGGAGGAATTACCCAGAGTAGAGAGATGCAGTGGGGTGACTTGGCCTTACTGGACCTCTCAGATTGGAGAAACTGCAGCCCCTGCCTCAGCTTCCATTTTAAACTGTGCCAGCACATAATGAAAAGAGATCGCCAGCTCTGTGCTTAACAGCAGCCTGTTAAAACAAACAAAAAGAAGTATTTTTTCACACAACTCACAGTCAACCTGTGGAACTCCTTGCCAGCGGATGTTGTGAAGGCCAAGACTATAACAGTGTTCAAAAAAGAACTAGATAAGTTCATGGAGGATAGGTTCATCAATGGCTATTAGACAGGATGGACAGGGATGGTGTTTCTAGCCTCTGTTTTCCAGAAGCTGGGAATGAGCGACGGGATGGATCACTTGATGATTACCTGTTCTGTTCATTCCATCTGAAGCACCTGGAATTGGCCACTGTTGGAAGACAGGATACTGAGCTAGATGGACCTTTGATCTGACCCAGTATGGCCGTTCTTATGTTATGTTCACCCATGTCGGACAATTCTATCGCTCTGCTGCGACCTTCCCTGGTCCTCAGGGCCTTACAGTGGGGTACTTTGCTCTCTGAACTGTTTGTCAGTGGCAGGTTAAACTTGGCCAGTTCTTATTTAATTAGAAACTCCAGGATAAAAGTACAAAGCTGAAGAAATTAATTCTTGAGGATCACCCTCGGCTGGAAAATAGGAACACAAAATTAATTAGCAAGGCAGGACAGCCTGGTGGTTAAAGCATGGCCTGGGGCCCAGGAGATCCAGCTTCAATCCCCGTCTCTGCTGGGCATTTTGTGTGTGACTTTCAGCAAGTCACTTTAAATCTCTCTGCAACTCGGTGCCCCATCTGTGAAATGGGGATAGCAATGCTCCATTTCTCCTACCACTTGGTCTCTTGTTTATTTAGACCATAAGCTCTTCAGAGCAGGGCCTGTCCTTTACTGTGGGTCTGTACAGCACCTAGCCCAGAGCTGGCCTGACCCCATTTGCACCCGTCAGGTGCTACCACAATATAAAAGGTAAGAAATAGAAATATATAAGATAGTTTTTGGGCTATTTTCAGCCTCTCTAATATTAGTGAAACCTAGCACAATTTGAAAATGTAATGCAAAAATAAGTGGCCAATCTAGTAAGTAATAAATTTAAATCCAATAGGCTGAGTGACAAGTCTAGTGATAAAATTAATACCCAATTGCTTTCTGAATCAGGCTTCTTCTTGGAAGTCAGTCTTGCTGTACCTTCATGTAACAACTGTCTGACCTGAATTCTGTGGAAGGATTGCATGCTTAACAATACCGGTGCTGCACAAAGTGGGCTGCTGTTTTATCCGTGACTCTTTATTCATGAAATGCAGGAGTTATGGAGCTAGTGCGTGTCTCTATGGTTACACAGAATAACAGAGAGGCTTTCAATGTGTATCCTTGGCAGGGGCTGGAAATGCTCAGAGAAGGTCTTTTCCATTATAAATCAGGTGGCAGATAGGAAGACCTCCATGTGATAGCTGGATTGCTTCTATATCACAGTTATATAAATAGCCTATGTTGAAAGATTCACTGGAAATTAGCTTTTAATATTTTCGACCATAGGCAGGGCAGTGAATGCAAGGCTGGAAAGTGGACTTCAAAGTGGTTGGGGGCTCAGTTCTGCAACCCACAGTCAGACAAGTCACATGCATAAACTGCTCATTTCAGGAATGACCTCTGGGTTCTGGCCCTTGGTGCTGGCACATAACTGGGCTGAGAAGTGTCAAAGTGAGATTTGCTGACTGTAAATATCCGTGATTGGGAGAATCTCAAGAGGATCGGCGATCTGATCTGGAAGAGAATTAAAAGTCTGCAAGTTTCTCTGAACTAATAATACTTAACATTTTCAGATGTGTCACTGCAATCAACCCAGTGAGGGAAAATTCAAATCCACTTGCATCTGCCATCTCATATTCCAACTCCTTTCCATACACCCAGCACTGTAGAACTCACTCCAACTCCCACTGAAATCAATGGAAAAATTCCCATAGAGTTCAAAGGATGTTGGATCAGGACCTACAAGTGGCCCCAGTATTGAAAAAATAACCCTAAAGTCATGTTAGGTGTCTAATGGAACAAACATATCTTGTACTTACGAAAGCTCAGGAGAAGTGGGGTATAGTTCACCATAGAATCTGGTTGGTTTTACTGCTAATTAGAGCTGGTTGAAATGTGGAATTTTTATTGCATGGGAAATTTCGACATTTTGAAACTTCGTTTTACCCCAAATTGGAATGAGAAGTCGAAGATTCGAAATTTCCCATAAAACAAAATTTCAGAAAAAATGTGTTTTGGAAATATTGAAATGACCCTTACGGAAGTGCTTTGGTTCAGAAAGGTGGAAGAGCTTTGTTTCAACTTTATCATTCTATTATATTATCTATTGTATATTCTATATTACATTGGATTTCACCATTTTCAATATAATCAAAGCACTTTGACCTTCCAAAACAAAACCTTTCGATAATTTTTCATTGAAAATGATGAAATTGATACATTCTCCTGACACATTTTGATTTAGTCCAATCAGCATTTTCTGACAGAAAACTTTCCTCTTGGAAAATTGTATGCAGTGAAGTTGCAGCCATATCAGTCCCAGGATATAAGTTAATGAGCCTTTTATTGTAGAAATTATTGCTTTGCAGCAGTAATCACATGGTTATGGTTAAAGAGGCACTTTCATTATAAGCCTTTGCTGAAAAAGGCACCTTTCGGGTGCTGCAATTGTGCAGGCTTGTTTTATAGCCTAAAGGTGGGTTTGGGGGGGGAACCTGATAAAATTCTGCAATTTCTGAGATATCTGAGTTCGGGCAAAAGTTTTAGGTGCTTTACAGATCATCTGAAAGATGTGGTCTCTGCCTTAAAGACCTTCCAAGGGAAATATAACATGCTCCTCTGAGTAGATATGGGGCAAAGGGGCTTGGGTAGGGAGGAGGAGGATTACAACACCAAGAAAGTGGCATTCCTTTGAGAAGCACACAGATAACTTGATGGGTTTACAGGTAGTTTAAAGCTGGTTTTGTAATGTCAGTTTATATGTAGTCTAGACTCAAATTTAGATGATAGTCTGTCAAGATTTAGGGCACCATCTCAATCTGTCTCAATCAAGCAATCCATGGCTTCAACTCAGCTTCCTTCATCTAAATGTCTCCAAGGCAGAAGTGCTTCTCTCAGCCAAGAAGAACATCCTTACACACAACTCTGCCTTCTTCTCTCTCCTCCTCATCTCTCATTTACCCATATCTCTTTGGTCTGCGCATCTGCCTGTCGTCTCTGGATCACTCACATCCTCTGGGCCCTACATGGTTACACCCTCCCTGTGGAGGTTACACTGGGAGCATACTGTGAGGATTCCTCCTCTGTGCCAAAAGCCCTCTCTCTCAAGGTTCTTTTCTAACTCCCCTCCTGAGTGATGGGCCAGGAGCCACCAGCTAAAAGGTGACTAGAGACATCTAGTGGTGGGTAGTCCTTGCAAGAGGGATTTGTAATATGCCCAGTGTAAGACTAAGGTCTTGTCTACTATAGGGATGTTTGCATTGAAAACATCCCCAATGCAGATGACCCATAAGTGAGAAGGGAAGGCTCACTGTTCTGCCACTTTACCCCAACAACCACCTACAGGCTAACGATCAAGCTGTGTACATGAGCGGGTTAGGAATTTTGAGGGCTTAGGTGAAAAATACAGATTTGCTGAACCCCACATGTTTTATGGAGGCACATCAGGTTTGATGAACTTCTGACAAATCACAGGCAGGGTTCCGGCAGAACCTAGCCTGACAGGCAGGCTTCCCTCTGAAAGCTGCCTGCCTTGCTGCCAGTTCGCCTGGTGCACGGCTGGAGAGCCCAAGCTACCAGGGTCCGCAGCTCCAGGGAAGCCCTGCCATGCGGACTCCCCCAGAGTTGAGGGCCCCAGGGCTGCCAGCCTTCCTGCCCCACAGCTGGCTCGATCAGCTATCCACACTCCCTCATGTGCAATGGGATCACATCACCCACCTCCTCAGAGCTAGGCTGGCTCCCGACTCCTGACACTCCAGCTCAAAACTGTCCTTGTTTACAAAACCCTCCCTGGATTTGCTTTCATTTAGCTCAGGGAAATTCTCTCTCTCTTCTACTCACTCCTATTCCCGTTTTGTTCTGGCTTCCTCCCTGGCCCTCGCAGTCTCACCACTGATCTGAGAGCCTTCTCCTGCGCAGCCTCTGCTGTCTGGTGTCTTCTCTATCTGCCTGTTTGACTCTCCATCTATTTTCAAATCTCCTCTGAAAAGCTCTTTTCTCCCTTGTCTCTGCTTCTAAATTTTCCTCCCTCTGCTTTCATTTTTTGCACTTTTATGGCCTTTTTTTTTTTTTTTACTATGGAAAACATGGGGGTACAGAAGGCACTGTATAAAACAAAGTTCTGCTGTACTTTTAAAGATGTGTGACTAGGTGTTGTCCCCTGGTGGCTATGTTGTAGAACTACTTCAATCAATGCAGCAACTTAGCTGTTTGGCCTCAATTTACCCCGCCCCACTAAAATACAGGGCTAAATCTACAAAAGGATATTGCCACCATAACACACACCTCTCAACCTGACAAGCTCTGAAGGTGAGACAAAGAGGGCAAAGATGATCATGAGGTTAAGGCAGTGCACTTGGACTCAGAACACCTGAGTTAAATTCCTGGCTCTGCCACAGATTCGCTGTGTGACTATGGGCCTCAGTCTCCAATAATACTTCCTTCTATTAAGGCTTATCTGTTTAAATTGCAAGTTCTTCAGAGAAGGGACCGTCTGTATCTGTATCAGACTGTGTATCTAGTGACAGAGGATGTGGAAAAAGCTAATGTGCTCAATGGTTTTTTTGCCTCTGTCTTCACTAACAAGGACAGCTCCCAGACTGCTGCGCTGGGCATCGCAACATGGGGAGTAGATGGCCAGCCCTCTGTGGAGAAAGGTGGTTAGGGACTATTTAGAAAAGCTGGACGTGCACAAGTCCATGGGGCCGGACGAGTTGCATCCGAGAGTGCTAAAGGAATTGGCGGATGTGATTGCAGAGCCATTGGCCATTATCTTTGAAAACTCGTGGCGAACGGGGGAAGTCCCAGATGACTGGAAAAAGGCTAATGTAGTGCCAATCTTTAAAAAAGGGAAGAAGGAGGATCCTGGGAACTACAGGCCAGTCAGCCTCACCTCAGTCCCCGGAAAAATCATGGAGCAGGTCCTCAAGGAATCAATCCTGAAGCACTTACACGAGAGGAAAGTGATCAGGAACAGTCAACATGGATTCACCAAGGGTAGGTCATGCCTGACTAATCTAATAGCCTTCTATGATGAGATTACTGATTCTGTGGATGAAGGGAAAGCAGTGGATGTATTGTTTCTTGACTTTAGCAAAGCTTTTGACACGGTCTCCCACAGTATTCTTGTCAGCAAGTTAAAGAAGTATGGGCTGGATGAATGCACTATAAGGTGGGTAGAAAGTTGGCTAGATTGTCGGGCTCAACAGGTAGTGATCAATTGCTCCATGTCTAGTTGGCAGCCGGTGTCAAGTGGAGTGCCCCAGGGGTCGGTCCTAGGGCCGGTTTTGTTCAATATCTTCATAAATGATCTGGAGGATGGTGTGGATTGCACTCTCAGCAAATTTGCAGATGATACTAAACTGGGAGGAGTGGTAGATACGCTGGAGGGCAGGGATAGGATACAGAGGGACCTAGACAAATTGGAGGATTGGGCCAAAAGAAACCTGATGAGGTTCAATAAGGATAAGTGCAGGGTCCTGCACTTAGGACGGAAGAACCCAATGCACAGCTACAGACTAGGGACCGAATGGCTAGGTAGCAGTTCTGTGGAAAAGGACCTAGGGGTTACAGTGGACGAGAAGCTGGATATGAGTCAGCAGTGTGCCCTTGTTGCCAAGAAGGCCAATGGCATTTTGGGATGTGTAAGTAGGGGCATAGCGAGCAGATCGAGGGACGTGATCGTTCCCCTCTATTCGACATTGGTGAGGCCTCATCTGGAGTAGTGTGTCCAGTTTTGGGCCCCACACTACAAGAAGGACGTGGATAAATTGGAGAGAGTCCAGCGAAGGGCAACAAAAATGATTAGGGGTCTGGAACACATGACTTATGAGGAGAGGCTGAGGGAACTGGCATTTTTTAGTCTGCAGAAGAGAAGAATGAGGGGGGATTTGATAGCTGCTTTCAACTACCTGAGAGGTGGTTCCAGAGAGGATGGTTCTAGACTATTCTCAGTGGTAGAAGAGGACAGGACAAGGAGTAATGGTCTCAAATTGCAGTGGGGGAAGTTTAGGTTGGATATTAGGAAAAGCTTTTTCACTAGGAGGGTGGTGAAACACTGGAATGCGTTACCTAGGGAGGTGGTAGAATCTCCTTCCTTGGAAGTTTTTAAGGTCAGGCTTGACAAAGCCCTGGCTGGGATGATTTGATTGGGGATTGGTCCTGCTTTGAGCAGGGGGTTGGACTAGATGACCTCCTGAGGTCCCTTCCAACCCTGATATTCTATGATTCTATGATTCTATCTATACAGCATCTACAACAATGGAGCCTTGATCTCAGTTGGGTTTCTAGGTTCAGTGTCCAAAATGAAAGACACTTAAGACAAATTAAAATTCAGGATGAGGGAGAATTTCTTTTCCCCTTCACATAAGTTTTCCTTTATCTCAATTGGTTCAGCATTTCTGATGTAAATAATAATTATGGATCATGTAAATATACCTCATATTTCGCAAAAAGAAAAGGAGTACTTGTGGCACCTTAGAGACTAACCAATTTATCTGAGCATAAGCTTTCGTGAGCTACATCCGATGAAGTGAGCTGTAGCTCACAAAAGCTTGTGCTCCAATAAATTGGTTAGTCTCTAAGGTGCCACAAGTCCTCCTTTTCTTTTTGCGAATACAGACTAACACGGCTGCTACTCTGAAACCTCATATTTCATATCTTTTTTTTGCCACAAGTGGAAGGTGCAGAAGGCATGAAAGAAAATGCTCCTGTTTAATACTTTTGCTTGTTGTTCCACATTGGTAATATACTCCTCAAACATTTTACTTTCACTGCTTCTTTAAGATGGGCTGAGCATTATTCTGTCCAATGACTTAGACATATCTGATGCTTCTTGAATATTCTGGTTTGTTTCCTTGGAAATTATGGAAACATATACCAGTATCCAAAGTGCACTGAATTCCATGAATGAGAGGGAGAAAGAAAGGGAAAGTGAAATTGTAAATAGTTTCAAATATCTCTAATACAATCATCACTAGATGGCATCACAGGAAAAAGAATGAATGATGGATGCTCTTTGAGGTTCAGAATCTTTTGGATGAGTCCCACCATTCCCATTCCAGTCCTTCCAAAACACAGCTGCTAAAATTACCTTCCTTCCACATCAAACTGTTCTCTGTTTGAATCCCTTCTCTAGCTCCTCATCACCAACTGGATCTATTTAAACTTCTTGTTCTTTCCTCTTAGGCTCTACACGGCTCTACTAGGGTTACCAATTTTGGTTGCACATATTCCTGGAGGTTTCATCACATAACTTAAGCTTTAATTAAAGATTAATCTTTAATTCCTGGAGACTCTAGGACAAACTTGGAGGGTTGGCATCCCTAAACTCTGGCCCAGCAAGAATCTTATTGCATGCCCTCCTGCCCCATCCACTCTGTCAATGACAGGAGCCTCAGATGGTCCATTCATTTCCTTCTGTCAGTCTCACTTACATGCCTATAACCCAGACTCTCATAATGTTTGGTCACAGCAAAGGCCTGATGCTGCAAGGTCCTGAACTCCTCACAGGTGGTGCTGAGCACCCTGAACTACTAGTGGCTTCAGTGGGAGTTGAGGGTGCTGGTACCTTGCTGTATATGACAGAAAGTTGGCTGGGAAAAGGAGCTGCCAAGAGGTATCAGAAAGTGTGTGGGAGAACATCCTACTAGCAAGCCTAATCTCTGCTCCATGGCCCACCATCAGGGTGTAGAAGTGGAGCCAGCCTGAAGGTATGTTTTCCAGAAGATTGTGATCCAGGATGATGCAACCTACAGAAGCCACAGTAAAAGAAAGTTTGTTACTGTTTTAGACCCAGGGTAGGCACTACAGCTGGTTGGGAATTTTCTAGCAAAATGTCTGTTCGTTGGAGAAAGCTGATTGGTCAAAACCAGAACTGTTTGAGAGGGAAAAGGTCTGTTTTGTTGACTCTCCCAATTTGAAAATGTTTTGGAGAAAGTTTTTTGAAATTGTCAAAATGGAACCTTTTGACATTTTTCTGAATGAAAAGTTTAGTTTTCTGGTTTGAAATGAATTTTTCTTTCAAAATTTAATTTATTCAGACTTAAGAATTTTTTTTAAAACAAAGGTCAGAATTGAAACAAACTGTTTTGAAATGATCAGAACAAAATGTTTTCTTTGATCCATTTTTTTTAAAAATCAGATTACTGACAAGTGAAAATTATCAAGATTTTGACTTTTTGTCTTTACTCGAGATGGGGAGATTTTTTGAAATTTCAAAAGCTCTTATGGGATGGGAAAACCATTTCCTGTCCTGCTCTGGGCCTACCCTGTGCACATAAAGCCCCCTTCCTCTGCCAGACCTGGGCAACCTTATTTAGTTAGGGACCAGCCTATGTCAGGCTCTTTAACAACTGATGTTATGTATTGGTTATATATATTTCTTATTTCTTTTACTAGGTTTTTATCATTCTTTGTTATTTTGGATATTTTACTGGGTTGTTTGAAGGTGGATTTTCTTTCAGTTTGGAGAATTTCAAAATAAAACAAAAATTTCCTCAGGTGAATTTAAAGCCACCAATGCATTCAAATAGTTATATTTGTAATAGAATGTGAAACTGTATTATACTGTTTAGTTAGTTGGCGGAGCCATGTGTAATATACTTTAATCTGACAATAACCATTCCTGGCAGTGCATTAAATGATCTTATGGTGAACCCATCTCTGATTACTCCTGGGGGGATTCGATGCAAAAAAAAAAAAAAGTTATGTGCACAATATTTTCAAATTCTGCAAAATTCTGCATATTTTGTCTAAATAACACAATATAATCACACCAGTTTCAATTATATTTGGTCATTTATTTCACAATACCAAGCATGTCTGTAACAATACAGACAACAAAGATGATTCAGGAAATGTTTTTTGACAAATAGATTCCTTACTAGGCATATTAATACAGAACTCTGAGCAATAATTCATTTAAACTACAATACAGAACTGTATTTCCCACACCCCTCAGAAGCAGTGCCAAGGCTTGGGGGAGTCAGGAGAGGGATTGCTGGGAAGGAGCCTGGGTGTGAACTTGGAGAGTTGTTGGGTATAGGTGGGAAAAGTATGGAACAGATTTTTTGGGGGGGACATGAAGGGATTTTGGGGGGGACATGAAGGGATTATTAGGGAGCTTCCCCCATGCAGACCCTTGCTGACCTCTAGCCTCTCCCATTCAGTCAGGAACATCTGCCCTTGTCTCTGTGTGTCCCTGCACCCCCATGTGTCTTTGCACCCCCTGTCCTTGTGTCCCTGCACCCCCACTCAAACACCCCTCATCCCTATGTGGCCCTGCACCCCCTCCCCCGTCCCCATGTGTCCCGGTGTCCCCACTCAGCCACCCCTGTCCCTAAGTGGCTCTGCACCCCCTCCCCATCTGGCCTTGCACCCCCCTGTGGCACTGTGCCTCCACTCCCATTCAGCCCCTGCCCCAGTCTGTCCTCCCGCACTAGCCCTTATGAGTCCCTGTCTGTGACCCCCCCACCAGCAGCCCCACGCTGTCTGTCTCCCCATAGCCCCTGTCTCCTGACCTGGCCTGACAGGCGCTGTGAAGAATGCAGGCTCTTTCTCTTCCGGAGCTGGCCAGGAGATCCTGCTCTGTTCTATCATCACAGCACCATCTGGTGGGCAAAAGGCAGAACTGCAGCAACTTTCTGGCAGAAGCTTTTTTCTGTGCAAAAAATTAAAAATATGCACAGCTTATTAATTATGAATGCCCACAGTGGTGCAGAATTCCCCCAGGAGTATCTGATGTATCTCTCTACAAAGGAAGCCTTGTAATCAGTGCATATCTGGTATAAGAGCCTGACCTGCAACCTACCGTGTTCAAGAAGTACATGACAATAATATTATAATGGAGCACCATCAGTGTAAACAGAACATGGAGGCAGACACGCTCCTTGCTTCATAGAACAGTTTTAAACTATAATAGGGAATGGACCCTGCAAAAATGCTAACGTGTAGGTGCTGACCTCAATAAAGTTACTCGCAGTCGTAAGCACTATCTCTGCTGCTTAGTAAGTGTTTGCAGAACTGGCTGCATGAACCACACACTTTGGACCCATGAAATACTGGCTGTAGCTCTGGTCTTGAAGCAATGCAGATTTTTTTCAAAGCTAATGATCTGGGGAGCTTTTTGTGCTCAGCTACGTGGCAGCATGTAGTAATGTGTAACTGTATCTCTGCCCTCAAAATGATACAGATGGCTGTCCTAATCAGGACTGGCTGATGATTTCCAAAACACAATGACAATCTGGATGGCTCATTGGACTGGCAGTGAAGTATAGAGCTTTTCATCCCTAGAGAATTGGTTTTGGCTAAAATTACTAGTGATTGAGTGTTACTGGGGGAGGCTGTCTGGTGGGATGAAGAGATGATCATCTCATTCCAGTTCCTTGTGGAAAAGAGTCAATCTCACTAAAGCCATCACCACCATTGGAGTCTTCTCTAGGCAATCTCAGCAGAGACCCCCCCAGGGCTTCAGGGGCTGGAATCTGAAGACTTTCCTGACACTGGGGATTGAGCTGGCCAGAAAACGGAAATACCGTCCCATAAAAAAAATTCATGTTTTTGAAAAAATGTTCATCCTGAATCAGGGCAAATGTCAAAAATGACAACATTTCCAGAAAAAATCCATTTGGGTTCTCTCAGAAAAGAATTTGTTGCCTTTGCAGCTGTTTTCCTGGAGGCTTCTTGTCAATTTCACTTTCTTCCTGCTGGCAGACAGTGAATTTTGCAAGAGCCTTCTTGGCCTGCAATTGGCCTCCATCATTTTGGTTTTTTAAGATGGAAAATCAAAAATTTTCAGGAAAATTGAAAATTTCTGACAAATTGTCAGCTAGCTTTACTTGGGGATTTCATCCAGTGGTGAGTAGCCACTGGTGTAGTCACATCACTGCAAACCTCTAGCGCTGACATACAAAACCACTCATGATTTGCATCCATGCAGTAGCCCTGAGCAAAACCCGGGTTAACTGCACCAGTGTAAATCCCAGGTTGTAGGGCTTATCTGTCCACACTAGGGATTTGCTTTGAGAGCTACAGCCGAAAAGTGCTATATCAGACCTAGATGTTATTATTACAGCTGCATTGGTGGCTATAAGTAGGACACATCGCTCATGTAGATGAGACGTGAATTGTCCTCCTGCTACCAGAAGTGGTCCCTTCAGGTTAGAGATGAATCATACATATGTGTGATTTCTTGCAGGCTGGGGAGGCTGAAGGCTTTTGGGTCCCCACACAGGGGCTAAGAGCTCCCTGGCTGCTGCAGAGCTAGACCAGGGAAGGGGCAGCTCATAGCATGGCATGCAGGAGAGGGAAGTGGGAGGCAGTGGCAATTGCGGGCACAGTTAGAGGGAGGCATCAGCTGCAATGGCCCTGGAGTGTGTGTGCAAATGTGCATGTGCCGTTAAAAGTCTGGTCGGCAGTGTTGTGGGGCTAAGGCAGGCTAGTCCCTACCTGTCCTGGCACTGTGCTGTGCTTTGGAAGCGGCCAGTAGGTCCGGCTCCTAGGCGTGGGGGCCATGGGACTCGGCATGCTGCCCCTGCCCCGAGCACCAGCTCCACACTCCCATTGGCCAGGAAATGCAGCCAATGGGAGCTGTGGGGGCAGTGCCTGTGGACAAGAGCAGCCTGCAGAGATGCCTACTGTACCTCCGTCTAGGAGCCGGACCTGCTGGCTGCTTCTGGGGCACAGCGCGGAGTCAGGACAGGCAGGAAGCCTGCCTTAGCTCCTCCGCTACACCGCTGACCAGGAGCCGCTGGAAGTAAGCCCGTGCCTCAACCCTGAGCCCCAACCCCCTGCCCCAGCCCTGAGCCCCCCCAACCCAGAGTCCCCTTCTGCACCCCAAACCCCTCATCCCCAGCCCCACCCCAGAGCCTGCACCCCCAGATGGAGTCCTCACCCTTCTGCACCCCAACCCCCCTACCCCAGCCCAGAGATCCCTCCCATATCCTGAACCCATCTGCCCCACCCCCAGCCTGGATCCCCTTGCTTCACCTCAAACCCCTCATCCCCAGCCCCACCCCAGGAACCGCACCCCCAGACAGAGCGCTCACCTCCTCCTGCCCCCTAGTCCCCTGCCCCAGCCCGGAGTCCCCTCCCACATCCTAAACCCCTCATTTCTGGTCCAACCCCAGAGCCCGCACCCCCAGTTAGAGCCCTCACCCCCTCCTAGACCCCAACCCCCCCCGCCCCAGCACAGTGAAAGTGAGTGAGGGTGGGGGAGAGTGAGCCACTGAGGGAGGGGAAATGTAGTGAATGGGGGGGGCAGGGCCTCAGGGAAGGGGCGGGGCTAGGGTGTTTGGTTTTGCGCAATTAGGAAGTTGGCAACCCTACTAGCTCACCCCCCCACCCCGAGCTGCCTGAACCCAGATTATTCCACACAGAATCCTCTAGGGTGACCAGATGTCTATCCTAATTTTTAGTTCTTTGTCCCATGTCCCAACCGATGCATGGTCGGGACCCCATTTGTCCCGATAGTGCAGCTTTGGCTGCTCCGGCTGCTTTTTTTTTTTTTTTTGCTTCCCCCATGTCTCCGGATATTTTGTCTGTTTCATCTGGTCACCCTAGAATCCTCTCACCCCACACCTGGATCCCCCCACACTGAGCCCCTCCACATTTGCATCCTGCCTGGTTGAGCCTGCCTGCACCACACCTGGTACGCCTGTCACAGATGGGCAGGGCCAGGCCTTATGCTGTGTCAGGGTCGGGTGCAGCCTCACCAGTGAGTCCGTGTCCCCAGGGTGGGGATGCTGCAGGGTGAGCTCCCACCTTCCTGCAGCCAGTGGCCTGTGCTCCCCACTGCTATGCAGGAGCCTCTGCATTCATTTATTGGCAAATAAAACTTGCAGAATTTTAAAGGATTGTGCATAGAATTTTTAAGTTGTTGGTGCAGAATTTTTATTTTTTTTTGGCCCAGAATGCCCTGCGGAGGAACGTGTGAATTGCATGTGCGCACAGATGAAGTGTGTGTGTACGACTGAGTGTACCCAGGTGAACAGTAGGTGGGTGAGAGAGCAGAAGTGTGCACAGCAGAAGGAACGGAGTTGTGTAAGAACAGACGTGTGCGCACCCAGAGGCCGGGCATAGCGGGCGCGCGCGCCCATGTCCCCCGTCCCATGGCTCCGCCCCCGCATGACGCCGAGCGAGTCCTGGGCCTCTTTTCCTGTCGGAGGCGAAGCCCGGCCCGGCCTCCCCTTTAAGGGCCTGACGCCGTTACTAGGGCGGCCGGAGAGGCGCGGAAACTGAACCGGCGCCGCGGCCAGAGCTACAGGCCCGGTAGCTCCCGCCGCACGCCATGGCCGCCGCCTGCCTGGTAGGGGCCGGGGGCTTCGCTTGGGGAGTGGGGCCGGGGGCTTGGGGAGGCTTGTTGGAGCCCTGTTAATGTTTCAAACAGCCCTCGGCAGCCGCAGAGCCAGCCTGTCCCGCTGCTCCGCCTTTGCCCCGCTCGCTTCCCCGCCCCGCGCGGCGGCGGCGGCGGCTTTGCCGGGTGCTTCGGGGCGCGACACCGGGGCCTGGCCTGGGCGGGGCCTGTGAGTTTTGCTCTGTGGCCTGTGCCTGACGCAGCCCCCCAGTCGGTTTGGCCGGGGCGCTGCCCCTTGCCTGTCCGAGCGAGGGACCGACCGGTCTCGGGACGGGGAGGGAGGCCCCGCCGTCACTGGGTCCGTGGGGATGTCCCCGCTGGCGTTTTAAAAACAGCGCTCTTTAGTGGCTGCTTGTTGAAATCATCCCCACTTGTTGAAGGTGCCTTTTGCAACTAGGTTTACTGCGTCGTAGCCCAGTGGGCTAAAAAAAAAAAACACTTTGGTAGTTGGCCGCCAGTGTCTGGTGTCTCACAAATCTCGTGAAGCGCACAGATGAGGTGAGATGGTGATGTTTTAACCACCCTGCTGCTATTTCTGGTTTACTTCTCTTCTCTCTGTATGTGTCTCTGTCTCCCCCCCCCCCGCCCCGCCCTTCGATGTGGAACTGAATAGCTGCATAGATTGTTTGTATAATTATATACATAATTATACAACTAGTTGCACATATACTCTTTTTTTTTTATCACCTAGTGCTGGGCTACTATTCTTTTGGAAATCTGGCCTCGAATATTTTGGGGTAGGGAAATTGCCAAGCCTTGTCATAAAAATATGTAAAATTTTTTTTTTTGGCTTGTGGAAAGGTCACTATTAACATTAGCCTACATTCTTTCAATTTTATTGTCTTTCAGGAGGATCCATCTCTGGAGAAACACTTTAAAGGCCATCGAGATGCCATCACTAGTGTGGATTTCAGTTTCAATAAGAAGCAATTGGGTAAATTATCTTTTTATGCTCTGACAGTCACCTGACAAGTCTCTTCTTTTCTCAGTGTAATTAGAGGAGCAGCTGAGTTACAAAATAGGCTCAGAAATAGTCACTTGTAGATCACTGAAGAGTTATTTTCAAGGCTGAAAGGCCCACATTTTTGCTTAACTTCTAGAAATGGCATTTTTAAGTGTGTGCGCGCATGCATGTTTATCCTGATAAAGTTGCAAGGAGCATTGAGTGTTACACTGTCTCTTGCATATTTGTGTGCCTCATTTTACTCTGAAACCACTTTTTGGTAAAAACTTCACTTTTACTTGGTGTGACTTAAACCAAGGCTTGTTTTCAACCCACAGTCCATTATTATGATGCATTGGGAGGAGGGATAGCTCAGTGGTTTGAGCATTGGCCTGCTAAACCCAGGGTTGTGAGTTCAGTCCTTGAGGGGGCCATTTAGGGGATCTGGGGCAGAAATTGGGGATTGGCCCTGCTTTGAGCAGGGCGTTGGACTAGATGACCTGAGGTCCCTTCCGATCCTGATATTCTATGATCCAGTTGTCTTTCCTGAGAACCAAATAGAAATTGACTACTGTCAACTGGTCTACTACATACATTGAGGCCCACTGTGCTTTTTAGTGCAGGAGAGAATTGCTGTGTCTGTTGCTGAGGGAGTGAACAAAGAAATGATATGGCAAAGGTGCCCAGTAGACAGACACACACAGACACAGCAGAGCTAAGCACCTTGAAATTCAGTAGTCAATAGGCTGTCAGAAGGCCTATTTCAGTATCCCTTATCAGGATCCTGGTAACCCACATAGTCCCTAATTTTCAGAGCAAAGGGTTATCAAAGTTAAGCATATTCTCTTAGATTACCACTCCCTCCTACCCTGTTTCCCTTTTGTTTCTCAGTGGCTCCTTTATTCTTGTTTTGTTTCCTGTCTCCCTTCCCTTGCTCTTTCTTCTTTTTAGGTTCAGGCCAGCAGCTGCAGATCAAGAGCAGTGCTACAATCCTACATAGCAAGTGCTGTGGGTACAGCACTTCTATGAATGAAAATGCAGACAGGAAGACTCAAAATATTTGAGTGAGGTATATTGAGTCAGCTACTCTATATTCAAGCAGCCTGTACACTTTCCATTCTTTATATTCGATTCTTCATATTTTTTAAGCTGAAGAAGTGAGCTTTCATTTGATGCCATTTTACTGGGTTGTTTACCCTACCCAATGCTGTTAATGACTTGCCAATAATAAACTGCAAAATACTGCTTATATCTCAAAGTGCTTTACAGAGATGGCTAAGTGCTATTTTCCCCATTTCATAGATATGGAAATTGTGGTACTGCAGTTACCTAACTTCATCATACATTGAATCAGTAGCATACTTAGGAATAGAATTGCTATCTCTATAGAGGCTGAGCCCTGTCCTCAATCCACATATTTTTAGCTAACTTCTTTATTTTAATCTTAATGTTTGTAGGGAAAGGTATTGCTGGCAAAAAGTCACAGAAATGGAAATGTATGAATTTGTTCCTTTAAAGGAACATGAATAATGGAACATCCTGTCTGAAATGGGTCTGTTAATCCTGAATCCTTTCCAAGAAAGGAGAGAGGTATTCTTTTTTGTATTGAAATGACTGCGAAATAAAAGGATGTTTCCAGCAAAAGCTATTTGGTATTTTGCCACAACTGAAACAAACTAAAATCTCCTTGTGATTATGATACTGTAGCATCTAAATCTAGTATCAAAAACTAATCTGTTTTTTTCTAGGCATGTTTTACATTCACTGGAGATATGTCCCACTTGGTGCTCTGACAGGGAGATAAAAATGATGCTTTTATGTGTTGGCAGGCTAAGATTTTTATACCACATAGTTGTCTGTTTTTTTGCTTTGAAAACCCCCACCAAAAAATCAACCCCTTCCTCACAAAGTTTCTATAGTTTAAATGTAGGATTAATTTGAAGAGGTATTTTAATTGTCACCATTTTAGAGGTTTGATGTCTAATATTTTTCTGTAAGTTGCCATTGAATCTGTGCCATTATACATCACAGTAAGTGTCCACTGCGCTACGGACATATAAAATGTGGCAGGCTGTAGGTGAAACTGGGTAGCTCTACTTTCATCAGGGTCAGTGGCATAGAGAAGGCTGGGAACCTTCATCTGAAGCAGTGCCTCAGAAGGGTATGTAGGTAACTGTGTAACCATAGAAAAACCAGTGTCCTGGGGCACAAAGCACTGTCACAAGTGTTTCTTCTTTATGTTGCTGACTTGCTGGACTTGTCTGCTTTTGTATCTGCATTTGGATAATTGACCAAGCAAAGTCGTGGCTGCTGTTTGCTCTCCAACAGAAAAAAATCTTTTGATGAAGAGAGACTGAGTCTCAAATCTTAGACCGTCTGCACATGTGTGTATTGCTTTTTATTGGAATATCTCTTACAGTGTTTGTACTTTTTTGTTGTTGTTTTTATATTGTCTACTGCAATAACAGAATTACATGAACTAACTCTTAGCTTGGGTTGCCATGCCTACTTTCAATTAATAAGTGGTGATTCTGAATGGTTGGTTTGAATTGCTAATGAAATATAGAATATGTAGTGATGCCCCAGGGTTAACAAAGGTCTTAATTCAGTGGAGAGAACCATTGTTTGAAAGGGCTGAAATCTGTGCTGATCCCTTCAGTGTGTGTGATTGTTCCAGTGTACTCAGAGAAGATATTAAATGAGACTTTTTCCACTTAAATTTAGCAAGTGGCTCTATGGATTCGTGCTTGATGATCTGGAGTATGAGACCGCAAATGAGAGCCTATCGCTTCGTGGGTCACAAAGATGCAGTGATGTGTGTTCAGTTTTCACCTTCTGGCCATCTGGTGGCCTCAGGCTCCAGAGACAAAACTGTCCGTTTATGGGTTCCAAATGTGTAAGTATATCCTGCTTCCTAACTCTTTTATATTAAGTTGTAGTGTGTGATTTCCACTAGCAGGAGTGCTCCACTGTGAGGTTTGGGAATCTGTTATTTGCTAAAGGAAAAAATATTAGGTGATGCAACAGCTATCCTGCATAGGACTCTTCTATAAAGTGAATTTAATCCTGAAGAATATGCCAGCTTGTTAGCCCTAGAGACTGAAATCCTCTGTCTACAGAACAGGTATAGCATAGACCGTATCAGTGTAAACTTCCTGACACAGCTCTACTACTGTACTTAAATAGTTACCTACTAGTGTCCATCCCAGTTCATGTTCCATGGCTCATTAGTCCTTAGCTTTGCTCTGGCAATAACACATACAGAGCTCAGTTTTTGTGATGTAGGCATCTGTTCTAGGAGTTGGATTTCTGACTTGCTTGTTGTAGTCCACCAAACAATGGGTGACTTTTCATGACATCTGGTTTTAAATTTTAATTGTTGACCTAAAGGTGGTTAACTCCCTGTCCCATTAATAGCATAACAATGGTATATGGCTAAAGCACAGGCCTGGAAGTTGGGAGACCTGAATTTTTGACGCTGTCATGGACTTGCATGGGACCTTGCCCTTTCTGTGCCTCAGTTTTCATCATTTCTAAAATTGTGATGGTGCCCTATCTAACTGGGAGATTGGAAGACTTAGTCTGATGTTTGTAATGTGCTTTGCGATCCTTGTCTGGCAGCTGCGAACCATTATTTTTGCCATTCTCAAACCATCCAGTCTCCCTGTGCTGCTGTTTTAAAATAATTGAAGTATGTTAGTTAGCCTAGAGCAGGCCCATCTACTACGCATTCAACGGAAATACACCATAAGTGGCAAAGGCCTGCGTGCAATATGGACTCGTATCACACTTCTGTCTGCAACTTTACTTTTTCTAGAAGTAACATCTGTTGGACCTCTGTATGGAGCTGAGAGTGTCTCCTTCCTCTTGCCAGACTCTTGCACTAAACTGAGGAAGTGATCTTCCCCTTCATGTGGTAACCAGCACGAGGATTCCAGCCCAGAGAGATGGGGAAGGGTGGCTTTCTGGGAAGTACTACTATTAAAGACCATAAAGAAATATCAGAGGGGTAGCTGTGTTAGTCTGGATCTGTAAAAGTGGCAAAGGGTCAGTGGGTTTTCACCAAGCATTCTCAAAACTACGATACCCACAGGGTGGAAATAAGGAAACAGAGCCAGACGTGTACCCAGAAGCCTCCTCCTGCAAGACAAGCCCAAGAAAGAAACCAACAGAACTCCACTGGCCATCACATAAAGTCCTCAGCTAAAACCTCTCCAACGCATCATCAGTGATCTACAACCCATCCTGGACAACAATCCCTCACTTTCACAGGCCTTGGGAGGCAGGCCAGTACTTGCCCACAGACAGCCCGCCAACCTGAAGCATATTCTCACCAGCAACTACACACTGCACCATAGTAACTCTAACTCAGGAACCAATCCTGCAACAAACCTCAATACCAACTCTGCCCACATATCTACACCAGCGACACCATCACAGGACCTAACCAGATCAGCCACACCATCACAGGCTCATTCACCTGCACGTCCACCAATGTGATATACGCCATCATGTGCCAGCAATGCCCTTCTGCTATGTACATTGGCCAAACTGGACAGTCCTTACGTAAAAGGATAAATGGACACAAATCAGATATTAGGAATGGCAATATTCAAAAACCTGAAGGAGAACACCACTACAACCTCCCTGGACACACAATAGCAGATTTTGCTGCAGGATGGCTACCTTTTAAAACACTTCAGGACCAGACTTCAAAGAGAAACTGCTGAGCTTCAGTTCATTTGCAAATTTGACACTATCAGCTCAGGATTAAACAAAGACTGCGAATGGCTAGCCAGCTACAAAGGCAGTTTCTCCTCCCTTGGTGTTCACACCTCAACTGCTAGAAGGGGGCCTCATCCTCCCTGATTGAACTAACCTTGTTATCCCTAGCCTGATTCTTGCTTGCATATTTATACCTGCCTCTGGAAATTTCTACTACTTGCATCTGATGAAGTGGGTATTCACCCCCGGAAAGCTTATGCTCCAATACGTCTGTTAGTCTATAAGGTGCACAGGACTCTTTGTTGCTTACAAAGAAATAGTGAGTCTGGGCCCTGAGAGGGAAGCAGACTTGTGGTGGGTCTCTCTTACTGGTGTTGGGTTTGTATTCTTTAGCAATTGAAACTAAACACAGCAGCCCAGGAGGCAGGGAGGACATTCTAAAATTAATCATTTCTGTTTTTGTTGGAGTGTTTTATGGCTATGAGTAATTGTATGTACTTTTTGTTTGTTAACACAGTAAGCCTAAATTAGCCTGTGCCCTAGTTCTTGCTACAATCTAGAAGTGAGTCAGATTTAACAAATCCAGACTCTATTTGCTAGAGGAATAAAAACAAAAAAAGATTAGACTTGCCCCTCCTTCCCTTCCCAAGTCTCAAGACCCATTTTAAAAAACTCTTATTCATAAGCTAATAGGCTCTCTTGTAAATCCTTTACATTTTTGTTCTGTACTCAGAGTAAGTAATACATTTAGGGAAGATACACTGTTATTCGTAAATAACAAAAGTTTAATCTGTGATTTTTAGTGCAAATCTCAATTTGTCCTTTAATATGGAGGTGTCGTACCTTCATAATGACAGCATGACTGTACAATAGATCCATTTTACAGTGAAATTGGATAAAGTTAAGCTACACTTACATTGAAGCAGTATGAAAATGTGCAGATTGCAATTTGTTATAGTTCACTTCTGTTTAATACAGCTTTCCTGGAAGAAATATGACACACTTGTGTATAAAAATATGTGTATTATTTAAAGACACTAGATAAATTATACCTGATTAAAATTTAACCTCACCGTTCATCCATCTAGACAGAAAAAAGGGAGTGACAGTTTCTTCTTCTGCATCCAGAGCCTGGCTGCTAACATATGTAATCCTGAAAATAAATTCAACAAAAAAAGCCTCCCTTATTGGAGTTCTTGGAAGTGAATGTGTAAACTGTGTGGAAAGACTGGATCTTCTGGGAAGGTTGAAGTTGAATGAATTGTGCTAAATGATATCTCAGTGCCTTGAAGATATCAGTTCAGTGATTGAAGCTGTATGTATGGTTGCCATCTCAGAACTAAGCTAGAATGGAAAGGGAATTATTCTACCTGTGCCCGTCTTGAGGCAGCTCATGTGGTAACTTTTTTGAGTATTGTTGATTTGTGTGTGTATGTTTAGTATTATCAGTCACTGAACTTCTATAACTATACTCAAGGAAAATATCAAGACTAAGTCAGATGCCTCTTTAGTGTGTTAAATGCACAGCTTGATTAAATGTAGTAAAATAAATGCACTGCAATCTCTTTATTGAGGGCAGAACTTAAAAAAGCAATAGGGGTAGTCTTGAGTAACTTAACAAAACATGAAGGTCAGTAGCATTGCTGTTAGCGTTATACTGTGTGAGAAGGTCTTGACTTCATTAAAAATGAAGGTAGGTAGTTCAGAAATTTTCAGTACCAAACTAACATTTGCATGTCTTGCTCTGAAAACATGGATTTTATCCATTTTGAGATTCATTCATTCATTCTTCCCCCTTCCTCTTCAGATCTTCCTTGATCCCACTTATCCTGCCCTCTAATCCAGGGGTTTGAAAATAAACTAGTAAAAGAATTTAAACTCAATGACAAACTTTTTCTACCCTTATAATGAGCGTTTACAATGATGATTGTGACTGTGTCTGGAGACTGTACCTTTTTATCAAGCAAGCATTAAATATTAGCTTTAATGAGAGAACCCCACTACTTCTCTCATTCAGCTCTTGGCTTGAACTTTTAGATCATTCAGCATTGTGGTATTGCTAGCCCACCCTACCCTAGGGAGCGGTTCAGGGCTGATAGTCTACCATCCACCTATTGAATCTTGACATTCTCAGAATTTTGTACTGCAGTCTTGTATTTGTTTGCCAGAAAAATACCTTCTGCACCACTTTGAAAATGTTGGCAAGAAGAAGAACTAATGATACTTAATATTAAATTCTGTAGCTTGTTTGTGTTTTTAAATTGATCTCACTTTGTCACACTTCTCGTATTTCTGATTTAAAAGTAACTATCGTGTATTTCTTAGAAGATGCTGTGTAGGAAAAGTATTTGCTGTAATATTATTTTGTGATCAATGTTAGACAAACCATTGCTACCAAATGGAAGTGTATCGGAAGCAGAATATTTGATGCATGCTAATTTTAAAACATGTCCTTGTTCTTACCTCTGTGTAGACAACACAAATGTAAATTGTCTCAAGTTAGGATGGGCTCCAGTAACTAAAATCAAACAGAGCAGTTTCTTTTAGTGCTATGTTTTGTATAGTTCCTAAACACTTGTCTGCTCAGGATAGGTCAACAATTTCCTCCTAACACAAATGTATACGGTGCCTATAGAAATAGTGGTTAGAAACACTCTGTTTACTGTACACAAGCTTCAGGCTGTTTAGAACGTAGTGTTTTAGCCTCTTGTGCAACTTAAAAATAATTCACTCCTTTTTCTACCTAGCAAAGGAGAATCTACTGTGTTCAAGGCTCATACGGCAACTGTAAGAAGTGTTCAGTTCTCCAGTGATGGACAATCCTTGGTTACAGCTTCTGATGACAAAACAGTCAAAGTATGGACAGTTCACAGACAGAAATTTCTCTTTTCCTTGAGCCAGCACATAAACTGGGTTCGCTGTGCCAAGTAAGTACGACCTGCTGGCAAAAAGCGGTGGTCATGTATGTCTTAAAACAAAGAGTGCATTCAACATGCGGCTTTGGTGTAACAACATTGCCTTATGCTTCAAATCAGTCCTGAGCTGAAGTAATTTTGAACAGGTATAGAGATCCATATATCCCTGTTGCCCAACCCCCAGGTAAATGTAACATCTCAGTTTTTTTCTTTAGCAGTTGGATTTGTGATGACTGGGAGAACTGCATGGAGAATTGCCTGCTGGGTGCAAAGGATGCAGACCTCTTGAGATACGTAGATAGACTTGTATGCAGTGCTGGGGAGGAACAAGTGGTACATGACATAGGGGAAAGATAGGAGAGAGGTCCTGGAGGCCGAATTTAGGGCAGTAGGTTAGATAGATAGATAGATATAATATATAATAATTTTTTAAAAGTCCTCCATGATAGCATTCTCTGAAATGCTTCCAGTTCTATGTGTAGTGCCAGTTTGATAGTCAAACAGCAGGGTCTCAATGAGACTATGGTGTCGGGAGGAGGGATTTAGGTTTATTAGAAACCGGAGAACCTTTTGGGAAAGGAGGGAGCCTGTACAGGAAGGACTGGCTCCACCTAAACAAATATGGAACGAGATTGCTGGCATGTAAAATTAAAAAGCTTGTAGTGGAGTTTTTAAACTAGGGCTGGGGGAAAGCCAAGAGGTATGAAGGTGCACACAGTTCGGACAGACACATCCCTGAGGGGAGGATTTATTAAAGTGGACGCTATATAGTCTAATAAAGAGGAGATGATAGAATTTGATAAAGTAGGTAGGAACTGAAGAGAAAGTCAAACAAAGACAGATAACTAAATATTGACAAACTTTATAAGTGCTTGTATACAAATACAAGAAGTCTAAATAGCGAGATGGTTGAACTTGAGTGCCTGGTATTAAATGAGGATATTGATTACTGCCATTGTTCCACCGTAGGACATGGTAAAACCACTGTACAGAAAATATAGGAATGACAGAATAGGTCTTACTGGTGTGGGAGTGGCAGTATATGTGGGGGAATAAAAGCATAGAGTCAATTATAGTAACTATCTTAAATGAATCAAACAGTATAAAAGAATTTCTATGGATGGAAATTCTATGCTTGAATAATAATCATAAGGAATAATAATTCCTATAGCAATAGGAATATACTGCTGACAACCTGACCAAGATGGTAAGGGTGATTGTGAAATGCTCAGGGAGATTAGAGAGGCTACAAAAAACAGAAAACCCAGTAATAATGCGGGATTTTTCATCTATCCTCATGTTGACTGGGTATGTGTTCTCAGGATGGGATGCAGAGATAAATGTTTCTAGATACCATTAATGATTACTTCTTGGAGCAGCTAGTCATGGAACCCACAAAGGGAGAGGCAATTTTTGATTTAGTCCTAAATGGTGTGCAGGATCTGGTTGTAGAGGTGAACATAGCTGAACCACTCAGTAATAGTGACCATAATGTGATTAAATTTAACATACTGGGCAGGGGGAAATGTCAATAAAACTGACCACAGTAGCATTTAACTCAGTGGTTCTCAAACTTTTGCACTGGTGACCCCTTTCACACAGCAAGCCTCTGAGTGTGACCCCCGCCCCCTTCTAAATTAAAAACACAATTTTTTAAAATATTTAACACAATTATAAATGCTGGAGAATCAAGCAGGGTTTGGCGGTGGTGACTGACAGCTCGTGACCCCCCCCATTTAATAACCTTATGACTCCCTGTTTGAGAACCCCTGATTTAACTTGAAAAAGGGAATTACAAAAAAAATGAGGAAATTAAAAGGGACAGTGACAAGAGTGAATGCATGCCAAATGCATGGAAATGTTAACACCATAATATAGGCTCAAACTATGTGTACCCTCTTACTGGGTGTGGTTGTGGTGGGTTTTTTATTTTTTCTGAAGACCAAAAAAATGCCACCATGGCTAAACAACCAAGTGAAAGAGGTGGTTCGAGGCAAAAAGGCATTCTTTAAAAATTGGAAGTCAAATCCCACTGAGGAAAATAGAAAGGAACATAAACTCTGGCAAGTCAAAAAATATAGTTAGGCCGGCCAAAAAAGAATTTAAAGAGCAGCTAGCAAAAACACAAAAAGTAACAGCTAAATTTAAGTACATCAGAAGTAGGACAAAGCCCACTGAACAATCAGTTGAGCAACTGGATGATGGAGGTGCTAAAGGAGAATTCTAGGAAGACAAGGCCATTGAGGAGAAGCAAAATGAATTATTTGCATCAGTCTTCACTGCAGAGGATGTGAGAGAGATTCTCACACCGGAGACATTCTTTTTAGGTGTCAGGTTGGAGGAACTGTGTCTGACTAAGGTGTCAGTAGAAGAGGTTTTGGAACAACTTGATAAATTAAACAGTAATAAGTCACCAGGAACACATGGTATTTACCCAAGAGTTCTGAAGGAACTCAAATATGATATTGCAGAACTGTTAACTGTGGTATGTAGCTTATCCCTTAAATCGGCCTTGGTACAGTCAACTGGAGGATAGCTAATGTAACGCCCATGTTTTAAAAAGGCTCCAGAGGCAATCCTGGCAATTACAGGCTGGTAAACCTAACTTCAGTAGCAGGAAAATTGTTTGAAATTATAGTAAAGAACAGAATGATCAGATACATAGATGAATACAAATTAGTGGGGAAGAGTCGACATGGCTTTTGTAAAGGGAAATCATGCCTCAACAGTCTATTAGAATTCTTTGAGGGAATAAACAACCATGTGGACAAGGGTGATCCAGGAGATATAGTGTTCTTGGACTTTCAGAAACCCTTTGACAAGGTCTCTCACCAAAGGCTCTTAAGCAAAGTAAGCAATCATGGGATAAGAGGGAAGGTCCTCTCATGGATCAGTAACTGGTTAAAAGATAGGAAAGAGAGGGTAGGAATAAACAGTCACTTTTCAGAATGGAGAGAGGTAAATGGCCGGGTCCCCCAAGAATCTGTACTGGGACCAGTGCTGTTCAACACATTCATAAATGATCTGGAAAAAGGGGTTAACAGTGAGGTGGCAATGTTTGCAGACTATACAAAATTACTCAAGATAACTAAGTCCAAAGCAGACTGTGAAGAGTTACAGAAGGATCTTAAAAAAACTGTGTGATTGGGCAACAAAATAGCAGATAAAATTCACTGTTGATAAATTTAAAGTAATGCACACTGGATAACACAATCCGAACTATACATACAAAATGATGGCTGTGATGGGTTCTGTCATAGAGACCCCCTTAGGACTGTCACCTTCTGTGCTGAAACTACCTCTGAGCCAGTTTTCTCTGATGGCTTGGGACTCTAGAACCCTGTCTTGTTGAGCCAGACATGCTAGCCTGCTGCACCACGGACCCAGGGTCTGAACTATGCCCCCAAAGCTGCAGACTTAACTGAAAACAGCTCAGCAAGTACTCCTGTCTCCAGCACCCAGACATCCAGCTCCCAATAGGATCCAAACCCCAAATAAATCCGTTTTACCCTGTATAAAGCTTACACAGGGTAAACTCATAAATTGTCCGCCCTCTATAACACTGATAGAGAGAGATGCACAGCTGTTTGCTCCCCCAGGTATTAATCATTTACTCTGGGTTTGTTAATAAACAAAAGTGATTTGATTGAGTATGAAAAGTAGGATTCAAGTGGTTTCAAGTAATAACAGACAGAACAAAGTAAGTTACCAAGCACAATAAACCAAAACACGCAAGTCTAAGCCTAATGCAGTTAAGAAACTGAATACAGGTAAATCTCACCTTCTGATGTTCCAGTAAACTGTTTTTATAAACTAGACTCTTTAGTCTGGGGCCAATCCTTTCCCCTGGTACTGTTCTTGTTAGTTCCAGTTCAGGTGGTAACTAGGCGTTTTCTCGTGACTGGCAGCCCCCTTTGTTCTGTTCCACCCCCTTTTATATCTTTGGCACAAGGTGGGAATCTTTTGTATCCCTGGGTTCCCACCCCTCCTCCTAAATGGAAAAGCACCAGGTTTCAGATGGATTCCAGTACCAGGTGACATGGTCACATGTCACTGTAAGACCTCCTTCTTCATTACCTAGTAGCTGGGAGACACTTATACGGGAAGGCTTGCAGGTAAACAAACCCATTCACAGTTCATTGATTCTGAAGCACCCTTACTGGCTTCCACTTAACATGTTTATATCAGTAATACAAGTTTATATCTTAGGCCTTGGCTATACTTGCAAGTTAGGGTGCCCGGGGCTGATTTAATGTGCTCTAACTCCTGAGGTGTCCACACTGGCAAGGCACTTAGAGTGCCTGGACTCTGCGGCTGGAGTGCTCCTGGTAATCCACCTCCACAAGAAGCATAGACCTTGCTGAAACGCTCGGGTGTCCGTGTGGATGACGTGTTGCAATACTGCGCTGTGATTGGCCTCCCAAAAGATCCCATAATCCCCTGAAGTCAAGTGGCCACTCTTGGCATTGTTTTGGACTCGGCTGCAGGCATGGGGATATCCCCTTTCAAAGCTCCGCTTCTGACAGCTGCCATGCTTATCTGCTCTGGGACAAAGCAAACCATTACTGTGGAATGTGGCGTGCGTGTGTGTGAGGGCAGGGGCGGAGGGGTTTGAGGCCAGGGTTTCCCCCTGCTGCTGTCTGAACTTACAAGACAACATGCTGACGTGCTCTCTGCCCCCCACAACACACACACACTCCCCTCACATACACATAACACACTCTCTGTCACACTCAACCCCCCCCCCCCGCCCCCATTTGAAAAGCAAACTGTAGCCACTTGCACGCTGGGAGAGCAACCACAATGCACTGCTCTCTCTGGCGTTGCAAGAGGAGCTAATGTGGCCACGCCGCTGTGCTTACTGCTGACAGTGTAAACGCATGGCAGCGCTTTCCCTGCTGCTGTCTCTGAGGGCTGGTTTAACTCCCAGCGCTTTACATGTGCAAATGTAGCCATGGCCTTATTCTCCTAACTCCAGACATAGAAATAATACATGGAAACAAATAGGATGAACACACTCAGTAGATCATAAGCTTTGTAATGATCCTTACAAGAGACCTTTTGCAAAAAGCATATTCCAGTTACATTATATTCACACTCATAAGCATATTTCCATAAATATATGGAGTGTAACGTCACAACAGATAAGAACATAAGAATGGCCGTACTGAGTCAGACCAAAGGTCCATCCAGCTCAGTATCCTGTCTGCCAACAGTGGCCAATGCCAGGTGCCCCAGAGGGAATGAACCCAACAAGTAATGATCAAGTGATATCTCTCCTGCCATCCTTCTCTACCCTCTGACAAACAGAGGCTAGGGACACCATTCCTTACTGGCTAATAGCCATTAATGGACTTAATGGATTCTACACAGGGTGTTGTCACTCAAGAAAGATCTTGGAGCCATTGTGGATAGTTCTCTGAAAACATTTCAATGTGCAGTGACAGTCAAAAAGGCTAACAATGTTAGGGACCATTAAGAAAGGGATAGATAAGACAGAAAATATCATAATGTTCCTATATAAATCCATGGTACTCCCACACCTCGTGTGCAGTTCTGCTTTTCCCATCTCAAAAAAAATATATTAGAATTGGAAACGGTACAGAAAAGGGCAACAAAAATGATTATGGGTATGGAATAGTTTTCGTATGAGGAGAGATTAAAAAGACTGGGACTTTTCAGCTTGGAAAAGAGATGACCTCAGAGAGGATATGATAAAGGTCTATACAATTGTGACTGGTGTAGAGAAAGTGATTAAGGAAGTGTTATTTACTCCTTCACATTATGGAAGAACCAGGGGTCAATGAAATGTTTAGGCAGCAAGTTGAAAACAAACAAAAGGAAGTACTTCTTCATACAACTGTACAGTCAACCTGTGGAATTTGTCAGAGGATGTTGTGAAGGCCAAAAGTATAACTGGATTCAAAAAAGAATTTGGTCCCCATCCAGGGATCGCTCAATAAATTGCCCTGTTCTGTTCATTCTCTCTGAAGCATCTGGCACTGGTTGCTGTTGGAAGACAGGCTATTGGGCTAGATGGACCATTGGTCTGACCCAGTATGGCCATTCTTATGTTCTTTTCTGTCCATAAGAGAAGCCAGCTGTTTAGTTAGTTCAACCCTGTTTCACTTCTTCTTACCCTGTCTAGTATGGCGATTCCTTTCGACAGCAGAAAGCAGTATTAAAACGCTTATCTAAATATATCTGGTCACCTTTTAGGCTGATCAGGCTTCTGATTAGAAATTATCATCTGCACTCCTGTCCCTGCCTCGTTAGGAGAAAAATTTTTTTTTTTTAAAGGGAAAGTGTACTTTAAGAATGAAGATGGTCTTGGAGAAGAACTATATATAAAACTTTGGCATTTTGATGTGCTAAACTTGCTGTTATTTTAGGTATTCAATATGGAAGCTTGTAATGGGCTGATAAACAATTATCACTTGTGGTCTTAGTCAGAAAAGCACATAAGACTACAAATAATAGCAAAAGTACTGTACAAAATGAAAGAATCAGCTTAAATGGGAAAGAATGTTGCTTTTAAAAAGCAGCTGTCATTTAGTTCTAACTGATTTTCATGCAGTATATATTAAATGAAGAACCCCTAAAATGTCCATAAAGTAAGGCTGCTGTTTCATCTGGGAGTTACAGTGAAATTAGTCTCTAATATTGCTGTCATACTCTGGTGTTGGGCTGTGTGTGAGAATATATATGATGTGATATCGAAATAGTGTTATCCCCATTATGTTATACACATGACTGTAATTCTTTCATTGCAACCTAAAGCCTTAATCCTGTAAAGATTTATGCATGTGAGGAGGTGTGTTGATCTCAGTGGTGCAACTTGCATGGGTGAAGTTGTTGGAGAGGGCAGCTTAAGGTTGCACTAGTCTGGTACTGTCAAACAGCGTTTCTAATGCTACAGTTACTGTTGCCTATTTTGAACTTCAACTAACAGCCTTAACCAGAAATATAGGAATTTTGAGGACAAATAAATTACCTTTTCTAGTTGTAGTGAATCTAGAAATTGTCTGAAGCAGGGCCTAGAAATGAAGTATTTGAAACAGGTTTAAATGAAAACAAGTGGGATAGATGATCTGAAATCAGTTTAACCATTTTTTCTGAATAGTCTCTTAATCTATCTGCATGCTGTTCAATCATTTCAGTCCTTTTAGGTTGCTTTTCTCATAGAAATTAGCTTTGCAGATTTAGCTCTGCATTCTGCTACCCTTGCTCCTCAAGTAGTCATACTGACATCATTTGGACTACTCAAAGAGTAAATACTTGTCTACACGAACATTTAATTTGCGGCAAGCTGGGGTGTAAAACTATCACATGCTAAGTATCCGTGGACCCTGCTGCTACACACTAACCATTCCCTAGTGCACTTTGATCTACCCTGGTTTGAAATGCGAGTAGATCGAAGTGCACTAGAGAACAGCAGGATCCACAATGCAATGCAGCAGGGTACACAATGACATTTAGTGCATGGCAGGCTAGTGCGGTGTAGATTTACATCCCAGCATGCTGTGAACTAAATATTGGTGTAGAGAAACCCTAAGATGCATCCTGCCATGAGTAAGGTATCCAGATCTAGCCCATACTGTCTATCCCCTCCAGTTCCTTATTAGTTCTGAACTTCGTTACAACTCCTGTCTTTGTTTTAGATTTTCTCCTGATGGAAGACTAATAGCTTCTGCCAGCGATGATAAAACTATCAAACTATGGGATAAAACCAGCAGAGAATGTATACATTCTTTTTGTGAGCACGGTGGGTGAGTACCAGTAGAATGCGCAGGGGCGAGACACACAAGGCTGTTTTACCTGAGCCTTCCACACTGCTTTCACTGTTTGGAAGAGATTAAATCGTAACTGACTGACTGCACAGTCACATAGATCCTAGCTACACAGAAATGACCTTTAGTCACCAACGATTCCTTCCAGATATCCTACAGCTGGGCTTGAAAGTGACATGGATGTCAGTGTAAATGGAGCTAAATATATTTTAACATCCATCTAGTGGCCTAGGTGTGAGAACAGTTCTAGAAATCATTTTAGCCACATTTATGCTGGGGACAAAACCGCATTAAATGAAACTTTTCATGTCTCTTCTCTTCAACACACAATGTTGGTCTCTAGTTCTAGGGAACTTAAGGAGGTTTGGATCTCACTTCCCTTCACTAGGTTTGCCAAAACTTTATTGTGCTCTAAATTAATGAAGTTCAAGAATTAAAAGGTGTTTGTAATAATGCTTTGCACTTGTGCTGTACCTTTCATTCTAGCTCTCTAAACCATTCATAAAATTAGTCAAACCTCCTACATGTCTGTGAGGTAGGGAAGTGTTATACCTATTTTACAGCTAAAACTGAAACACCGCAAAATTAAGGGACTTCTCCAAGGTTACAGAACAAGTCAATGATAGAACTGAGACTAGAACCCATGATTTCTAGTTTTCCATTCCATAGCATCATTTGACACACACCTCCTCAATAGACCAGTAACTGCATACTGCCTTTTTTGTTTTCCCTTTCATACAATTCTCTTGTTTCAAGATAATGTCTGAATTTGTCATTAAGGTTGTATTTAATGTCATGACCTTTGATTCTGATCTCATTAATGTCATGGTACAATATTGTTATTTTTCATAAGCCTTTTTAGTACACACGGTTCCTCCACACAACAGATTTGAGAATTTGATGAAAAGCACTATATAAGCGCCTGGTGGTATTCTTAATATGGTGCAATGTAAGGATGCTAATAGGGCAGTCAGTTTTCTTGTATCTGATGTCTTGCTTGTATCAATAGAGCAAGAGTTACAAAGCACCTTACAAAGGATCTATTTTATACTTCCTTTAAAATAACAGTGTGTTCAGAGGATATCGCTGCATGTTGTATCTCATAAGCACCAATTAAAGAACTCCTATGATCTTAGTAAAAAATAATTACTTCTATTAAATATTAACTTTTGAAAATTAATGTTAAGACATTTAAATCTACAAAATTCCAGAAGGTTTGCTTCTGGAACTCATGTAATTGTCCTCAAATTCTTTTTAATACAAATATATAAAATATAGTGCTATATCATATCCTGCCTTAGGGGTGTGAGAGAAGCACAAGATAAATGTTAGTTGACTTGAGCTGTGTTTAGCATCTTTAAGTCAGAGTTCCTCCTATCCCCATATTATTACACTAACCTACTGTAGTACTCCTTCTTGGAAGGGATCCCTTCAAGTTTAAACTGTTGGGTTTTTCTTTATAGGTTTGTGAATTATGTGGATTTTCATCCCAGTGGTACGTGCATTGCTGCAGCTGGTACAGATAACACAGTGAAGGTGTGGGATGTTAGGATGAATAGACTCCTCCAGCATTATCAAGGTAAGTTACAGACCTAGGAGAGTTTTTTGTTGTTTGTTTTTTTCCACTGTGGTATTTAACCTAATAAGTGGATCCCCAGGAGGGTAGGCTAAGGGGGAAAAAAATTGCTTGCAGTGCATTCTTGCTCACTTTACAAGTTGAAAATAAATCTTGCCAGGTCTAAATTAAACTGTTGGCACCTCTAGGCTTAATATAGCCTGTGCTATGTCCCTACCCAACAATGTTTTCAGCTTTATGTATCTGTTTACTTAAGTCAGACTGGGAGAACTAATCATTCTTTAGCCTCCCTATATTATTAATAAATAGTGAGTGTACATATGGCTGATAGGTGTGGAAAGCGGTAGCAATGCCAAAAGAGCAGAGCTGTCCTGTCACTTCTCCTCAGTAGCCAGCTCCTCCTTCACATCTACCTCTAAAAGCATATGCTTAAACTCTTGTTACAGATGAGTGCTTTGAGAGGAACGCGTTCAATAGTAAATCAGGACGTGTGCGAAGAGGCCACTGAGGCTATCAAAGTCCTTTGGTACCAGAAGGAAGCAAGTGAACAGCAGCACTGTAAAAAAAGAGAACTTACCTTCCCTCCTTTCTCTCTGAGGGTTTCTGAAATTCAAAGCTACATGATCTCCTGGTACTCTAAGTGTGATGAGATAGTCCCTAGGGTTAGCCTTCAGAGATTGCTGCACTCATTTGTCAGATGACCATGTCCCTGCTTAACCACATTTTAGTAAATAATCCTTCTTAGAGGCAGTGTTTTAATGAACCAGTCTGCAAACTTCAGAACTGTAAACATGCATATATAGAGCTGTTTTTACTGTTCATAGATTTTTAAGGTCTGTGATCATCTAGTGTGACTCCCTGTATAACACAGGCCATAGGACACAGGACTTCCCTGAATTAATTCCAGTTTGCACTAGAGCATATTTTGACATTCTTCTCTGGTGTTGTCTGGACCGGTGATCTGCTAGGTCACTCAAATCCTTGACTCTGGGAGCCAGCCTTACACTGCTCTGCTGTGAGAACCCCCACTCCTGGGCTGTTCATGCACAGCCTCTGGCATATAAGCTGCTCCTTGGATTGTGCAACCAAATGATACTAGCCAATACCTCCGGTCCCAAACACAACCCTAGGAACCGCCGTCTTGCAGTGTCTAGTTATGCCTGCTAGACGCTGAAAGCTTATATGAGTTTGTCAATTTAACAAAGAAATTGATATGTACCAGGCTTGTTATCCCAAGGGGAATCTCTGACACGCTTCAAACCAGACGCACTGCTTCAGGTAGAATAAACAGATTTATTAACTATAAAGATAGATTTTAAGTGATTATAAGTCAAAGCATAACAAGCCAGATTTGGTCAAATGAAATAAAAGCAAAACGCATTCTAAGCTGATCTTAACACTTTCAGTGTCCTTACAAACTTAGATGCTTCTTACCACAGGCTGGCTGGTTGCTCTTCAGCCAGGTTCTCCCCTTTGATCAGCACTTCAGTCTGTTGGTGTGGTGCCTGTAGATGTAGGTGGGAGAGAGAGAGAGTGCATGGGAAATGTCTCTCCCTTTTATCATGTCCTTTCTTCCCTCTTGGCTTTGCGCCCCCACCCCTCTTTCAGATTCAGGTGAGCATTACCTCATTGCATTTCCAAACTGACCAAAGGAAGGGAGCTGACTCACTCGAGAGTCTGACAGATTCTTTTGTTGTTGCCTAGGCCAGTGTCCTTTGTTCCTGTGAGGCTGGGCTGGGTTTGTCCCATACATGCCCTGATGAGGTGTGAACTGCCTCTCTGTTCTTGGAGTTTTTTTGCCTGGGCTTGCTTTAAGCCATGACGATACATTTTCAGCCTCATAACTATATACATGAAATTATAACCTTACTATAACATCACTATATCAACAATGTTCAGTGTATCATGACCCTTCCGAAGACACCCAACATGACCAACTTTGCATTGGATACCACACAATCATTTTATAAAGATGAACATGGGGGTGTAGTGTGTTCCCCCGAGGTACAGAGCGTCACACATATCTCTTAGGAAAACATCCAATCTTGATTTTAAAAATGTCTAGTGATGGAGAATCCACCACAACTTTTGGTAAGTTGTGCCTATGATTAATTACCCTCACTGTTAAAATATTGCACCTTATTTCTAGCCTGAATTTGTCTAGCTTCAACTTCCAGCCATTTGATCACGTTATACCTTTGCTTGTTAGATTGAAGAGCCCTCTATTATTAAATTTCTGTTCCCCATGTTGATACTTATTATCTGTGATAAAGTCCCCTCTAACTTTTTCTTTAAGCTAAGCAGATAGATCTCCTTGAGTCTTTCACTATAAGGCATGTTTTCCAATCCTTAATTGTTCTTGGGCTCTTCTGTGAGCCCTTTTCAATGTATCAACATTTATGTTGATACACCTATGTTAAGAAAAACAAAGACCTTCCAGAAGAGGCGCAGTGCAGAATGCTTGTGGATGGTGGATGCATGTCACCATATTATTAGTTACGCTATAGTTGTAACCAAGAATTTCAACACAAACCAAATATTAGTGTCTGAGGTAAAGGGGGTATATTCTTTCTGATGGCCAAAACTCCAGTAGCAAAGTTGTCTGTGTATTGAGAGAAGTGCTTACTCCAAACTGTGTGTATTAGTGAAACTTAGAAATGGGTATAAAACCTCTGCTGTTAAAACAGGCAGAACTTTTTAAATCCTTAAACTAGGGTAAAGGGCAATCTGAAACTGCTTATCAGCTTTTATGCAGTGGCAGGATATACAGCATGTGTTTCCAGCCACACCATTATTTGGCTCTACAGTAATCTCTTCCTGCTTATGATTTAGAGAGATTAAATTGTCTGGGTCTAGTGTGGCTTAGTTGCTATTTGACTGCCAGGTTTATTTTTATCTCTTGGATTTTTAACTGTATCTTTTTCCTGAGTGGCATTTTATTGTTATACTTTTGTTGTTGAAATCTTGTAAAACCAGCTATTGCATAAATCCTAATTAGGCACCAAACTTTCAGTTTGAAATAATAAATTAAAATTAATAACTTGCAATGGTTATGAGCACAGTGAATTCATGCCAGTTGCTTTGCAGATACAAATGGGTATCTCTCTCTTTCCTGCATGAGGATTTATATACTTAACTCATTTGATTTAGATAGAAATTATGGATATCGCACATGTGAAAATGAAATTATATTTTTAGAAGAACAGATAACCATGAAATCACTCAATTCCGCTAGAGGGCATCTTTTCCTTCAATATATAATCATATTAAAAAACTGACATGGTTCTGTATGAGTCCATTGTAAGAGTCAAATTGGATTGATTAAAGAGTTGTAATTGATCTTTTGTTGTTGTCGTTGCCATGACTTTGTTCCAACTGCAACATTTGTAAATAATAGTCAAAGGTTTTACAATTTGCTTTCTGCTTTTCTATAGTGTGTCTCAATAAACTAACTTATAAATAATCTGGACATACTTAATGAGCAGACAAATGAAGTATTTATCCACTACACTGATAGGAGTACTCCTGTACAGCAGATCAACCAAAAAGAGTCTGTATAGCCATGTTATTGGTGTGAAATTCACTAATATGTTAAGACCTGTTGTCTAGGACAAATCTGATGCCATATTGCAAAATAAGGAAAACTAGCATCCCAGTGATATGACTTAACCTTCAACTACTCATTATCTAGGAGGAGTAAATAGTGGACTCTTCAGAATGACTGTCTGAATTTACTGAGACATAAAATTTTATTAGTGTCAAGCCATTATGTGTATTAGGCATGATGCACTACTCTTACAGGTAGCAGGATAAAGTTATAGTGACATCTCTTACCAGTCTAGTTACAGCAAGTGCATAAATAATTAGAGGTAGCCTAATGAAAGACATTTTCCATGTCCGCCATCTGAAGTGTCTTTGGGGGTTCTGGCTAGTAACAGAATAATTTAGGGGACTAGATTATTCTATATGAGCCACTTGGAGGCAGGGACCGACTTTTTGTTTTGTGTTTATTTGCATCTAGCACAATGGAGTCTGGTCCGTGGCTGGGGCTCCTAGGTGGTACCGCAATACAAATTAATAATAAATGTTGATAGTAATTTATTCAATTTATACTTATTACATTTGGAATAAATTACTATATCATATATTGTACATTTAGGTCACAAAAACCAGTGCAATGCAGATTTCATGGAGTTGAGTACCCTGGGCAATCATCCTGATCACATTGTGCATTGCCAAAATATTTGTTTTCCAAGTTTGTTTTTTGTTAAAATTTTTGGTACGGGGGTGGAGAAGGGGAGGCATCATTTGCAGCAAGGCAGAACAGAGGTTGTATTACTAACAGTAGCTTGGAATCCTTTGGATTTCCTTCAGTTTTACCCATTAGTTCTCTTTTTTTTAAACCTACAGCCCAGAGTCATTGATCTGTGAGTAAGCCATCAGATCAGAGGTGATCCCAGATTACAGTACTTTAGGAGCCAACTCTGCTGGCTCTGCAGTGCCCAAAGTTTGTCAGTTCACATTGTGCTTACATTAGTCTACTGGAACAGCCCTACACTTTTTTTTTTTTTTGGTAACATGATGAATATTTTTTTTTTATTAGAACTGTTGATAAAGAACAAAAAAAGATGAAAAATACAGAACAATAGATGTACAATGGAAACCACCTTTATTGAGGTTGTGTTATGGCCATCTTAATTTATATTCTAGTCAATGGCAGCGAAAATAGCATTAACTAATCTCTGGTACTCAATGGGCTGACCATTGTCACAGTTCATGATTTACATTTTGGTCACAATACATAAGTTCACCCTATAGACTGCAGTGACTCAATTTTAGTGGATAAATCTGCAAAAAGAGATGTGCGTATGACCTTAGTACTAGGCTAGTCATAACTGGCTGTTAATATTGGCCATATGCAGTGTAGTTGTAACCATGTTGGTCCCAGGATATTGGAGAGACACTGTGTCTCTCTAATATTGGTCATACACACTTCTAAGCCTTGAATGGCAAATGGACAAGTCAGTGGCAGCGGCTTCCTCTTTCCCCTGTTGCCTCTACCATTCATTGGTATTGTTGGTTACAGCATGAAATAGAGTTGGACCACAGTACTTGCTGTCAAACTCAGTGTGAGTGGGTTGGGGGAGGAGGAGGAGGTGGTGGTATGAAGTATCTCTTGAGGGGAATGGGAAGCAGTTGAGCTATTGATGATCGCCTCCTACCGGCCCACGGTGCCAACCTCTACTACTCGTTAACTTCTCAAACATCTGGTATGCTTTCTCCCATGCTGCCTCATATGCTTGGGAGGTGTTCCCCATTAATATCTGCAAAGCTACTTCATCATCCACCTTTAAATCTCCTTTGCTGTGAAGCCTACAAAAAATTTGACAGTGATTATGCTGCTAGTTTGCTGAGACCACTACCTATCATGCTGACCAGTATTGCATCATTCTTTGTACTCCTCCCTCTGTCTATATCTATCTGTTGTCTCACTTTCTACTTGGTCCCTGCGTCAAGAGGCTTACAATCCGTCTTTTTGTTCTGTATTTGTAAATGCCTAGAACAGTGGTGTCCCTGGTCTATGAGTTGGTCCCTAGTCACTAAGGTAGTACAGATAATAAATAGCAATAATTAATGGCAGAGGAGGACAGATGGAACTTTCTCTGAGCTTATGGCTGCCAAGAAGTACTTGGGCACAAAAGCTGTGGCTGCTTACAAAGCTTGGCCTTGACCTGTCTGCAGGGTTTGTATGGCTTTCTTCCATCCTAGAAAGTTCCCGTGCTCTTTGTTGAAGTTGAAAGTAGTTCATTTCCTGTCCTGGGCTTCAGAGGATCCACTCTTGGCCACCATCGTTCTGGTCACTTCTCTGTGCAGGCTTGGTCAAAGTATTCTGTTCTGAAATTTATTCCTTTGATAAAATACATGTATGTCCATTAACTGAATGGGTATATGGAGTGGGGGATAATAGATCTGAGTGTGGAGGTGTGGTGTTTAGATGTTGCTTGTAATTATAAGAATGGGGAGCACTGGCTGTTGGGAGTCGGAAAGGACAGGAAACCGGAAGGAGGGGGGAGGAGTTGAAGAGGCTGAGGGAGAGCTACTGAGGGTGCAATAGCAGCTTGGAAAAGAGGTTTCCATTTTAAAAAATAAAGTCCTGTTGAAGTTTGTTAGTGCCTTGCCTGGCCACTACAACATTTTGGTGACAAGGATGGATCTTCTGCCTCTGAACCCACCTGCACCCTTTCTACAAAGCCCAGGTGAGCATCCAGTTGCTTTTACTGCCTGGATCCATATGTTTGAGACTTATCTGCCTGCAATCAGTGCTATAGAGATTTCTGAAGTAAGAAAGCGTGCTCTGCTAATCCACTGCCTTGGAGCAGAAGGGCAACGTATATTTTACACTTTTCCCCTTACAGACAATAAATATGAGACTGCACTCACTGCATTAAAGAACATTTTTGTACCAAATGTGAATGTAGCGAATTGCTACAGATTTCGCCAGCGTGAGCAGAAACCAGGGGAGACTATAATGCAGTATATTGCTTCCCTGGGGAGTCTGATTGTAACTTGTGACTTTGGGAATATGGCAGATGAGGTGATTAGATACCAGCTCATTGAGAAAACAACCATGCTTCTTGTAAAAGAACGTTAACTTCTAGAACCACAACTTACACTAGAAAAAGCAATAACGATTGCTACCCAGATTGAGTCAGCTACAGCTGAAGCCAAAATAATGAGCATGGATACAGAAGGCACAGTCCAGGCTGTGACTCCTTTGCAGAAAAGTTCACTATCGCTGCAGACAAACAATTACAAGAGGAAAACTAACGAAAAACCACCAAATCAGCAAATTCAAAATACAGTAAAAGCATGCTTTTGCTGTGGATCCCCACAACACCTTGCAAGCTACACAGGATATCCGGCAAAAGTAGCTCAGTGCAATCGTTGCAAAAAGATTGGGCATTTTGCTAAAGTATGTCGCAGCAGCCAGTTCAATCAACAGGTGCATGCAGTTACAATACCAGATGTTACTGTGCTGAGCATGAACAAAATCACTACTGTACATATTCCAGAACAAATAAAGTGCACGGTAAATGTTTCCGCCATACCCTCAGGCAAATCACTCTATTCAGCTAATGTTGGACACTGGCTCAGCAGTATCTATACTACCTGATTCCATCTATTTGCATTACTTTAAAGATGTGCCTTTTACTGAACCCAAGCTTCACTTGGTGTGCTATTTGAAAAACCATATTCCAGTACGTGGCTGCCTGCCAGCAATAGTTACTTTTGGTGATTGCTGTGTAACTGCAGAATTCTACATTGTCCACAAAGGTACTCCTATCCTTGGCAGAGATTTGTTGGCTGCTTTAGATCTCAGGGTAGTTAATGGACGAATTGATCTTCCTCAGCAAAACACTCTTGCGGTACACACACCAGTTTCAGCTGGGACCCAACACCAGGTTGAGGAAAAACTCGGCTGTGCTTATGGGTTTCCGCATAAAGTTAATATGCGGAATAATGTGATGCCTGTATGACAGAAATTATGGCGCTTACCATTTTCAGTCAGGGAAGCTGTTTCAGAGGAACTTAGAAAACTTGTTCAAGAGGACGTTGTTGAAGAGATTAACTCCTCGGAATGGGTTTCACCTGTAGTAGTGACGCAGAAGAAGGGTGGAGGCATTCGCCTTTGTGTGGACTTAAGGGAGCCAAATAAAGCTATTGTGACTGGCAACTATCCTCTTCCTCACATAGAAGAAGTATTTGCAGAACTCTGTGGAGCAAAGATGTTTTCTACTCTTGATTTGCAGAGCGCATACCACCAGGTTATGTTGCAAGAAGATAGCGGAGACCTCACAGCATTTATTACACGAGGGACTATTCCGTTTTAAACGTGTTCCATATGGTCTTGCATCAGCCCCAAGTGCCTTCCAAAAAATGTCATTGATTTTGAAGAATCAACATGGAGTTCAGTGCTATTTGGATGATATTATCGTGTTTGGAAATACTTCGGAGGAGCATGACAATAACCTGAAGTCTGTACTAAACTGCATCAGCAAAGCAGGCCTCAAGCGCAATAGGTCCAAATGCAAATTTAGACAAACTGAACTCTCCTTTCTGGGGCATACAATTTCACAGGCTGGACTAAAACCTGATCCGGCTCATATCCTGGAAATTTCAAATGTTCCTCCTCCAACAGATTTGCAAAACTTACGTTCCTTCTTGGGTCTTACCTCCTGGTATGCAAAATTCATTCCCAATTATGCTTCTGTCATTGAACCGTTACGAGAATTATTATGGGGAAGTTCAACCTTAGTGTGGACAACGGATGCACAAGCTAGTTTCGAAACGGTGAAAGACTTGATTGTACATAGTCCAGTACTTGCACTATTCAGTCCTGTCTTGCCCACAATTGTAACTACTGATACTTCTGATTATGGACTTGGGGCTGTCCTCACGCAACTTCATGAGGACAACACAGAGAGGACTGTTGCATTTTCTTCAAGGACACTAAGTAATGCCGAGAGGAAATATTCTACAGTCGAAAAAGAAGCTTGTGTCTGAGCTACTGAAAAATGGAGAACTTACCTGTGGGGCCGCATGTTCAAGTTGCGCACAGACCACGGCCCTTTGATGACGTTGCTCACCACGAAAGGACTGGGAAGAGCAGGATATCGTATTACTAGATGGTCTGCAAGACTACTCTTTCAATTATGAACTGGAATATAAACCTGGAAACCAAAATGTGGTAGCTGATTGCCTTTCTCGCCTGCCTTTGCCTTCACCAGATGATCCACCGGAGGATGAGGGTGTAGTAGTTGCGCTTATTACAAGCACTCTTACTGCAGTTACAAGAGAACAATTTCAAGCTGCTTGTTCAGCGTGTCCAATTCAACAAAAACTATGGGAATTTCTGACAGACGGCCCAGTCACCCTAAAAACCTTGACCCAGTTTTGCTGCCTTATTTTAGAGTTCGGGGTGAACTTTCTTTTCTCGATGGCAGTGTGCTATGAGGTACACACCGGCTACTTGTGCCAGAATAATTACAGTCAAAACTCATACACCTGGCACACAATACTCATCAAGGAATTGTCAGAACCAAACGACGACTATGGGATCTGTATTGGTGGCCAGGGATGGACTCTCAAACTGACGCACTCATAAAATTCTGTGTCACTTGCCAAATGCATGCTAAGACAGCAGTGACATGTACCCCTCCATTACAGCCTGTTCCTCTTCCTGAATCTGCATGGGAAAAAGTGGCAATTGACATTGTAGGACCTTTGATACTGTTTCAAATGACTGTTGTTATGCCATCACCTTAATAGACTAGTTCAGTAAATGGCCTGAGGTAGCATTTACATCGCAAATCTCTTCTGCTACAGTAATTAAGTTCCTCTCTTCAGTTTTTAGCAGGGAAGGTAACCCCAAAGAACTGGTTTCAGATAGTGGTAGTCAATTTACTTCCTTGGAGTTTGAAACTTTTCTAGCAGAGAGGAACATTTTTACACAGAAGGTCATCCCTATACTACCCTCAAGCCAGTGGGGAAATCGAACGGTTTAACAGAAGTTTGAAAGAGTTTGCAAAAGGCTAAACTGGAAGGGAGATTGTGGATAACCTTCACTATTGATTTCTTGCAAGCATACCGGGCTACACGACATGCCACAATGAGAAGATCACCCGCAGAGTTACTGCATGGGAAACGGATGAATACTAAACTGAACATTGCTGGATTGTTAAAGGCACGACCTGATGCCCCAACCGAGGATGATATGAGAAAAATAGTTGAACAGAACCAAGCAAAGTATAAGGCTTTCACAGACAAGCGGCGGGGTGCTAAGGAACCAAAGTTTCAGTGTGGTTCCTTCGTTAGAATACGAAAACCTGGAATTTTACGCAAAGGGGAATTCATAAATTCACAGCTCCTCTTAAAATCATGGCGAAGAAGGGACCTTACACCAATCGACTTTCTGATGGGCGGGTATGGAATGCTTCTTATCTTGCACCTGCCTATGCACCAAGAGGAGATTATGCCAACACCCAGTCTGCACTGGATGACTTCACCGTAGTATCAAACCAACAAGACATTGCACTGGAACCGGGGCTTGAGAGATGGCCTGTCAGACCCAGACGACCATCTGTCTGGACTAGAGACTATGTTACATAGTGTCTATAGTGTTTTTAGTGTAATAATTCTGTTAACAATATAGTGCTTGGTTTCCTATTTGTTCCTATGGTTAGAACAACGTTTATTGTAATTGGGAGAGTTTCTCAAGAGAGGAGGGAATGTGTTTAGATGTTGCTTGTAATTATTAGAATTGAGAGCACTGGCTGTTGGGAGTCTGAAAGGACAGGAAACAGGAAGGAGGGGGAGGAGTTGAAGAGGCTGAGGGAGAGCTACTGAGGGTGCAATAGCAGCTTGGAAAAGAGGTTTCCACTTTAAAAAATAAAGTCCTGTTGAAGTTTGTTAGTACCTTGCTTGGCCACTACAACAGGAGGCTATATACATTTCATTAGCAGTAGAAAATTATTACTTGGTGAAATTTTATCCCATTGTGATGGGTTCCTGTACTAACATTCCTATTCTTGTGACATGAGCCAAAATAAAATATATCTATAGTAAAAATTTGTTCCATTTTGATCTCTGGATGAATTTCTGTCTCTAGAAATATTTGCGTTTTTTTTTTCCCCCACTGCCCACCAGTTGGGAAAATTATATACATGATGGAATTAAATTCATTATTTCAATTACATGTGAAGGTTAAGTGTTTACCTGAGGCAGTAATCATTTCCAGGTTACCTGGGTTGGATTAAGAATCTTTTTTTGTATAGTTGGGCCTCTTTTTTAAAAGACACTTTAAGAATTGTTGGTGATGTGAGAGCTGTTAGTAATGTTTAAGGGGAAATATCTACATTCTGTGTTACAACTCAGCAAGATTATTTCAGATTTCACAATCTGATGCAAGATGTTACGTGCTTTTAAAATTCTATCTGCGGTTTGTAGTAAGACTAGGTAAGTTTAATGTGCAACTTGGATTGAAATAAAAATAAGAATGTTGTCTGGCTCTTTTTATAATAAAGCATAAATTCAAGGCGCTAGAACATTTTGGAGCTAGATAATGTAACTAAGAGATAAATTTGACTTCATATTCAAAACATCTTTAAGTGGTGTTTACTAGTATCCTGTAATATCACATATGCATAAGCAGTTGTACATTATGTGAAGTACTATATGTTCCCACAGATAAACATGCTCAATAGCATATTTATGCTATAATACATAAATATAAGGAGATCATTTTGTTGCAGAGGTTTGAAAAAGATGCTATTCAGAAGATTAATTCAGACTTTTCCTGAAATTTATTTTTTAAACTCTTCCAAGTACCGCTCTTAGGCTCTGCCCCCATGTAGAAAGGCTTGTATCTCTGGATATGCATGTTTTCAAAATTAAAAATCCCCAAATACTACTTTACTGTTTTAACAAACTTTCATGTCCTGGTGAGTTTTGTTGAAACTATAAAGACATCTCATGCTAGACCTTCAAATAGGGCCGCTATCAAACATATGTTTTCAAGCTGGCTGGTACTTCTCTTACAAAGTATCTTAAACTAAGACTGCAGATTTTGGAGGAAGACAAAATTTTGACACAAGTGGCAAGTCAAAACAAAATCACTTTCCGTAGTTTTTCACAAAAGTGTTACTTAACATTCTCCCTGAGATTCTGGCTTTGATGTTTTGCCTTCATTTTAAGATGGCTTAGAATCTGAGAAAAGTAGAGCCTCAGTGGAAAAATGTTCCCTTTTTGTTGGTAAGAGAAGACCTTGGTGTACAGTTCAAATTTCTGGTTTAAACCTAAAATGCATAGGGCCAAACCGGGCTCTGGAGTAACTGGCAAAACTTACTCTTCCTCAGGCCTGAAGATATGACCCTCATTGTAGAATGCTTTGAAGAGAGTTCCTGCATAATGCGAAAATTATGATCAGAAAACACATTAAACACATAACAGAGTATTGGAAAGTGTCTGCACCTTTTTGGGGGGGGGCAGGAGGAGGGGACAACTTACTGTGTAAATTGGTTTCAGATGTTGGATGTATGTGTGTGTATGTATTTTTTTTTTTTTCTCCTCTAGTACACAGTGCTGTGGTAAATTGTCTTTCCTTTCACCCCTCTGGAAACTACCTCATTACTGCCTCCAATGATTCAACCCTGAAAATTCTGGATTTACTAGAAGGAAGGCTGCTGTATACTCTTCATGGTCATCAGGTGAGGAGAATCTTCACTATTACTTTTGTAAAGTAATGCATAAAGCACGTGGACTCAGCAGATGGACAGAGAAATGATGCTGAGTCGAGTGTTAGGCTTCAATTCTCTCGGCCTATAACTCTTAAGGTTCCTTGATCAGATTTTTAATTAAACCTGAAATTTCATCTGGGGGGGTGGTGGTGGAGGAAATGTAGAGAAAACATGACAAGAAATGTAACTTATTAATCTAATGTACTGTTTTCATAATCAAAGAAAAAAGGGAGACAGTATACACCTCAGATCCAAATTTGGCTTTAAAATTGTTTTTAAATTGTGAGAACTTGCTTTGTAAAACAATCTTTCCTTCAGAGTCAGCTACTGAAATAAAAAGTGCTAATACATAGGGATCAATATTGGAAAATGGCTCTATACACAGACTAGTTACTTTGTCTTATAGGGTTTCTGGGAAGGAGGAGGGGTATGTTCCTGGGCGTGATTTGGGGGTGAGAGCTTTTCTGGAGTCTTCCCATTTTGGCAGCTGCCTAAGATAAATTATCTTCATTTGATTACGTAATATTCCTGATTGGCAGAATTAACTTATTTGTATTCTAGTATTTATGCTGCTGGGTGTTTTGTTGTGGTAGGTCTAATTATTTTCAGAGTGCTTGGAGCTCTTGTGTTTTTTTAAATGTTAAATCTAAATAAATAGTCTAATTTTACTGTCCAAGCTGAGTGAGGCAGCAAAGGCATGAATAATGAAAAGCAAACAAGTTCTAAAATATTATTTTGCAAGATGATGATGATGATAGTGACAATTTAAATTTTAACCCAACAGTGTCCTTATTGGTTGAGGGCTGGGACTTCCAAAGTCAAAGGGCTTTGGGCTTTTGTAGCTCCACTTGGAAGCTCAACTCTTGTAGGCCCCATTTTGAAAACCCTAGCCTGAAGCTGTATACAGGGGTGAGTTACATGAAATACAAAAACAAGCTATCCATTAAATACAGGACATGTAAAAAAATACACACAGACACACACCCCGTTTTCTTTCATACTTAACAGTTAAGGGGAAGCAAGGGCATTAATAATTTACTGGAAGAATCATAGAATATCAGGGTTGGAAGGGACCTCTGGAGGTCATCTAGTCCAACCCCCTGCTCAAAGCAGGATCAATCCCCAATTTTTGCCCCAGATCCCTAAATGGCCCCCTCAAGGACTGAGCTCACAACCCTTGGTTTAGCAGGCCAATGCTCAAACCACTAAGCTATTCCTTCCACCCCCCCCAAGCCATTATTGCATTGGCTGGGAATCGAACCCAGGTGACCCGCTTCAAAGGCAGCTATGCTCACCACTATACCACCAAAGAGGGCCTAGGTAGTGGAGAGTGAGGACTTTGTGCCTCTTATAGTGAGTCCTAGTTTGAGAGCAGGAGAAGGGGGAAGCATAGAGAGGGGGAGTGTCTTTTTAGTATGTGATGAACTTATTTATTAGGAGTCTGAGCCTGATTTCTACACACACACACTTTCTCTCTCTCTCTTTTTTTTTTTTTTTTTCTTCTTTCTGCCTCCCTCTTCCCCACCGTGTGGTTGCATAAAGGAGAGAATTTGACCTTGGCCTGGAGTATTTCCAGATCTGAAAAGGTAGTGAATAGCTGAGTATTGCATTGTGCAATACTAGAGGAGACTTCATAAGTAGATTTGTGTGGATTGATCCTATATTTTAAAAAAATGACTAGACTGTTCTTGAATCAGCTAGTCAGATATGGGACTGACCATTTTGCATTGGATACATATGGACACAGACATACAAGTCACTCAGTTTTGAGTCTGGTTTAGGTCAATCAGACATGCCGCTCATCATCTGCTGGATTCTGGCATTCCTTGTTACGTTGTATTAGCAACAGCTGAAAACTCTTCTGCAGTGCCGGACGGCTATAATCTGCTTTGCAACACGCTAGTTCCTCCAGTTAGGGAGTAATGGAAGGAGGTGGGGATGAGAGAGAGCATTTTTTCTAAAAAATCAAACATTCTTGTGCAATCTTAGTAGTGTATTAACTTAGGGCCTGGTTCAACAGACCTGTTCTGGCCCTGGGTTGACTTCTGCAACCTTATAAAATCTGCTATGTTGATTTAGAGGCTGATTTAATGTAACTTTTTCACCCCCCAGAAAGTGTGTATGTGATATGTATTGTGTCTTTACCACTTCCTCTCTAACCTTAACACAGCTGTCTGTACTGCCCCAGTGACAGGGAGATGCAGCAAGTGTACACCTATCCAAGCTAGTTTTCATCTAATTAGCTTAAGTAACAGTAGCAGTGAAGCCATGGCAGCATGAGCTTTTCAGCTCTGCCTGGGACCCTGGGTATGTACTTGGACAGCTAGTCCATGCTGCCGTCTGCTGCTGCTGTGGCTTCTTTGCTTTTGGTACCCGAACTAGCTAGCTCAAAGCTAGCTTGGTAATGTCTGCATGTGCTGCAGTCACACCTCTGATGGCAATGTAGACATCTCCTCAGTCCGTGCCACTGTAGTTGAAAGTGAAGTGTTAAAAGACAAATTATATATATATATATATATATATATATATATATATTTTAAAAAAAAATGAGCGAGATTGTAGAAATATTAGTTACTCAGATGAACAGCTTGTTCTGAAGACATTCTTGACTTGTGAGTTTGTGTGGGAGAATATACCTGGTCCAGATTTGGTGGTTCTTCTGACAGCTGATTGCTGTTCTGGGACAGTTATTCGTAAGTGAAAATTTCAAGAAGAAAGATTTGAGTTCCTTCAAATGTGCTTTGACGCAACTGTTGGAGTGCCAGGAATTTGTGTTACTGGCTGATTTAGCTCTAGTTTAAATAGGGAGACTTGCCAAGTTTATATTGCTGTCTTTAATTATAATGGAGCTGGCCTCTCATACCAGAAGGATCATTAGAGAGACTGGAGTTCATAGCTCTGAGCTGACATCTTGCAGCTGCAAAATATCATGCTGTAGCTGCACGTTTTTATTCTTAAGTGCTTCAAGTTGTGAAATACTTTCACTCACTTTCATACAAACGAGACTTGGTATACAGGCCCACCATTGATATTTGTTCATCATACAGGAACAGAATGTTACAGGACCTTTATAAGTCATTCTTGGGTAGTCATTAGAAAAATGTAAATATGTACACTGTATGTATACTTTATCTGAAGGTTCTAATGACTACTTCCAGACAACTTCATTAACAGAGTAGACATTGTAAGCAAATGGTTACGTAAAACATTAGTATTGTTATATTTATAAATAGGAGTCCAAAAAATGCAGAGTTAAGATTCTGCAAGCAACCTTAATTTTGGCCATATAATCCTCACCTTCTACCCGCCTGATTGGTAAGTGGTAAAACTATAGAAACTCTCCACTTCACTGACTAAAACTGTAAGACACTTTAAACAGGTGTATCAGCATATGGATGTGCTACTCCGGTATCTGCTGTCAAAATATAGAGAGAGGACAGCATCAAATTTGCATGCAGTTCCAGGCTTTCGGTGTGTGTGGAGGAGGGTTGAGGTAGATGCATGTGTGTCTGTGTATAGTGGTCTTATAAGAAGTGAAATTTTTAGATACCACTTGAAATATAGTAAGTGGAGGCTTTTATTTTTCCATTTTTGAACTTTTTTTTTTAAATTAATTGTTGTCAAAAAGACAGTGAAGAAGTATCTTGTAAGTATTTATGTACTTTTTTTATTGGTGTACGTGCTCTTTTTAGTAACTGTGACCTGAAGTCATCTAACTGTTTTTCCCGTGACAAGATAATTTAGGTGTATAATGGCTTCTTACCTCTACATTTTTAAAGAAGTAATTCTTTGCCAATACCACTCATCCCCTGACAGAAGGGATTAATTATCATGCCATCATGTGTTCACCCATCAGTAGGGTGAATTTCTGCCACTACATCTTCCTTATCCACTACTCAACTGGTTGTCAGTGGATAAATGGGTGGAAAATGACTTTGCTGCTGAGGCACTGTAGTATGCAGTTATCTCTGTGGAAAGGAAAATGGCATTGGCTCAAGGACTGGTGGGTCATGGTGTCTTTTAGTAGCATCACTGAAGGAAAGGAGTACTTGTGGCACCTTAGAGACTAAGCTTCATCGGATCCGATGAAGTGAGCTGTAGCTCATGAAAGCTTATGCTCAAATAAATTGGTTAGTCTCTAAGGTGCCACAAGTACTCCTTTTCTTTTTGCGAATACAGACTAACACGGCTGTTACTCTGAAACCTATCACTGAAGGAGTTACTGAATTGAAGATTAGGCCTAGGATTCCCCCATCTGCTCCTTTTATGGTAGGAAGGATGTGCATAGATGCTCTCAGTCAGGAGCAGGAACTCTACCAGGCAGCTCTGGTGGCTGATATGTTTTCCTTCCTGGATGTGGAGGAGGGTGGTGCAGGAGGCCCATGGATAACTGAATGACTTTGAGGGTCAGGTTAACTTGGTGAACTGCCACCCGTGATCAGCATTCCTTTTCTATTTATCTTTAACAAAAAGAGCTAGAAGCTGTCTTGTTAACGAAAGCTTAAACACAGGAGTTCATAATCTCTGTCAGGTTATGAAAAGTTTTGGAAGTTTTACAGTGAGTGACTTTCTCCAAAATTGACTTCCCAACTATTCTAAAAATATCTGGACAATAGTTCTCATTGCAGGTAACAAAACAGAACTTCAGATTTCCAGACCAAGCCATTTTTGAGCTGACATAGTAAGAGAAAAATATCAGGGGGTAGCCGTGTTAGTCTGTATCCACAAAAACAACAAGGAGTTCGGTGGCACCTTAAAGACTAACAGATATATTTGAGCATAAGCTTTCATGGGTAAAAACTCGCTTCTTCAGATGCATGGAGTGAAAGTTACAGATGCAGGCATAAATATACTGACACATGGAGAGAAGGGAGTTACCTCACAAGTGGAGAGCCAGTGTTGACAGGGCCAATTCGATCAGGGTGGATGTAGTCCACTCCCAACAATAGATGAGGAGGTGTCAATTCCAGGAGAGACAAAGCTGCTTCTGTAATGAGCCAGCCACTCCCAGTCCCTATTCAAGCCCAAATTAATGGTGTTAAATTTGCAAATGAATTTTAGTTCTGCTGTTTCTCTTTGAAGTCTGTTTCTGAAGTTTTTTTGTTCAAGTACAGCTACTTTCAAATCTGTTACAGAATGTCCAGGAAGATTGAAGTGTTCTCCCACTGGCTTTTGTGTGTTACCATTCCTGATGTCCGATGTGTGTCCATTTATTCTTTTACGTAGGGTCTGTCCGGTTTGGCCAATGTACATGGCAGAGGGGCATTGCTGGCACATGATGGCATATATAACATTAGTAGACATGCAGGTGAATGAGCCTCTGATGGTGTGGCTGATGTGGTTGGATCCTCTGATGGTGTCGCTAGAGTAGATATGGGGACAGAGTAGGCAACGAGGTTTGCTACAGGGATTGGTTCCTGGGTTAGTGTTTCTGTGGTGTGGTGTGTGGTTGCTGGTAAGTATTTGCTTCAGGTTGCGGGGTTGTCTGTAAGCGAGGACTGGCCTGTCTCCCAAGGTCTGTGAGAGTGGGGATCATTTTCCAGGATAGGTTGTAGATTGTTGATAGTGTGCTGGAAAGGTTTTAGCTGGGGGCTGTATGTGATGGCCAGTGGTGTTCTGTTATTTTCCTTGTGTGGCCTGTCCTGTAGTAGGTGATTTCTGGGTACCCGTCTCGCTCTGTCAGTCTGTTTCCTCACTTCCGCAGGTAGGTATTGTAGTTTTAAGAATGCTTGATAAAGATCTTGTAGGTGTTTGTCTGAGGGATTGGAGCAAATTCAGTTGTATCTTAGGGCTTGGCTGTAGACAATGGATCGTGTGATGTGTCCTGGATGGAAACTGGAGGCATGTAGGTAAGTATAGCGGTCAGTAGGTTTCCGGTATAGGGTGGTGTTTATGTGACCATCACGTATTTGCACTGTAGTGTCTAGGAAGTGGATCTCTTGTGTGGACTGGTCCAGGAGGGAGGAAATAAAAGCACAAATCCTATTAACAGATGATAGAACCTAAGTTAAATTTTGGGTCTCTGATTCATGAGAGTCCCAGGTTACGGTGGTGTCTTTTTATAAACTGAATGTTTTAAGACTTAGCAGCAGCAGCATGTGTCACGTTCAAACTCTCTGTGAGCAAAATCACTATAAAAGGGTGTGGTGGTGCTAAATGGCAACGTATAGTACCTAACGGGTATGTTTACTGTGTAACTGACTGCTACCACAAAATAGTACTATTTTACCTTTTAATAGTAAAATACTTAGTGAGGATAATATGTTTAAAACAATTGCTGCCTCTGACTATGAATTTTTTTGAAAGCTTGTATATTACTCCTGTTGTGGAAAACATTACTGTTTGCTGAACTGCTTTCTGTCAAAGAAATGACATAATGTATTTCACCATAAATTCAGTAATTAAAAAATAAATGGTATCTATGGCAGAGATTTACCTTGGTTTCCTCTGCAGTGTCACAAATTGAACCATATTATGCATGTGTTTATATAGAAGTATTCATAGTCATGTATAACAAATAATACATAGGAGTATTTTCAAAATACAGATGGGTAATTGAGAATGGCCATACTGGGTCAGATGAAAGGTCCATCTAGCCCAGTATCCTGTCTTCCGACAGTGGCCAGTGCCAGGTACCCCAGAGGGAATGCAGAACAGATAATCATCAAGAAATCCATTCCCTGACTCCTTTTAGTAATAGGAGGTGGTGAGTGCAGAACTTGTAAGGCTGACTTTTTTTCCTTAATGGGTACGGGCCTGATTGTACATGCTTTGCTCCTCATGAAGTCTCTAGGACAACGGACCCCAAAGTGGGTCGGGACTCCTTTTGAATGGAGTTGCCAGGACTGGCGCCCGGGCCCAGGGCTGAAGCTCGAGCCTCACTGCCCTGGGCTGAAGCCAAAGTCCGAGGGCTTTCACCCTGGGTGGCGGGGCTCAGGTTGCAGGCCCCCTGCCTGGGGCTGAAGCCCTTGAGCTTCAGTTTTGGCCCCCCTGCCAAATTACTTCACAACCTTTAGGAGTTGTGAAGTAATTTTTGTTGTCATAAGGGAGTCATGATGCAATGAAGTTTGAGAACCCCTGCTCTAGGAGTTCTGGATATGCAAGGAATGCAAGAGGGAGGGGAGTCTGGATGAAATGATTGAGAGGAGACATAACTCTACAAATACATAAAGGGGTGGTGCAAAGAGGACAGGAAGCTGCAACCAAAAAGTAGTGAGCTTGCAAGACCTCAGGGTTAAGTAGGTTAAGTATTAAGAAAAACTCTAACTCCAATAACCACTAAACAATAGAGTCTGCTCCTACCTGGGGCTCTGGAATCTCCATTAATGAAGACTTTCAAGGTTCAGTAAGACATTCTATTCTGAAAGGCTTACAGTAGTCTTCTTCCCACTCCCTGGGGCAATGTGTCCTAGCTGCCTCATAGTGGGACCTGCTGCACCGCTCCTGCCCTGATTCAACTCACTTTCTTGCCAAGAGGGCCATGTGCTTCACTTGGTCGCCATTAAGCAGACCCCTATCTCTCACTGTTGCTGAGTGCTATGTCTTTGACCATCATCTGGTCTTTCAGCATTGCCCATCAACTCCCACTTTCATGCCCAGTCACTTGGCCTTTCTATGACACCAATCCCATTAGCATTAGGATGGATTCATTTTAAATCAAGGCAATTTTTAAAATCAGCAATATAAATCACCAGGTGGAAAGCTTTGATTTAAAAAAAAATGATTTTAATCAACATTTCCATTTGTACTTCCTTTATTTTTTAAAAGAAAGGTGCATTCTTATTGGTTAATATAGTAGAACCTCAGAGTTACAAGCACCAGAGTTACAAACTGACTAGTCAACTACAGACCTCATTTGGAACTGGAAGTATGCAATGAGGCAGCAGCAGAGACTGGGAAAAAAAAAAAAAAAAAAGCAAATACAGTGTAGACTACAGTACTGTGTTAAACATAAACTACTAAAAAAAGAGAAAATTTAATTGTTTTTGACAAAGTAAGGAAACGGTTTCTGTTCTTAATTTAAATGAAACAAGATGATTAAAAGCAGCATTTTCCTTCTGCATAGTAAAGTTTCAAAGCTGTATTAAGTCACTGTTCAGTTGTAAACTTTTGAAAGGACAACCCTAACATTTTGTTCATAGTTACGAACATTTCAGAGTTACAAACAACCTCCATTCCTGAGGTGTTCATAATTCTGAGGTTCTACAGTATAACAATTAAAACATGTTGATTTACAACTAATTAGAGCCTTTACACTAGATTTGTACACCTTTTTGCAACATAGGATGGTATGCTATAACTCTATACATTTTTAAGCAATTATATAGCTTAATATTTTCAGATTCTTATTCTACATTGTTAGAATGTCTCTAAGGTGCCACAAGTACTCCTTTTCTTTTTGCGAATACAGACTAACACGGCTGTTACTCTGAAACCAGAAAATGAATGATATATTGCTTATTTACGAAATAACTTTTTGCTTATGATTTGTATCAAGCTGCATTAGGATGGTAACCAGAATTTAAACAAATACACAAAACAGCATATAAGAATTTTTTTTATTAAAGAAAACAACCTTAAATGTTTTGTATACATAAACTTCTTTTATCAAAACATGTTTCTCATTTACAACTAAATTATAATTTTAAGCGTTAACATATTTTGTATTAAATTCAGAATTAGCATTAAATAAGTTTATTTTAAAAAGACAAACTTATAATTTAAATGAATGTTTTTTATCCACTCTGATAAGCATTAATGACTTCTTGTCTGCTCTAAGCCTTCTGCCTGCCTGCCTCTCTTCCCTTTTTTCTATTGATATGGCGGTTGATTCTATCCATGCTTCACTCTCTTCCACCCTTGATTCTTTTTGCCCCCCTCTCCCGTCACAAGGTCTTCCTGCAAAACCCCAGCCCTTGCTCATACCCAATATCCTTCCTCCACTCTTCCTGTCATGCTAAAGAGAATCTGTGGTGGAAATCCAGGGACCATGCTGATTTCTCCACTATAAATTTGTTCTCTACTTCAAGCCTGCCAATGCCCTAGTTAACCAAATAGATTGAATCTCACATATGCAATGCCAGCTGCCTTTTAGCCACCTGTGACTCACTCCTTAAACCCTTCCCCTCTTCCTGCTTCCGCTTCTTTCTGAACAGGATCTCACTGACTTCTTCCAAGAGAAAATGGGCAAATGTGATGTGACCTTCCCTTTTCCCTTGGCTTGTCTTGTCTTCCTCTCCTACAGGTTTCTTCCCCCTTCTTCCCTGTAACTAATGTAGAAGTTTCTCATCTGCTCTCCTTGTCTAACCCCTACATTTGGCCCAGTTATCTGATCCCATTTCCTGATCTCCCATGTGCCCACTCTCACCTTCCCTTACTTGTCTCCTTAAGCTCCTGCTCTTGTGACTTTTCTCCTCAATACAAGTCTCTCCTATCTTAAAACAAACCCCAAACCCATCCGTGACCTTAATTGCCTCTCCAACTACCACCCCATCTGCCTTCTTCATCTCTAAGCTCAGAGCATGCAGTTTAAAATAGTTATCTAGAGTTTCTTTCCCTCGGTTGCATCCTAGAACCACTCCAATTCAGCTTGCACTCCTTGTACCTCACTGAAACAGCTGTCACTAAAGTTTATGATCTCTTCCTAGCCAAACTCAGAACCAGCATTTCATTCTCATCATCCTTGACCTGTCTGCACTGTCAACTATGCTCTTCTTGAAATCTTTGGCTCCCGTGGTTTCCATAACTCTGTTCTCTCCTCATTTTCCTCCTACCTCTTATTGTTTTTTGGCATGTCCCCCCTCACCTCTTCCCCAACTTTCCTTGGAGTTCAACAGGGTTCTGTTTGGTCACCTTCTCTTCTCCCTCTATAATCTCTAGGTAATCTCATCTGCAAATGCAAGTTCAGCTACCCTGGCTATGCTGGCAATTCACAGATCTGCCTCTCTACTCTGGACCCGTCACCTGTTGAAACTAAAATCTCAGGATCTCTCTGTCTGTCTGACATCTGCTTGTGGGTGTCTAGCAGCTCAAGTTCAACATGGCTAAAACAGAGCTCTTAATTCCCCACCACCGCCTGCGCTTCCTGTTCCTTTGTTGATCACTGTGGACAACACCACCATCCTGCCTGCCTGCAGCCTGCGTGTCGTCTTTGACCCAGACCTCTGCGGGTCCTCACATCCAGGCTATGTCGAAGTCTTGCAGAATCTTTCTGTATCACATCTCTAAGATACGGCCTTTCTTATCCATCTGTGCTGGTGAAACTCTCGTCAAGGCTCTCCTTGTCTTGTGACTTGATTACTGCAACATTGTTCTCTCTGGTCTTGACAAGTGCAGTCTTGGCCCTCCCATATTCAATCAGAATACTGCTACTGCTGCTGCAAAGATCACTTTCCTAGCCCATCACTTTGGTTGTCACCCTCTTCTTTGTATTCTTTCACAGGTTTCCACCTTCTCTATTGCGCCAGACATAATCAGCTTGTTTTTTTCTTTCAATACCCTTCTGTCAAGGTTCCTTCCCCTCTCTGAACTCTAGGGTACAGATGTGGGGACCTGCATGAAAACCCCCCAAGCTTATTCTTAGCAGTTTAGGTTAAAAACCTTCCTCAAGGTACAAACTTTGCCTTGTCCTTGAACCCTGTGCTGCCACCACCAAGCGTGTTAAACAAAGAACAGGGAAAGAGCCCACTTGGAGACGTCTCCCCCCCCAAAAAATATCCACCCAAGCCCTACCCACCTTTTCTGGGGAAGGCTTGTTAAAAATCCTCACCAATTTGCATAGGTGAACACAGACCCAAATCCTTGGATCTTAAGAACAATGAAAAAGCAATCAGGATCTTAAAAGAAGAATTTTAGTTAAAGAAAAAGTAAAAGAATCACCTCTGTAAAATCAGGATGGTAAATACCTTACAGGGTAATCAGATTCAAAACATAGAGAATCCCTTGAGGCAAAACCTTGAGTTACAAAAAGACCCCAAAACAGGAATATATATTCCATTCAGCACAGCTTATTTACCAGCCATTTAAACAAAACAGAAATTTCAGAATGTTGCTACTGCTGCTGCAAAGATCACTTTCCTAGCCCATCACTTTGGCTGTCACCCTCTTCTTTGTATTCTTTCACAGGTTTCCACCTTCTCTATCGCGCCAGACATAATCAGCTTGTTTTTTTTCTTTCAATACCCTTCACAGCCTGTTTCCACACTGCCTCTCTTCTTTGTCGACACGTTGACTTCTATCTCTTATCAGCCCACGATGCTGCCTCCATTTCCCACTTGTTAAATTTTCAAATGAGCATCTTTGTCCTTTCTCCCAATCTGCCCTTCACTCTTGGAAGGACCTTGCTGTAAACATCTGCAAAACTAACTCCTTATCCACTTTTAAAACCCTCCTTAGTCTCCTTTGAACATGATACCTACAAAAACCTTGGTAATGGTTAGCCTGCTAATATAGGCAGACCACAGCTTATGATACTAACCAATATTGTCTCGTACTCTCCTATGAGTCTCTGTGCATCCATCATTTCTTGTCTTTATATATAGACTGTAAGGTGTCTGGAGCAGGGGACGGTCTTTTGTTCTGTGTTTGTACAACTCCTAGCACAGAGTGGTCCTGGTTGATGATTAGAGCTTCTTGGTGCTACAGTAATACTACTACTAATAATAACAAAAGGCATTCCTGCCAAAGTACAGAAAGATGGACAAAGTTATCTGCTAGAGATCTGTTGCAGTCCCAAAGATTTGAGTAATGGTGCAAACTAGGAAGTTTAAAGACCTGCCTGAGACTTGGACAGTGTGATGTTACTTGAACAGAGGTGGCTTGCTCTCACTTTTTCATCCTCACAGGTATACTTCAAACACTCTTTTTTTTTTTTAAGTTTCAATTTGCAGTACTAAAACAATTGAGAGAGTGTAAAAAACTTGTAAAAGATTCTACTAATCCCAAACTATACACGTTGTCTGACTGCTTCTTAATCTCAGATGCCATTCTTATTTACAGGGAGAATATTTAGGCAAAGCCTAGGCAACAGTGTTTCTTTTGTTTGTTGTTTCATGTCAACAAATTAAGCGTGTTGTATCTATTGACCTGTCTGTTCCCCTTGTTCTTTCCATTTGTACACACGTGTATTCTTTTATATCCGGTTCTATTTTTAGTCCATGTACATCCTATTGAATCTCCATTTTCCTCTGGCATATGGTAGGTGCTGTTCTTCTGGTTACATTGTGTGTTTGAAGTGATTTTGTAGCATGCTAAATTACCTGAATATACTCAAATATTTAGTGACCGATAAAATCATTTAAAGAACAATAGTTCTACAGCTTAGACTTCTGGGTTGGTCTTAATTGTGAATAGCTTGTCTGATGTAAATTTCTGTCTGTCTTTTTCCCACCTGTTACAGTCAGGCTGTTCACAATGGAACTTGCATTAGAAAGGTGTTAACTTCAGATGCAGTACGTAATACTTGGAGGATTATAATCTTTCCAAAATGTTGATCTTTCTTTGTAAGACTTATTTGTTTATTTCAGAAATGTCATATCCTTCAACAGTATTGCACCAGTATTTAGGTTTTTTTCAAGCAGATTGTATGTTTCACACTTGCATCATTCCTGGTTGGTTTGTTCTATTTAGAATCTCTCTTCTTGAGAGTGCGTGGTAGTAATTGAGAGCTTAGCAGTTCTTAATATGGAGAAGGCAGGGGGAAAACTACACACTGGCCACACATGTATGAATATTCTCTTTTTTGGGGGAGATACAGCTGCAGGGATAGTTGGACTACTACAGGGGTTCTCAAACTTCATTGCACCATGACCCCCTTCTGACCCAAGGAGGGGAGACCGAAACCTGAGTCCACCCAAGCCCTTCCGTTCCAGGCGGGGGGCCAAAGTCCCATGGTTTCAGTGTGGGCAGGGTGGGGCTTGTAATCTGAGCCCTGCTGCCCAAGGCTGAAGCCCTTGGGCTTCGGGCAGGGGGGCGTGGGCTTTGGCTCTGGGCCCCAGCAAGTCTAACACTAGCCCTGGTGACCCCATTAAAAAGGGGTTGCAACTTACTTTGGGGTCCCGACCCACTGTTTGAGAGAACTGCTGGAGTACTAGTACTATGTGTTAATAGTCCCTGTTGCCCACACTGGTTGGCCTCTAATTGTGCTAAGTCCTGTACAAACATATAGAAATTGGAACCGCCAAGTCAAATCCTGGCAAGACCTCTCCATTAAGAGGTGATTTATGCTACAAGAAAGTTGTTTTAAGAACTCATTTCAAATCCTTCCATGGGGTCATTGGATTTGTCCTCTGAAGGAATTAGCAGGAGATTTAGCCCCCTTAAAACCAGGGATGGACAGATGTCCTGGGATCTCAGGACTTTCATAGCCTCCACTTGTGCAGGTATAATCTTGTGCCTGTGTATTTGCATGGACAAAGAAATGTGGGTGCAAGTAGCAGCAGTTGTCTGTCTGACAACAAACAGATGGGCTTAGTGGTTTACAACAGCAATTTATCTGGCCTATATTTATTTGTAAGGTTCAATGTATGTTGTTTTCTAAGCACATCAGAGGAAGAAGGGGAGCTGGGTAAAGGGACATGGCTTGATTTTTGGCAAAATAAGTTTAGTGCTATTAAAGTAGCACATCCCCTTAACTTGATTAAGGATAATGAAAAGCTGCTTGTCTGCCTGTCTGGGTGTAGTGTGACCTGAAGTAACATAGCAAGATTACTCAAACTCTACTTCAGTCAAAGTATACATTTTGTGTTCTCTATGTACGTTTTTACTTGTTAAATTAACTTTCCCCAAAGCCTTAGTCATCTGCAGTCTCTGGAAACCTGATTCACACTTAGACAGAAGCTCAGCCATATACACTTATTGAAGCAAGCTGCAAAGTAATTGTTTAGTGTCTGTCATAATATTTCATTCCGGGTATTCTCCACTATTTATTCCTAATAGAACAGTTTGTCTATTGCGTCTGTACTTAGATAAGTATTTCCTAACTCTGCTTTATTGCATATAAGTGTCTGCCTAATCCTTTTGAGACTGTGTACTTCTTAAATGTTTATGAAAATACTTTAAACCAGATGTTTAAACCTGTGTGAATAGTATTGCACTTCTATTCAACCACTACTTCAGTGGAAGACTAGTTAAGACTATTTAAAGTCTAAAAGAATTGACTCCTGATATGTTATCCGTATCTCCCCACAATACAGAAGCATTGAGGCATGCCTGCCTGGTAGACATTTTGCTTACTCCTTGTTTTGATGCCACGATCATTCCATAAGGGTATGAGAGCATTCCAAATGCAGAGCTGGACTTGGCTATGTGATGGATAATCTCCTCAATTGTGGCATTCTGTGATAGCATACTCCCTGGGTAACAAAAATTCTCCACAGACCTGTGTAGCCAATGATTTTAGTTTATTATTCATTTATTGTGTGATGTTATATTTAATCAATGTTTGTCATATATAATCATTGTATGTTAGAGTTAATTTGTAGGATTATAAAAGTATAAGATTGATCAGTATTTAGAAGAATCATGTATTAGACATAAGTAAGACAAGCTGAAACGCAAGAACTGGTAGGCCGAGGCCTGCAAGATTTAGCTTGGCTATTTTAGGCCTTGGAGACCAGAAATGATGACATAAGACAATGACTGAAAAATAACCCGATGCCCGAAGATTATGGGGGGTGGGGTAGGAATGGTACCAAGTGGTGGTAATGTGCAAAATTACCCAGAAGATTAATATTAGATCATAAAAATACTGTAAAGGTGCCTCTGTCTCCGAAATGTGTCTTAACCACAGGATACAGATTGTGCGTCAGTGCCAATGAGACTAAGGGGAATTTACACAGCCTATAGAAAATTGGGGTCTCTTAAGTTTCCAGGGAACACCAAGCAATAAGAGAAAAGAGGGTTGACCCTTTTATGGGCATGTACAGAATGTAGGTATAGACAGAATCATCCTATAAAAAGGAGATGCCCATAACGGGAAAATTGAGCTCCCTAAGGGAGACTCCAGCAGGAACCATCCCTCTTCTGTTGATCAAACTATGAGCGACCTATCAGACCCAAACACTATTGTTAAGGATGTGAGCATAACTATATTTGTAACTTGTGTATAGGTTTGTATAGAATTTCTATATACTTGGGTAATAACTTTAATTGTAACTTTTTAATAAAAGTTATAAGACAGTTTGTACCTTGTACTTGTGAATGTATATGTGGTCACTACCCTTGGTCTGTGTGTTCTTAGAGACTCTGAATCTAAAGCAAGTAGCAGAGGTAACCTTCACTCTGTTTTAAAAAAAAAAAAAAAAAAATGAGGAGTCCTTGTGACACCTTAGAGACTAACAAATTTATTTGGGCATAAGCTTTCGTGAGCTACAGCTCACTTCATCGGATGTATGAAGTAAAAGATACAGGAGCAGGTATAAATACATGAAAGGCTGTGGGTTGCTTTACCAAGTGTTAGGTCAGTCTAACGAGATAAATCAATTAACAGCAGGATACCAAGGGAGTAGAAATCTCTTTTGAAGTAGTAAGAGAGTGGCCCATTACGGACAGTTGACAAGAAGGTGTGAGTAACAGTAGGGAGAAATTAGTATTGGAGAAATTAAGTTTAGGTTTTGCAATGATCCAACCACTCCCGTCTTTATTCAGGCCTAATCTGATGGTATCTAGTTTGCAAATTAATTCCAGTTCTGCAGCTTCACGGTGGAGTCTGTTTTTGAAGTTTTTTTGTTGTTGAAGAATTGCCACTTTGAGATCTGTTATTGAGTGACCTGAGAGATTGAAGTGTTCTCCTACTGGTTTTTGAATGTTATGATTCCTGCTGTCAGATTTGTGTCGATTTATTCTTTTGCATAGAGACTGTCCGGTTTGGCCAGTGTACATGGCAGAGGGGCATTGCTGGCACATGATGGCATATATCACATCGGTAGATGTGCAGGTGAACGAGCCCCGGATGGTGTGGCTGATGTGGTTAGGTCCTATGATGGTGTCCCTTGAATAGATATGTGGACAGAGTTGGCACTGGGGTTTGCTACAGGGATTGGTTCCTGGGTTAGTGTTTCTGTGGTGTGGTGTATAGTTGCTGGTGAGTATTTGTTTCAGGTTGGGGGGCTGTCTGTAAGTGAGGACTGGCCTGTCTCCCAAGATCTGAGAGAGTGATGGGTTGTCCTTCAGGATTGGTTGTAGATTCTTGATGATCATAGAATATCAGGGTTGGAAGGGACCTCAGGAGGTCATCTAGTCCAACCACCTGCTCAGAGCAGGACCAATCCCCAGTTTTTGCCCCAGATCCCTAAATGGCCCCCTCAAGGATTGAACTCACAACCCTGGGTTTAGCAGGCCAATGCTCAAACCAGTGAGCTATCCCTTCTCCCTGGATGCACTGGAGAGGTTTTAGTTAGAGGCTGTAGGTGACGGCTAGTGGTGTTTTGTTACGTTCTTTGTTGGGCCTGTCTTGTAGTAGGTGACTTCTCGGTACCCTTCTGGCTCTGTTAATCTGTTTCTTCACTTCACCAGGTGGGTATTGCAGTTTTAAGAATGCTTGATAGAGATCCTGTAGGTATTTGTCTCTGTCTGAGGGATCGTCGCAAATGCGGTTGTATATTAGAGCTTGGCTGTAGACAATGGATCATGTGATGTGTCCTGGATGGAAGCTGGAGGCATGTAGGTAAGTATAGCGGTCAGTAGGTTTCCAGTATAGGGTGGTGTTTATGTGACCATTGCTTATTAGCACTGTAGTGTCCAGGAAGTGGATCTCTTGTGTGGACTGGACCAGGCTGAGGTTGATGGTAGGGTGGAAATCGTTGAAATCTTGGTGGAATTCCTCAAGGGCCTCCTTCCTTTGGGTCCAGATGATGAAGATGTTCTCAATGTAGCGCAAGTAGAATAGGGGCATAATGGGATGAGAGTTGAGGAAGCGTTGTTCTAAGTCAGCCATAAAAAAGTTGGCATATTGAGGGGTCATGCGGGTACGCATAGCAGTCCCACTGACTTGAAGGTATAAATTGTCCCCAAATCTGAAGTAGTTGTGGATGAGGACAAAGTCACAAAGTTCAGCCACCAGGTTTGCCATGATGGTATCGGGGATGCTATTCCTGATGTCTTGTAGTCCATCTTTGTGTGGAACGTTAGTGTAGAGGGCTTTTACATCCATAGTGGCTAGGATGGTGTTTTCTGGAAGATCATCAAGGGATTGTAGCTTCCTCAGGAAGTCAGTGGTGTCTCGGAGATAGCTGGGAGTGCTGGTAGCATAGGGCCTGAGGAGAGAGTCCTGAATGTCATGAAATGCATCCATGAGCATAGCCAAACAAAGGATAGAAAGAGTGGAAACCAGTATGCAACCTTGTTTGGAGCTGTTGATGTCAGGAAAGGGGTTTGATGGTGACTGGCACATCAGGTGCGAGCTCATCCCAAGGCCCCAGGCCTCACTGAACACTTACAAATGCAGAGCTGGAAACCAGTCTTGCTTACCTGTGTGTTAGTGTAATCAAAATAGATAATAGATCTTAAGTTGAAAAGAGTGTGTTTAGTGTTTAGACTTTTATACGATGCTTGTAGAACACTGCATGTATTGATCTCTTATAACCTCTGTAGCCCATGGTATAAAGTTACATTGAGTGTTTGCATTGTAAACCTCTGTAATTGGGTGACTCGCCAAACAAAAAGCATTAATTAAGGTAAAGTGCTTGTCCTGCATACCAGATGTCCCATTGAAGGCAACTGAGGTATTGTATAGCATCAAAGGACAGAAGCCCTGTTTACTGACTGCATTGCTAACTCCATCCAGGAAGGAGAGACCTATGCATGAACTCCTCTCATCAGTTTTAGCTCTGGAGTGGAGGGGATAAAAATCTCTGACAAGGAGAAACTGAATCTCGTCTATGCTGTCTGGACTATGAGGAGCAAAGATTCCTAAACATAAGCAAAGAGACCCCCGTACAGCTTGATATGGTTTAGCCCTGAAAGATATTTTGAATTGAGATGACTACAACAGTCACCTTTTGAATTACAGACTGAAATTCATTTGCGTATATATGCTTGCTTGCTTTAACATGTAAATAACTCTCATTTCTTTTTCCTAGTTAATAAACCTTTAGTTAGCTTAGTACAGGATTGGCTATAAGCATTGTCTTTGGTGTGAGATCTAAGATACAAATTGACCTGGGGTAAGTGACTGGTCTCTTGGGACTGGGAGTAGCCTGAATATTGTGATCTTTGGTGCAAGTGATCATTTATCACATAGTCCAGCTTTACTGGGTGGCAAGATAGGCTGGAGTGTCCAAGGGGACTGTCTGTGACTCCATTATAAGACTATTATAGTACTTCGGGATTTCACATTTGTTACCAGATAGGTGAAATCTAATTCTAGAACATACAACCAATTTGGGGTGTCTGTCCTGCTTTTTGACAGTCTGCCCTGAGCATGGCGCACTCGATTGTGAGCCACTCCAGGCAATGTGACACATATCTTACCATTTTCCACTATTCTGGCTCTCATCTCATCATGGAAGGACTAAATGACAGAAAGGAACATTGGAGGGCATCCAGAGATGAGCAAAAGTCACCAGCGTCCCTCATGATTTACAGAGTCAAAAGCTTTAGTGAAGTTGACAACCACCATAAAAAGATCACATCTTTGCTCCAAATGGATGGACAGTTTTTTTTTTTTTTTAGTTTACTTCTCAGTCATGCTTCCAACATTTCCAGGAAAGCAGTTAATCCTCTTCCACAATGCCCATTACAAGCAGAGCTTGCACTAGTCCCCTATTTTATGAGACAATAACAGCAATCAAGCAGGGATGTCACAAGGAAAAGCACCTGCACGAGGTGGCAGTCCAGCAGAGATCTGTAAGCAGGGTGACTACCATACTGCAAGGCATCTAACATGGCTCTTCCACATTATCTGGGAGCAAGAATCAGTGCCACTGGACTTCAAGGATGCTGAAGTTGTCTGCCTCTATAAACGTAATGGTGATAAGGAAAACTGCAGTAATCATTATGCATTTCCCTACACTGTGTTGTGGGGGAAAATTCTTGCACAACTCATAATGGGTAGACTTAACACCGTCTGACTCTCAATGTGGATTTTGGTCTGGTCAGGGCACTGTAGACATGAGATTTGTACTTAAAGCAAAAATTTCCTCTTTCTTTAATGATTACACTTAGTTTCCAAGTTTGACACAGTGACTCTTTTCTTTGTAGCTCTTTTAGTATAATATTTACTGACTTCTGCAGAGGAAACTGATTTTAGAAATGCTCCCTTGTTGAAATGTTGCTGTGTTCCTCAGGCTTCTGTGGGTTCCTCTCACTAACCACTGTCCCAGACTACTTAGAAAATTGCTCTGATGACATCTGACACAGGCTGCTGTTGCACTTTTAAAATGAAACACAAGTTATTTCCTCGTTTTGGAATATTGACCAGAACTATGCAAATATTAGCTGAGGGAGCTGCTCAGATTTATCAGCTACTGCTGTTTTCTGACGCTGCCTGCCAGCCTGCCTCCCTTCTGTTTGCTCTGCTCAGCACAAAGCGCCTTGGGAGGCAGGCCAGGTAGTGGGGATGGGAGAAGTGGGCTCCAAAGGAGAGATGGAGCTCTGCATGAGTGGGACTTTGGCATGGTGGATTGACTGGGGCTTTAGGGTCACACAGGGTTTCTGCAATGAAGTGTGGGGGAGGAGTACAGGGAGATCCCGGTGATTCAGCACAGAGACATTAGCGCACCAAGATCATGCTGTAGTACTAGTAACTTGGTGCACTGGAGAATTGAGATTGCATCATTGAATACCCTTCACCTGCTGACATCTTGGCAGAGAAGCACTGGGCTATCCCCACCTCAGGCTGCATGCACAATCCTAATCATCCATCCTTTCTCCATCCCATCCACACTGGTCCCTTCTGCCTCCTCCCTCATGCCAGTTGCAGCTACACATTTATAGCAGGGAGTGAAGAAATGCAGTAACGCAGCATGAGGATTGGGTTACATTTAAGAGGGACAGATCAGTTGAGACATGTCCATTTTACATTAACAGGTTTCTCTGTCTTGTTTGGGGAAAAAAAAACTGATAAAAAGATAATTGGATTGATGTTCTGATATGCTCTATGTGCTTCACTGATCTGAGCAGATGAGGGCTACAATCCCAATATTACCAGTTCTCACAATATTTGATGTCTCTGAAAGCACCAGCTCCTGCAGATACATGATTGTGTGAATCTCAACTTGGTGGGCATTTTATTTAAAATGTCTAGTTCTTGTAGTTTGGGAGTAGAAGCTTGAAAATGTGACTTCTAAGGGCTTGGAAAGCAAATAGAGCCCCAAATAGATATGCTTTTTCAAAGTCACTTTTAAAGTTCATCATTATTTCTTTTTCTGGGGTGGAGGTGCTGATTCATGATTTTTGAATGTTTGGGGTTGCATTACTGTCAGCCTTTTACCTTTTGAAAATGTAACCGTGTATATGTTCACAGTTTCCTGCTGTTGCTGACGATCTTCTCTTTTATCCTCTGCCTCTCTTCCCTCCTCCCCGCCATTATTTGGAAACTGTAGTATAGACTCTCCCCTTTGGTCACTAACTCCAAGTGCTACTTCTAGAAGTACCAGTTTAACAAAAAAAAGAGGGGATTGACCATTTTAAAATGAAAGCAGACTGAAGGGTTTAAAAATAGTCCCTCCCTCAGTCAGATTTAATAAATGAAGGGGGAGAAGGAAGTGGACTGAAGTTTAAAATTGAAGTTAGAAAAAGAAGTGAAGTCCATTACACTTAGGACAAGGAAAGATAACTTTCTTGGTCTCTCACTTGTATGCGACTAAAAACTAGGTGACTCCTCGGAGTCCAAACTTTCGTAAATCTGTATTTTAAAACCACTTAAACATTATTTTGAATGTATAGAGAGAGGTACAAAGGGTGGATTACTCCTTAAAAGAAGAGGGGTGGTGTTTTTAAAGTGGCCTAGAAGCCAGATTTTAGGGGCATTTAGGTGCCTGAAGATGCAGATAAGTGCCTAGTGGGATTTTCAGAAGCGGTCTCTTTGGGTACCTAAATACCATTTGAAAATCTGGCTCAAACTGATTTAAGTACTTTTGAAAATTTTACACATTGTCCTTAACTGCTTCTCACTAAAACACCTACTGTAGTTCTTTTTACACATGGCTATTTGGTATTGAGGAGCTGGGTATCTTAAATTAAAAACAGGTTTCAGAGTAACAGCCGTGTTAGTCTGTATTCGCAAAAAGAAAAGGAGTACTTTTGGCACCTTAGAGACTAACCAATTTATTTGAGCATAAGCTTTCGTGAGCTACAGCATATGCACAAATAAATTGGTTAGTCTCTAAGGTGCCACTTTTTAAATTAAAAAGTAAATGAGAAACTTCTAGTAACCTCTAAAGTAGCACCTATCAATCTATATTGAGGAATAAGTGTTTGATTTTGACTGAGTTAAAATTATACTAATACTTTTTGTCTGAAGACTCTTGAACCTCAGCATTGTAGCTCTCATCTATAAATGTTTTTGTTTTACAGGGGCCAGCTACCTGTGTTGCCTTCTCAAGAACTGGGGACTTTTTTGCTTCTGGAGGGTCAGATGAACAGGTGTGTGATGTATCTGCCTAATCTGACATCTCTAAACTCTGTTTTCTAGATTCTTGATGTAACTGAGTGAACAGAAAATGTGTCTAATTATGATGCAGAAAAATCAAGTGTGTTTGGAACTATGTAGTTTGGGGAGGAGGGGATAAATTAGCATGACCCTTTAAGATGATCGCATTTGAAAATTGGCTAAAATTGAGAAAGTTGTATGTCTAAGGTTAGGGAATGAAATTATAGATGGAGTATCTCCTCTGGAGCATTTGTAAGGTGAATCAAGATGTAAGAGGAAATAGAAGAAAATAATCCAATAGAATATAGTTACTACATACAGGAGAAGTTTTTGAGTGTCCAATCGGCACTTTACTGTAAAGCACCTTTCCACTCAAGGTAAAGAGCTCTCTATACACTAAGCATCATGCCAAGAGGTAGGTCAATATTGTACCCATTCCTCATGGATAAACTGAAGCAGAGGAAGGGTTGTTATTCAAACAGTTTGAGAAGGCTTGCAGGGTGAAATTCTGGCTCTGTTAAAGTTCTGCCTTTGCCTTCAGTGGGATATCACTCTCATTTTCCTCTGACCGCTCGAGAGATTGAGTAGGCAGGCATGTGTGGTGGGGCAAGGTGACAGTTATGCAGGTTTTCATTCTCTCATGTTCTTTGTGTTGGTCTATATTCCTTATTAATGTTCCTTTATAATAGCTTCTGATTATTTTCCTCCCTGTTGTCTATATGAGGCTTATATCAACATGTAAGCCCCATGTTTCTGAATCCCTTTGAATTGGCTTGCTTTCTTCCTTACTTGCTTTCTTCAATGTTATCCTCTTAAGGAAAAAAAAATTCTACCCTCAACTCATGACATAGTTTCTGTCCCATCCCCTCTTCTCCCCCCTCCCATTTCTCCCCCGCCCCCTGAAGCACTGCTAGGAAATGGAACATGTCTTTTTGTAAAGGTTACTTTACTACTTCAATAAGATATTTTTTCTTTTTAGCCTTTAAACAGCATCTTTTGAGACGCTGATCTGATTATTTGCCCCCCTTTTTCTTGCATTGTTAAATAATAAGGGGTAATTTTGTTAAGGTTTTACTTGTAGTTTTGCTTTTGAAATAATTACCTAACTCTGTGTGTTTATAAAGAGATTAATAGAAATAGCAAGATGGCTGTAGTGTGGCTTTTCTGCTAATATTGATTTTTTTTCTGAAGAAACTGGGGTGTTATTGAAAGCTGTAGTAATGATACACTTCAAAAATAGTAACCATATGAAAATATTGTTATATAATCATTAAAAACATTCATAACTTTTGAGATGCCTGTAAGTGACTTTTTTAACACATCTCAATTTCCAATTTAAAGCAATATGAAGAAAGTGGACAGTATTAACTGTTTTTCTCTCCATTACACAACTGGATGACTTGTGTGGTAACCTGGATATGTGGTGGTTTTTTCCCTTTAATTGTAAGTTGCAAAGGTTTCTTGGATTCCTTTATTTGGTTTTGAATTTGTATATTTTTTCATATGAAGCAATCACTGTTGTATCTGGCAGCTAGTCCTTTTTTTCTCAGAGATGACATTTCTCATGTCTAGAAATATCTCTTGCTACTGGTAAGCTGGGAAACCAAATTATAATACTTGATCTTTTCTTTTTTTCCAAAGGGTCCTACTCATCTAGCTTTTCTGGTATAACTCCCAGTTTTATACCTTTTTTGAAAAATCCTCCCTTTTGGCTGTAATTTTCTGTACTTAATATCAGCCCAGAGGTGAATTTGAGAGTGTCTGTGTGTGCATGTGCAAAACTTTAATGCAAGGAGGAAGAAATAACTCTTAAACTGTGTATATTTAAAGTCTTCTGCACACTTCTGTTATGAATGTGTTCAATAAAAATTTCCTCTAAGGTTAGAATTAAAATGCTATTTATGGAAGTTAAATACATAATGTCTATAGCCTGATCCTGCAAAGTTTTATACGCATTCTTGACTTTATGCGTTGAGTTATTCTGTGTGGATATAAGCCTGGATATAAGTCTTTTGGGGGTTTCAGGTTATACACAAAGGTGTCTTTCTATTTTGGCTCCTGTTTCACAATTGCATGATCAGTTTCTGTAACTATGGAAGTATAATGTGAAATACAATTAATATTTCTAAAAACATGGAAATAAAACTGTGAACAGCTTTTTACACCACAAATACTTTTGTATTTAATTAGTTGCTAAAATAAACTCCATAAACGTTAAATCCTACAAATATTTAATGTCCTTTTATTTGTTGAATAGCTTAAAATATTTTAAACACGTACCAACTTAAATAGGAATCCTAGTTCCATGGGATACTCGACCCAAGGGAGGTCAGAAAAGGCCATTATCTTTTGAGAACTCAAACGATGGGCTTGTCCACACAAACAATTTTGCAGTTTGCTGGGTGTGACTCTACTTCTCACTAGCCTGCTGTGGACTGACTGAACATGTGGATGTTACTGATGCATGTTAACACGTGTTGATCTAATCCCATTTCACAGAGGAGTAGATCAAAGCACATTAACATATTGTTAATGCGCATCAGTAGGGTCCATACAGACAGGCTAGTCCATGGCACACTAGTTGTGGGTTAGATTCACGCCCCAGCTTGCAGCAAACTAAATGTTTATGTAGACAAGCCCTATGCAACTTGTCTGTTGAATAACATCTTTCTGATGTTGCCAAAGCCTATTATATTGCTCTTTGCTGGCAAAGCTTTCCTCTCAGAACTCTGGGTGTGCTGACACTTTTCCAGACTGCCAGCAAAATTAATGTATATGTGTAAATTGAGGTTTTAAAAAGGTTTAATTTTAGTCAGCTGGTTTTTATTCTGCAGGTGATGGTATGGAAAACTAACGTTGATGCTGCTGATTATGGAGATGTATTGAAAACTCAGAAGTATGCCACTAATGTAACAGGAACTCTTCACAATCTGGTAGGTCAGACCATCTTACATTTAACATTGATGATTATTGTTGACGTTTTGACTTCCCTAGTTTACCTACCTATACAATATATTTGAGAGGAGACACTAGTTTTTCTTTGAAGCTTTGTGGGGAGAGCTATCTTCTCTCTTCCCTACCAGCTGATCTCCCTGTTTCAAGTCATTACCAGGTGAAGCTAAATTCTAATCAAGTGCCCTAACAATAACTCTTCAGAGGACACTCTTGAAATCTGTGTGAGCACCGCTCACTGATATTCTTTCTAACACTTTTAGCTTTTGCGTAGATTGTGAGCCAGCTATTTCCCTTTTCAATGAGAAAACTCAGAGGATATTTAATGAGCATTACCTACACCTTTCAAAGTGTCTGGCTGTATTTCAGGCTGCAGAGTCGTCGATACTTTAGAGGGAGTGCAGAGAACAGGTCAATTTATCAAGTGGTCCATCCCCTATCATTCAGTCACAGCTTTTGGCAGTCAGACTTAGGGACACCAAGAGCATGGGACTGGGTCCCTGACTTTTTTGGCTAATATCCACTAATGGACCTATCCTCCATGAACTTATCTAAATCTTTTTTGAACCCAGTTATGTTTTTGGCCGTTGTGACGTCCCCTGGCATCGAGTTCCACAGGTTGAGTGTGCATTATGTGAAGAACTAGTACTTTGTTTTAAGCCTGCTGCCTATTAATTTAATTGAATGACCCCTGCTTCTTGTTTTATATGAAGCCGCAAATAACACTTTTTTCCTCACACTGTTCATAATTTTAGAGACATCTATCATATCCCCCCTTAGCTGTCACTTTACGAAAATGAACTAGATGATTTTAGACTATTAATAATCTTCCCTAATTTCAGATGGCCTGCCACCCCCCAACCCTGCTGCCCTTTCACACATTAAAAACAGTGTGTCACTGCAAAAGAAGCAGGCGTACCAGGCAGAACCTCTCCTCTCTTTACTCAGCCCTCTCTCCCCCCACCTCCTCTCCTGCCCCGAAGTTCCAATGGCCACTGGTTGTGCTGGCCGTTGTTGTGTGCATGCTTGTGTCTGGAAGATCAGCTCTTCACTCCATGTTAAGAGGAGTTGCAGTCACTTTGTTCCTTTCTTTCTCAGAGACAGTGGAGACTTCTTTGCTCGACTGGACAGAGGAGCAGGGGGAAGCAACACTTCCAAGGAAAGCAGCATAACCTATCTGTTAAAGTCGCTGCATTCCAAAAGTATTAAACCAGTGAAAATTGCATATACTGGAGTGAAGCATAACTAGATGCAGAGTGAAGTTTTAGTGTGAGGCCTTGTGACAGGGAAACTTTTAAGAAAAATATTACACCATTGCAACATGTGGGAAGAACTGTGGGAGCACTGGCATGGTGTTTAACCACAGTGTCTTCTAGACTTGCTGTGACCATGGTTAGAAGACATCTTGGTTAAAAACACTCAGGTGCCTTTCCATGCTAGCACTACTGCTGGTGGAACTGCATGGGGGTTAGCAAGAGTGGAAGTTAAGAAAAACACTAGTTGACACAGTCTGAGAATGGATAGTCCATTAAAACAATTCAGGACTTCCATGCCACATCTCTGTGATCTCAGTCCCAGTAGAAATTCTGCTATATCATGGGAATTGGTTAAAATATGTTCTAGCATTGCCATGTGGATGAGAGACAGCTCTGATCCTCAGCAGAACAGTGGACCTTAGGATAAATCTTGGCCCCATTGAAATCAGTAGCAAAACCCCCTTGACTACAGTGGTTACAGGATTGCACTCATGGTCTTCAGGGTTGTCACTGTTCTTACCATGTGTATAACAATCATACTGTGAACAGGTGAATTGCAACATGGTTATAAATATAGTGAAGGCAGGACCTACACGAGTGCTTTATCAGTGGATTTGCTACACATAATCAAAATTATGGTCTTGTCCTTTTTTGTTTCAAAATAAAAACGCTCAACAGCCTCAGTTTTCAGTATCCTGATATACATTGGGTTACAAAGAATATTTCATTTTAAGAATCCATAGTTCTCCTGTTACAGGTTGGACTGTAAGAGGATGAGAGAAACACATTTTTCCTTGCGAAGAGCCCAAGCACTGATTTAAATTCCATAGGTTGTCTAGCTTTAAAATTGATGTGAAATGGTCTGTAAAGCATAGCAGGTATGGTTGTTGAAAAGAGGTTAATGATTCTGGAGGTGGTTTGATTTTTTATTTTAAGTGATTGTAAATAGCTTGAACACAGAGCCCTTGTTTCCATAACATTGCACTTGCACATCAGTTTGATGACTTCTTATCCTTAAAAGCTATTTTTGGATAATACTCTCTTTAAAGGTAAAATCTGTTTGTTTTTGTTTTTTTTTAAAGCACTTTCTTATAACTCCAGTTTGTTGCAAGCATTAAAACTGAGATATGTTCAGCCTTCTTTATATATAAGGGCTGTGTTTTGTCTCAGGCAAGCTAGAGTGGTTTAAAAACAAGATATTTCTGCAGATAAATTTTGTTATGATTTTGAGAACTTATAGTTTCCTTCCTCCCCTTATCCTTGTGCTCAACCCACCTCTCAAAAATTTTACAAAATCAAACTTTAAAACTGCAGTTTTTGTTTTTCTTGTAAGTAGCTTTTGATTTCCCGATTAAGAACAATAACTTCGCCCACTAAAAAGGGAAGCTGCTTAATCTTTTCCACCACTGCTGCATGACTGTACTAAAAATTTTGTTTTTTTAAAAAAGGCTGTCTGCAGAACCCTTTAACTTTGTTACTGAGTTATCCCTTCAAGGGCTGTTGTCAATTATTCCTTACCAATACTGCCGATACACTTAGGCATTATACTTCAGGACTTCCTGCGTCATTTTGCCTTTCACCTAAATCAATAAATGTTTCCTAATGAGAGTTTGTGCTATAAAGTCCTGCTACTTTATTAAGCATTGTATACTGACCAAAGTAGAGGTAATGTAAACAAAAACAGAACATGTAATGCCAGATAGCTCTTCTGGCAGCCTCCTTGAGAGAGGAGAAGCAGGTTAGCACGAGTGATGGATATAAGAAGAAATGAGTGATTGCATGTTAAGTTATACATGACTCTTCTATCTTCCGACTACTCTTTGCAACAGACTACTTGAGATCAAACTGGCCTGACATTGCATCATGGTGGTGGACACAAAACAGAACTTGATCTAAAAATGACTTCCCTTCTGATCCTGGGAGTAGGGGGGGAATAAAATTGCTGCATCCTTTATAAGATATCAGCTAGTTGAGCCAGACTTTAGGGACCTTGGCTATAAAGGAAGGATGGGCTTCACCTAAATCAAAATGTAACCTGACTGCTGGCATGTAAAATTAAAAAGGTTGTAGAGGATTTTTTAAACTAAGGGCTGGGGAAAAGCCAATGGGTGCAGACGAGCACATGGTTCAGACAGACACATCCCCGAGGGGAGAATCTATTAATGGGGATTTTCTATATTCTAGCAAAAAGGAGAGGGTAGAATTTGATAAAGTACAGGTAGGAATTGAAGATAAACAGTCTAAAAGAGAATCCCATTCAATTACATCACATGAAAGCAGACAACTAAATGTTGATGATAGATTTCGTAAGTGCCTGTGTACAAATGCTGGAAGTCTAAATATTAAGATAGGTGAATTTGAGTGCCTGGTATTAATGAGGATATCGATAGACATCACAGAAATTTGGTGGAACAATGTTAATCAATGGGACACGGTACTATCTGGGTACAAAAAATACAGGAATGACAGAGTAAGTTGTGCTGGTGAAGGAGTGGCACTGTCTGTGAGAGAAAGTATAGAGTTAAATGTAGTAAAAATCTTAAATGAATCAAACTGTACCATAGAATCTGTATGGATAGAAATTCCATGTTTGAATAATAAGAGCATAGTAGTAGGAATATACTACCGACCACCTGACGAGGATGATGGTGGTTTTAAAATTCTCGGGGAGCTTGGAGAGGCTATAAAAATAGAAAACTCAGTAATAATGGGAGATTTCAACTATCACCATATTGACTGGGTACCTCAGGACCGGTTGTAGATATAAAATTTCTAGACACCATTAATGACTACTTCTTGGAACAGCTAGTCCTGGAACCCACAAGGGGAGATACAATTCTTGATTTAGTCCTAAATGGCACACAGGATCTGGTTCAAGAGTACATATAGCTGAACCGCTCAGTAATGACCATAATGCAGTTAATTTTAACGTCCTTCAAGGGGGGGTGGAGCCCAAAGAAGCCCTCCACAGTAGTATTTACTTGAAAAAGGGGAAGTACACAAAAATGAGGAAGCTAATTAAATTGAAATTAAAAGGAACAGTCATGAGTGAAATGTCTGCAAACTACATAGAAACATTTTAAAAATACCATTATAGAGGCTCAAATTAAATCTATATCCCAAATTAAAAAATGTTAAGAGGGCCAAAAAAATGCCACCAAGGCTAAACAGAGTTAAAAAGGAGATTAGAGGCAAAAATGCATCCTTTACAAATTGGAAGTCAACTCCTACTGAGAAAAATAAAGGAGCATGTTGAGCAAGTCAAATATAAAAGTATAATTAGTCAACCCAAAAAAGAATTTTGAAGAGCAACTAGCAAACTACTCAAAAACTAACAGCAAAAAAATTAAGTACATCAGAAGCAGGCAGCCTGCTAAACAACAGTGGGGGCCATTGGACGATCGAGGTGCTGAAGGAGCACTCAAGGAAGACAAGTCCATTGCGGAGAAGCTAAATGCATTATTTGCATCTGTCTTCACTGCAGTGGATGTGAGGGAGATTCCCATACCTGAGGAATTTGGTGACAAATCTAAGGAACTATCCCAGAATGAGGTGTCAGTAGAGGAGGTTTTGGAACAAATTGGTAAATTAAACAGTAATAAGTGACCAGGACCAGATGGTATTCACCAGCAGTTCTGAAGGAAGTCAGATATGAAATTGCAGAACTACTAGCTGTGCTATGTAACCTGTCTCTTGAATCAGCTTCAGTTCCAGTTGACTGGAGGATAGCTAATGTGACACCAGTTTTTAAAAAAAGGCAGATGACTCTGGCAATTACAGGCCAGTAAGCCTAACTTCATTACCAAGCATATAGGTTGAAGCTATATTAGGGAACAGATTTATCAGGCACATAGATTAATACAGTATAATGGGGAAGAGTCAACATGGCTTTTGTGAAGGGAAATCATGCCTCATCATGTTGTTAGAATTCTTTGAGGGAATCAACAAACGTGGATCCAGTGGATATAGTGTACTTGGACTTTCAGAAAGCCTTTGACAATATCCCTCACCAAAGGCTCTTAAGCAAACTGAGCAATCATGGGATAAGAGGAAGGGTCCTTTCATGGATCAGTAACTGGTTGAAAGATAGGAAAGAAAGGCTAGGAATAAATTGTCAGTCTTCGGAATAGAGAGAAGTAATTACCTGTGTTCCCCAGGGATCTGTACTGGGGCTGGGGCTGGTCAGTGTATCCATAAATGATCTGGAAAAAGGGGTAAACCGTGAGGTGGCAAAGCTTGCTGGTGATACAAAATTATGCAAGATAGCTAAGTTCAAAGCAGACTGCAAAGAGTTACAAAGGGATCTCACAAAACTGGGTGACTGGGCAACAAAATGGCATGTGAAATTCACTGTTGATAAATGGAAAGTAATGCACACTGGAAAACATAATCCCAACTATATGTACAAAATGATGGGGTCTAAGTTAGCTGTTATCACTGAAGAAAGAGGTATTGGAATTATTGTAGATAGTTTTCTGAAAACATCTGCTCAATGTGCATTGGCAGTCAAGAAAGCTAACAATGTTAGGAACCATTAGGAAAGGGATAGATGGTGGTGGTAGCAGCATTGCATTAATTCCCTGAGACCCAAATCGGGATCAGGGCATCTCACTAGGTGCTTTCTAAGCTCCTAGGAAGATATGGTTCTAGGCACAAGCAGCTTAGTTTTAGATCTCAATCCTGTAAATGCTTCAGCACTCAACTTTAAGCATGTGACTAGTGAGTGAAGTCCAAGGGGCTACTTACATGCCTAAAGCTAACCATGCATGTAAGCAGTTATAGGATTGGGGTCTGAAGAAAGAGTTTAGAATTGAAGGTCTGGATCCTGCAAATGACTCCAAATGGATAGATGCTTATGCCTCTGCAGAGGCCGCTTGAATCAGTGGGGCTCACTGTGGGCACAGGAGTCTGTGCGTATGACAGGATGAGGCCTAAAGAACATATTTCCATCTTCTTGGAACATGTGATCTGAAATCTTTAATCCTATAATTTATTCTTCACAGAGAGTTGATCACACTGTCATAATTTCTTCTCAGTACAAAGGAAGCATATTGATGGGATGTAATTCCCTTACATTACTGACGTGATTTTACTAGCATATGTATTTCATTATATGATATATTTGTTGGTATTATTTTCCAGATTCTAGGAAGACTATGTATAGTAAATTCTTTGAAGAGCAAATGCTGAACAATTGATATCACATTGGCATTTGGAAACTGCTTAGATATTTATCTGTATTTGTGCATTAAAAAGGGTGGTGGTGAACAAAATTGTGGGTTTTAAGCTAAGTTTGTAAATATAACTTTTCATACATACGAAAATAAGGAAAATTCAGTATCTTAAATAGACTTTTTTTCTTAAGCTCAAATATTGGCCTTTGTTTAGGCATGTTAGCATCTAAGTTTTGAAGTATGTGATATTACTGCAGTGCAGGAGTTACACTAGATAAGGCTGAGATGGAATTTAGAATGTACAGCTGTATTTTCTGCTGATTTTTACTTTCTGAAAGCCCTGCTTTTTGTCTGATGCTTGCGAAGCTTGCTCTAGGCCCTTCCGTGAAACTCTTTTTACTGTGAGGAAAGTTTTACGCACTATGGGACATGGGGAGACATGGTCTTGAGTGAGGGATTTTTAAAAGTGTGAAGATGTGAGCGTATGATGATGAACATGGCAAAAGGTAAGATTATCACTGATGGCAGAGGAAGTGTGCTATACCTCTTCAGATGTGATTTTTGCAGCCATATGAGTCAAATACTTATTTTTTTTAAAAAAAAACAACAAATATAGTGTATACGTATTCCAGAATGAGTCCTGGTGCCTTTGGTCTGTCTGCAGAATCTTGGTTTTTGAAATAAATAGGCTTTGCAGAATTCAGTTATTTTTAATCATTTCAACAGCTAATCCCGATGCTTTTTTGTAAGCATTTTTTCTGTTATCTATTTACATTTTTAAAGTTGGGGAAAATTATCGAGGGGGGGTCACACAATAATTATTTAATGACTGTAGATGTTGAGATTCAAAAATTTAAATCTTTATGACCATAAAAACAAATATTTCAACATCACATGTCAAAATATACAAAGTAAGTGTCGTTAAACTCTTAAGATCTTAAGCAGCGTTTTCTTCCTTTCTGGACCTAAATTTGGTTATTGGTGAAATATTTTTTCTTCATTTTGTGTGTACAATGAAAAAGACATTTACCAGTAAACATCTAATCCTTCCAAGCCTAGAAATGTTATGGATGTGTTTAAATAGCACAGCCAGCAAATGTATTAAATTAGTTGCCGTAACTTAGAACAACACATCTGGATATGACTGAGTGTTTCAGGTGTGCCTATTTGGAAGACTGAACTTATGTATTCAGATGTGCAAAATTAGTCTCAAAGCTTCATGCTTCCACTCTAACAAATAGTCCTCTTATCCTTCTTAAATTGTAATTTGTGTGGGTGTAGCTGTGGATGGATGGGTGTGTATACCCACACACCCTCTACATGTCTTAAGGGGAACACTGCTCAGTAAAACATTTTCCAATAGTAATCTTAATTTTCAATTTGTGTTTAACAGTTTGTGAAATTTAGAAGCTAATGGTATAGCAAACTCACGAACAATAGTGGTATAGTTGCAGTACATTCTAACCAAAGGGACAGTAGCTTGTTCTCTTCCTAAACCGATGCTTTTCTGGTCTGAGCACACTTGACCTGACCTTATCTTGTTGGAAAAGCTAAGTAAGTTTGGAACTCTTCCTTCACTAGTGGATTTAATACTTCCTCCCATGGTCGCTTACTCAGTGAATGTCTTAATTCCTCAGCATCTGTCATTCTAAAATGGCCGTCCGTAAAAGGGGCTGGGACATCTTCCTATAGAAGCGTTAATGTTGATTCTTAGTGACTTCAGGAAAAATGGCTCTACCTTGTAAGTTGGATAAAATCCTTCCCAAACAACGAAGAAACTGAATAATTTTAAACAGCCCGAGTGAATAGTCATTGGCTCTACCTTTTTATCTCTGCTGCATGCTTCCATGTTATCTTTGCCATCTAAGTTCATTCACTTTCATATGCTTAACTGCGATATCTTTCATGTTGTTGTCTCTTGTTTCTTTTTTTAATATTATTTTTGAAATGCAATATGTGCCAAGGCATCAAACCATTACTTTCAAATACATTTTACTTACTAGTTACTCATTATAATGATGATGTAGAAGTAAAGCATATAGTTCATCAAGATTTGTGACTTACTTTTTGTGTGATTAATTTATTAATTTTCATAAAGAGGCAAACAGTAAAAATACAAACAGGTAAATCACTCAGTTTGTATGCCAGCAAATACTGCACATTTCACAGATTATCGAACAATATTATGCAATTATGCGTCTTTTCAATGTGTCTGGTCTTGCAACTTTGACAATACAAAATTAGAGAATATTACTCAGACATAACATGTTAAGGTGGGGTAACAATAATAAACAAAATGACATGCACAAATTGGCAAAAAGGGGAAGAGAGGATAGGCCAGGAGGGGGAAGACGTGGGGAAAAAAGTGAGAAGTCAGCTCAAATAATTCTAAGCTTCCATTCCACCTAACTCAGCATTCCTTATTCAGATATATCAAGAAATGGAGGTCCAAATTTATTTGAATTCATATCATTGCTCTCGACAATTGATAAGCTATCTTTTTTTTTTTTTTTTTTTTTTTTTTGCTGCTAACTCAGGTTGAATAGCACTGCTCTGTTCTGGGCATAAGCCTACTTCTTCATTTTTGTAAAATCATGTGCTTAGTAATCATTGGAGCTCTCAAGAACCAACATCTTTGTGGTGGAGTTAAACTCAGCATAGCAGGTATATACCCTAGGATATAATTTTCGGCTGAGGTTTGGTTGCTCAAGCCAAGCACTGTTTCCATTCTTGTGTCCACCTCTTTCCATAGCTGCCTGGCTACTGGACGGTCCCATAGCATTTACATCAGGCTTCCTTTTTCTTTATTACAGCGCCAGCAAATATCAGAAGACAAGGCCCCCATCTTTTACAGTATCTGTGGCGTCCAATACATTTTGAATAGAATCTTTTGCGGTGTCATTTGTAGCCTGAGATCCACAGAAACATTTTTAACATTCTGTAATATGCTCTGCCACTGAGGTTCTTTTAAGGACTGTCATAACTCCCCTTCCCATGCTCTCACAAAAAACTCCAGACCAATGGAAGTCCTCTTCCTTAGTAAAGCATACGCAGTGGACATGGGCCTGTGGAGTTTATGAAGTATTTCCAAAGTTCCCAGTAGATCTAAGGCCTCTGGAAGTCCTAGGGCATCTGGACCAAATTGATGCATTATCAAGTGTTTTAGTTATTATCAAGTATTGCCATTCCACTGAGATTGGCAGGTCATCTAGTTGCTTAAGTCCATGGCTCTCAACCTTTCCAGACTACTGTACCCCTTTCAGGAGTTTGAATAGTCTTGCATGCCCCAAGTTTCACCTCCCTTAAAAACTGCTTGCTTACAAAATCAGACACAAAAATACAAAAGTGTCACAGCATGCTATGACTAAAAAAATTGCTTACTTTCTCATGTTTTAGCATATAATAAAATAAATCAATTGGAATGTAAATATTGTACTTAAATTTCAGTGTATAGTATATAGAGCAGTATAAACAAGTCATTGTTTAAATTTTTAGTTTGTACTGACTTCGCTAGTGCTTTTTGTGTAGCCTGTTGTAAAACTAGTCAAATATCTAGATGAGTTGATGTACCCCAAGAAGACATCTGCGTACTCCTGGTTGAGAACCACTGGTTTAAGTGTTAGAAAAGATATACAGCTCTCATCCATGACTAATTGGGAAATCCATATGATGCCTGCTCAGCCAGTTCTTCTAAATTATAGTTTTTTCCCCAATTTGCAAGTTTGGGTTACCCCAGATAGATGCTCTTCCAAAATGGTGAGGATGAAATTGGTACCCCTTAGCTAGGATGGCCCAGACCCTTCATGTAGCCTCCACAGCAGGCACCTTATTTTTCTCCACTGGAAAAAGATGAATGGAGCAGACCCCCAGAGGGAACTGGATGCATCAATACTAGGGCTGTCAAGCAATTAAAAAAATTAATTGTGATTAATTGTGCGGTTAAACAATAATAGAATACAATTTATTTAGATATTTTTGGGTGTTTTTTACATTTTTAAATATATTGATTTCAGTTACAACACAGAATTCACTGAATGCATCCGATGAAGTGAGCTGTAGCTCACGAAAGCTTAGGCTCAAATAAATTGGTTAGTCTCTAAGGTGCCACAAGTACTCCTTTTCTTTTTGCGAATACAGACTAACACGGCTGCTACACAGAATACAAAGTATACTGTGGTCACTTTATTTTTATTACAAATATTTGTACTGTAAAAAAAAAATTGTATTTTTCAGTTCACCTAATACAAGTACTGTAGAGCAATCTCTTTATCATGAAAGCTGAACTTACAAATGTAGATTTATGTACAAAAACCCCCTGCATTCAAAAATAAACCATTGTAAAACTTAAGAGCCTACAAGTCCACACAGTCCTACTTGTTCAGCCAATCGCTCAAACAAGTTTGTTTACATTTGCAGGAGATAATGCTGCCCACTTCTTGTTTACAATGTCATCTGAAAGTGAGAACAGGCTTTCTCATGGCACTTCTTTAGCCAGTGTCACAAGATATTTCTGTACCAGATGCTTTAACCACCATTCCAGAGGATATGCATCCATGCTGATGGTGGGTTCTGCTCGATAATGATCCAAAGCAGTGCGGACTGACACACATTCATTTTCATCATCTGAGTCAGATGCCACCAGCAGAAGGTTGATTTTTGGTTCAAGTTCTATAGTTTCCACATCAAAGGGTTGCTCTTTTAAGACTTCTAAAAGTATGCTCCACACCTTGTCCCTCTCAGATTTGGAAAGCACTTCAGATTCTTAAGCCTTGGGTCGAGTGCTGTAGCTATTTTTAGAAATCTTACATTGGTACCTTCTTTGCATTTCGTCAAATCTGCAGTGAAAGTGTTCTTAAAACAAACGTGCTGGGTCATCATCTGAGACTGCTATAACATGAAATATATGGCAGAATGTGGGTAAAACAGCAGGAGACGTACAATTCTCCCCCAAGGAGTTGAGACACAAATTTAAGAAGTGCATTTTTTTTTTTTTTTTAAACAAGCATCCTCAGCATGGAAGCATGTCCTCTGGAATGGTGGCCAAAGCATGAAGGGGCATATGAATGTATAGCACATCTGGCACGTAAATATCTTGCGACGCCGGCTACAACAGTGCCATGGGAACACCTGTTTTCACTTTCAGGTGACATTGTTTTGTTTTTGAGTGCAGTTATATAACCAAAAAAAAAAAAATCTACATCTGTAAGTTGCATTTTCACAATAAAGAGATTGCACTACAGTACTTGTATGAGGTTAGTTGAAAAATACTATCTTTTATCATTTTTACAGTGCAAATATGTATAATAAGAAAATATAAAGTGAGCACTGTACACTTTGTATTCTGTGTCTGAAATAAATATATTTGAAAATGTATAAAAACATCCAAAAATATTTAATACATTTCAATTGGTATTCTATTATTTAACCATGCGATTAAAACTGTGATCAATTGCAATTAATTTTTTTTAATAGCGATTAATTTTTCTGAGTTAATTGCGTGAGTTAACTGCGATTAATCGACAGCCCTAATCAGTACCCATTCAGTTTCCACGCATGCGAGTATACTGGGGTTAGCATGCTTCGCCCACTTTGACATCTGACACAATAAAAGCATAATAGTAATTTTATAGGTCTGGAAGCCCATCCCTACCCAGACTAAAGATAGCTGGAGTTTTTTAAATGGTAGTCACAGGCATTGACCTGGACCCCACAGAAAAGCTCTCATAATGTTGTTAAATTGTCTAGAATAAGATGGAAGGATATTTACAGGTAGGCTATTTAGAATACAGACGAGCCTAGGCAGAGAATATTCATTTTTATTGTATTAACCCTTCCCCACAGGCTCAGGGAGAGAGGATGCCACCTATTTGTATCACTAGTTATATGAGAGAAAATAGTTCATTAATGTTTCTTGGTACTTTTATATCCAGGTACTTGATTGCATCAGTTTGCCTATGAAAATTCCATTCAGAAAAAGCCCTACATGATAACCAGGAGATTTCCAATAGTTTCAGTTTTTCCCAATTTAGTTAGTACTAGATACTGCTCTGAATTTTTAAATTAGTAATAGGAGAGCTGGAATAGTGGTTTCTGGTTTGAATATATACCAAAGAACATCATCTGCATAGAACATCAATTTATATTCCATGGAATCAGTTATATGCCTCGGGTATCTAGATGAGCCCATATAGCTACTGCCAGGGGCTCAAGAGCTAAATCAAAAAGCAGTGGAAGTAACAGGCACCCTTGCCTAGTATCCTGGAGGAGGCTAAGATCTATGATTTTACAGACTTCCCAAATCCAAACTACCTGTCTCATTTTACTCCCAGCTAAATCTGTGTAGTGTTGTATCATTTTCTTTTCCACATTTGCCCTGTGGTCTGTCACATTGCTCTCATTGCTGAGTGCTGCATTCATTCCATTATCCAGTCATTCTTTATGTAAGTAAATTCTTCCTGAATTACTCATATGTCATATGTTTTTTCTGTTCTGACCTCTTGGTTTTCAAATTAGTAACTATCTCTAATTTTGGCATCAGCTCATACTTCCCTTTTAGCATTTTTTTTTTCTACTTGCTGTCGCATCCCCTCTTGGCGTGAATTTTCATCTAGCTGCATGGAGCTAGAACTCCCATTAACAGGTAATGCCCTGCACGATCAGATGTGAATATATACTGTACCTTGCCCTTCAGATAAATTGCTGCTCTATTCTACAGGAAAAGCCAAAAACACTACACTGAATAGGAGTGATAGTGCAATGTTTGATTACTGTAGAATTGTGCAGTGGGAGTCTTATGCCCCTCCTCTGGTGTTGCTCCACTTAGAGGATGACAGTCTACTACTGCTCTCAGTTACTCTGTTAGCTCAGTGCAATGGATCTAAAGGTTCCAACCCTGCTGATGACCTTTGTAGGTGTCAGCATGATGCCACATGATGGAATTTCTGTTTCTTCTTCGAGAACATGTTTCCCTAACCTTATGCTCTGGAGTGGCTGAAACTTTCAAAAAATTCAGCCTGAGGCAGGCAGGCAGACACCATGGAAAATTTCAGCACAAATGATTAAAATTTGACAATGTTGGTTATAAGCAGCTGAAAACAGGGATCTGATCATGGAAAGTGTCAGACATCTGTAACTGTAGATATCACTCCTTGTGTCACCTATAATAAATTGGGGGAGTCTTCTGTTTTCAAACTAGATTTGATCGTAGCAGCTTTATCTTTCTTTGTGGAAAACGTGCATCTTCAAAACGTGTGCATTAAAGGAACAAAGACCTCTAAAAGTTTTGTACAGCACTAGAACTGTCAATATATTAGCAGATAACTATGCAATGTATGGCAGACCTTTCTTGCAATACTTACACAAACGTCTCCGATCGGGGTAGGTCCTGGACAATTGGAAAAAGGCAAATATAGTGCCAATCTTTAAAAAAGGGAAGAAGGAGAACCCAGGGAACTACAGAGTCACCTCAGTCCCTAGAAAAATCATGGAGCAGGTCTTCAAGGAAACCATTTTGAAGCAGTTGGAGGAGAGGAAGGTGATCAGGAACAATCAACATGGATTCACCAAGGGCAAGTCATGCCTGACCAACCTGATTGCCTTCTACGATGAGATAACTGGCTCTGTAGATATGGGGAAAGGAGGGGATGTGATATATCTGGACTTTAGCAAAGCTTTTGATACGGTCTCCCACAGTATTCTTGACAGCAAGTTAAAAAAGTATGGATTGGATGAATGGACTGTAAGGTGGATAGAGAGCTGGCTAGATTGTCAGGCTCAACGGGTAGTGATCAATGGCTTGATGTCTAGTTGGCAGCCGGTATCAAGCGGAGTGCCCCAGGTGTCGGTCCTGGGGCTGGTTTTGTTCAACATCTTTATTAATAGGTTTCAGAGTAACAGCCGTGTTAGTCTGTATTCGTAAAAAGAAAAAAGAAAAGAAGTACTTGTGGCACCTTAGAGACTAACCAGTTTATTTGCGCATGAGCTTTCGTGAGCTACAGCTCACTTCATCGGATGCATAGCATATCGTGGAAACTGCAGAAGACATTATATACACACAGAGACCATGAAACAAAACTTCCTCCCACCCCACTCTCCTGCTGGTAACAGCTTATCTAAAGTGATCATCAAGGAGGGCCATTTCCAGCACAAATCCAGGTTTTCTCACCCTTCCCCCCCCCCCCACAGACACACATACAAACTCACTCTCCTGCTGGTAATAGCCCATCCCTCTTTGAAACCTCTCTTTATAATGCGCATGATAATCAAGGTGGGTCATTTCCAGCACTAATCCAGGTTTTCTCACCCCCCCCCCCACACACCCCCCTCCAAAAACCACACACACAAACTCACTCTCCTGCTGGCAATAGCTCATCTTACAATGTGCCACAAGTACTTCTTTTCTTTCATCTTTATTAATGAGATGGATCGCTGCAAACTTGCTGAGGGTGCAGAGGGCAACGAAAATTATTAGGGGGCTGGGGCACATGACTTCCAAGGAGAGGCTGAGGGAATTGGGCTTGTTTAGTCTGCAGAAGAGAAGAGTGAGGGGGGATTTGATAGCAGCCTTCAACTACCTGAAGGGGGGTTCCAGGGAGGATGGAGCTCGGCTGTTCTCAGTGGTGGCAGATGATCGAACAAGGAGCAATGGTCTCAAGTTGCAGTGGGGGGTCTAGGTTGGATATTTAGGAAACACTATTTCACTATGAGGGTGGTGAAGCACTGGAATGGGTTACCTAGGGAGGTGGTGGACTCTCCATTCATAGAGGTTTTTAAGGCTGGGCTTGACAAAGCCCTGGCTGGGATGATTTAGTTGGGATTGGTCCTGCTTTGAGCAGGGGGTTGGACTAGATGACCTCCTGAGGTCTCTTCCAATCCAGTCTTCTATGATTCTGCTTCTATAGTTTTAATGTACTGTTTTCAATTCCTACAAATCTTTTTACTGGCCTGTATTAAACTGTGGTATCTGACAAGCTGTGATGCTTAAAGAACCATTGCCAGGGTTGAGTGAAGTCACATTATGAAAATCTCATTGTTTCACTTTTCCTGGGTTTTTATTTCCCATCCTTGCTGATTAATAAAAACTCCGTGGAGAAGCTTCTAATTAAATAAAAAGAATGTATAATGGATGTTCACACTTGGGTGCATGCTTTCTGCAGATGATGGAATTAGAGCATTGCAAGTTCAGTTCTTCAACATCCTCAGCATTGGGTAATACAGGACTAAGTCTTACTGAAGTATTTCAGTGAACAGATATAATATTAATTGATAGTGCAAACATTAATGAAATAAAACAAACTTACTACCCAGAAGCCTTACAAAAACACAAGCAATATTCTTTCAGCGTCAGGTCTTTGTTTCCATCTTTCGCTAAGAGAGAGGATGCCCATGAGACGGGTTAAGATTTGCAGTGCCATATTTTGGGCTTCTTTGCCTTCTTTCATGCGGCCTTAAGGCACTGATATATCACAGCAGATGCAACCTTTAGCTGTAAAGTGCTGGAAGCACTTGTTCCTGAACAATCTTTCTTCTTCGAGATGTGTGTCCCTGTGGGTGCTCCACTTTACGTGTTTGTGCGCCCATGCGCTCGTAGTCGGAGACTTTTGGTAGCAGTGCCCAGTTGGGTCGCACATGCGTGGTCCCTGCCTCGCAGGCAGTTAACTGACGCTGTGCGACCAACCCCCACTCAGTTCCTTCTCTACCGCCCTTGGCTAGGAGTCAGAGCAAGCAGCTAACTATTGTAGTTAATTAGTTACAGTCAGTTACTTAGTTTCCTTGTTAGCAGCTACTTAGCTTGTTTCCCTTTTCTTTTCTCCTTGGTTTAAAAAAAAACCAACCACCTCACGGCCAGGAACTTCAGAAAAACAACATTTTGAGAGCGAAAGCCCCCCTTCCCAACGGGAATGCCCGGTTTCCCGGGCTTTCAGCGCCTTGCCTCCAGGCTCACAGTGCCTGTCCCTGACAGCCAAGTTTGGTGTGTTTGCTGCCTGGCCAAAGCAGGCATGCCACAAAGTTTTGCATTGCCTCAGGCTCATGGCCAGAATGGCACAGAGTGGAGAGGTCTTTTGGACCTGTGGCAGAGCATGAGGCTCAGGACCCCTCCTCACCCCCCTCACTTCGCCAACCGTGGCTTCAGACAGGGGTCCTTTCTCCAACCCCACATCGGAGTGCCCCGCCGGGCATCACTCGAGGAAGCATCTGGATCCCCACCACAGGATTTTAAAAAAAACAAACAAAAAACCCCCCCACAGCTGTCCTGCGGATAATAATAGCACCGGCTGTGCTGTCAGCACTGGGAGCTCGGGTGGCTAGAGCTCCGGCACTGCGGCAGACAGAGACTGCAGGGATGGCTCCGGCACAGGCACTGAGGGGAGGTCAGAGCCCAGTGCCTCCATGCAACAATCTACAGCCGCTTTGTGGCAAGGCATCCAATACCGGCACCGGCTGTGCTGTCAGCACCGGGAGCCGAAGTAGCGGAAAATCCTGGCACCGCTAGAGCCAGAGACTCTACAAGAGTGGGCTCCGACGCAGGCACTAAGGGGAAATCAAAACCCCGTGCCTCTGCACCGCGATGTATGTTCATTCCACTGGCAGGCATCCAGCACTGGCTGTGCTGTGAGCACCGGGAGCTGAAGTAGCGGAAAATCCCGGCACCGCTAGAGCCAGAGACTCTACAAGAGCCGGCTCTGACACAGGCAGTAAGGGGAAACCAAAACCCTGTGTCTCTGCACCGCGCTGTACAAACAGCGGCGTGGCGCCCAACACTCACAGAGGCGCAGCTAGCAGTGCTGCCTTCTCTTCCACAGTCCTGACACTGACAAGGAGGCAGCCGCAAGGACCAATCAAACCAGCACAGCAGCAGTTCCTCAGACAGAGGGTTCTGGTATTTGGCTCTGCCCCGATCCCCCTGTCCGTGGTACCAATACGAGAATGATACCCTTGGCACCAAGTCTTCCTGCATCCCCAGCATCACTCACTGTCTCGCTCCTTATTTGAAGGAGAAAGATGAGGAAGAACAGAAGCTATTCCCCCACTGGCTCCTATCCATCAGGAGTCAGTCAACCCAGGAATCTCTCCTGGGGCATATTATGCTGTCCCCAGGTACTTACAGTGGCATGGGGACCCCCTATGCTGCTCCCATCCCAATGGGTATACTGGACTCCATGGGTCATATGCCCCACACGAGGGGGGACTTCCTGCCACAGCCAGATCCAGCACACAGTAATTCCCCACAGATTCTGTACCTGCACCTCAGTGGTACCAGGGAAAGTGGAGGAAGAACCCCCACTCCTGCAGGGGACATCACCTACCCACTTGCCATCATTGTCTACAGAGGACACCTTTATGCCTCCTCCCCCTAATATAGGGGATGATTTCAAACTGTTCCATGGCTTATTTGAGAGGGTGGCCCTCTCTGGACATCTCCCTTGAGGAGGTCCCCGTGATACAGCATGGGCTAGTGGACTTTTGCATACATCCACTTCATTTAAAAAAAGAAATTGCCCTTCACATGAATGAGGCACTGATGGACCTGTAATGGTCATTCTGTGGACCCCTGTGGCTGCCCCTCCAGCCGGCGGGAGGTCTGACAGGAGGTGTGTATCAACAAAGGGCACAGACTTCGCATCCAGTGCCTTATTTCTTAGTGATAGATGCAGTCCAGCGACGTGGCATGCAACAACAGCCCAGAAACACAGCTCATGATAAGGACTGGAAAAGACTTGATCAGTTTTGGCAATAAGTTACTTACTCCTTGGCTACATCTCACCTCTTCATAGCCAACCATGCGACATTACTAACGAAATACAACTATATGGACTACACAAAAATGTCCGAATTGATTAATTTTATTGACAAGGGCAAGGGATAACAATTTGCAGCACTTGATTCTGAGGACAGGGCTGCAACATCTGTGTTGACGGTGGTTGTAATGAGAAGGGCCTCATGGCTCTGTCTTTCTGGCTTCCCCGAAGAGGTTCAATCCACGGTGGAAGACTTGCCAGCCCAAATTATTCGCCAAAAAGACAGACGACTCACTCCACTCATGGACTCACGAGTGACTCTCCAATCCTTGGGAACCTATCACCCCAAACCCAAGAGGAAACAGAGGAATTATTTTACATCCCAACGATACCACTGGCCAATGTATTCACAACAACAGCGGTGATTTGACTCACAACGTCGCAGACACCGGCCCTGAGGGGACAACAATCTACTTCTCAAGTTGCTGCATCCCAACCATCAACCTCCGATAATTCAACAAGTTTGTCAGAAACACAGCGATTCAAGATGGTCACACTACACACTATAAGCGGCTGCCTGCTAAAAGCGTCAACCCAGCAAACAATATTGCAAGCCATCAAACAGGTGGTAACCCTCTTCACGAATCTGGGCTTCCTAATAAATACCAACCAGCCTCTCTAACAACAGTGCAAGAGCTGGACTTCATTGGGGCCAACCACAACTGTACTGAGGCCATAGCCTTGCTACCGAGATAATGTTCTCTCACTGTCACTGGCCTCATACCTACTGCGTGAAATAGCCCACAGGTATCTGCCAGGACTTGGCCCCAACTCCTTGGCCACATGGCAGCCACAACATTTGCTGTCATACACACCAGATTAAACATCCATTGCCTACAAGGAAGGCTACGTATCCGCTTGTTCCACACAGGCACAGCATAAACAAGCACCCTATGATATCGGGCAAAATAAAGGACCCCCTTCTTTGGTGGGCAAAACCAACCAACGTATGCACGGGGGCATGCTTCATTCAGACAACAAATGCCTCACTCCTGGGATGCGGAGCACACTTGCACCCACATTCTATATAGGGCTGCTGGTCCTCTGCGGAATCCCTTTGACACATAAACCTATTGGAGCTTCAAGCTGTCTGCAATGCTTGCTCCCAATTCCTGCCACTCATCAAGGACAAGCCTATCTGAAGCCTTAGCTTGTATGTATTATATATACAGACAAGGGGGAGCACACTCACAATACCTCTGTGTGCAAGCCATAAAACCATGACAGTGGTGCATCAGACACAAATCCACACCAGCACAGCAGATACCTTAGCAGACAGATTTCTCAGGACCACAAAGGGAGCTCGACAACTCAGTACTCCTGCATGTATTTCAATACTGGGAGGTTCCCCACAGTAGACCTTTTTACAACTGCACAAAATACCAAACACCCTTGTTTTCATTCTGGTGCAGGTCTTGGTGTGCAGTTGTTAGGCGATGCATTGCTCCTTGAGTGGAACATTCCCCTTCTCTATACCTTCCCTTCTATTCCTCTCTTGAACCTAGTGATCCACAAGATCAGGCTGATGGGCCACAGTAATTCTACTAGCATGGTCTTGCCAAACCATGGTATCCTTACCCCGTCAGCATGACCGTGCGTCCATGAATCACACTTCCACTTCTGTATCACCCACTGACCCAGGACTCAGGCTGTGTCCTGCGTCAGAACATGGCTCCTCCATGGCTCATGGACCCAGAGCTTATCTGTTCAGAGGAGGTACAAAATATACTGTTACACAGTTGAACAGTTATGAACTGTCACCCATACACCCTGAAGGGGAGACGAGTTAAGGCCTGGTGCCAACTAAAACAGATGACTTCCATCCCAGGGACATTACCCTCTATACCGCGTTACCTATTAGAACTCAAATGGTCAGACCTATCCATGAGCTCAATAAAAGTCCATCTACCTAACATCACAACGTTCCACACCAAGATAGATTGCCATCCCATCTTTACCCATCTACTGACCCAATGTTTCCTCAGAGGACTCAATAATGCGTACCCTGAACTATGTGAGCCTACTACACCATGGGACCTGAACCTGGTCCTTCGGATCATCACCTCTTCCCCATTTGAACCCATGATGACATAATCACTGCTACACCGTTCTATGAAAGTAGCATTTCTTGTGGCAATGACATCTGTCAGACGTGTGGGAAAACTCTGGGCTTTCATGGCGGAACCCCCATACATAGTTGTCTTTGAGGATAAAGCCTCCCTCAGACCACACCACTAAACCCCACACAGATAGAACACATTACACACTTCATAATCTTGATGTTCGGAGGGCATTGGCTTCTTACATAGACAGGACTAAACCATCCCATAAATCACCCAAACTGTTTCTATCCATCACTGAATGTTCCAAAAGGAGCTCCATCTCTAAACAAAGAATTTCCAAGTAGATCCATAATCGCATAAAACTCTATCATCAGTGCGACTGCCAATCCCGCATGGGTTTTTGCTCACATCCCACTAGAGCCTTAACAGCCTCCACGACTTCCCTGCACAATGTACCTATCATGGACATTTATAGAGTTGCTACTTGGGCCTCAGCCCATACCTTTAGACAACACTATGGATTAGAGCAACAAGCAACATCTGATACCTCCTTTGGATGCTTTGTACTATCGAGGTCACGACTTCAACTCCGAAGCCCCTCCTTCCATCGGAGGGCACTGCTCTGAAGTCACCTAAAGTGGAGCACCCACAGGGACAGCACTCGAAGAAGGAGAAGGTTACTCACCTTGTGCAGTAACTGAGGTTCTTCGAGATGTGTGTCCCTATGGGTGCTCCACTACCCTCCCTCCTCCCCTCTACTTCAGAGTTTCCTTATTAGTCTCTGCCGTAGAGAAGGAACTGAGTGGGGGTTGGTTGCACGATGTCGGTTAACTGCCTGCAGCAGCGCGAGGCAGGGACCATGCATGTGTGACCCAACTGGGCACTGCTATCAAAAGTCTTAGACTATGAGCGCAGGGGTGCATGAACACCTAAAGTGGAGCACCCACAGGGACACGCATCTCGAAGAACCTCGGTTACTGCACAAGGTGAGTAACCTTCTCTTTCCTTCCATATTCCATTTTCTATAAATGCTAGGCTGCTAGGTAGATCCCAACAGTTCTAAAGTCATGTACTGGAGTTACAGGAAGGAAAATATTTACCTGTAAATGTATTGCTGAATCACTTTAGCCTGGAACTTCCATACTGCCAAGGTCTCAGATGCCACTTTTTTTTTAGGAAGTCTGTTACTACAAGTTATACTCTCAGAAAATGCAATTGTCATTTAATTTCAGAGTTTATTTCTACTAACAAATGTTTTTTTGTCTGTCTGGCTTTCCAGTTGTGGGACAGAGCGTAGTGAGTACAGGTGTGTCTTAAATTAGAGATTTAAAACTGCATTTTTTTCTACGCACTTTTGTTTTGCATACATGTAACCTTTTCCAAATTGGAAATGGCAACTGGGCCTTTATTACCAATTTCATTGACTGTATAATATATGCTAAGCTATGGTAAGCCAAATTGTATGAAATATGCACTCATAGCTGTAGAAATTGATATTTTACTTTTTGATCAGGAGCCTTACAGCAATAAAGCTTAGAAATTTCATTTTGTGGAAGCTTAGAAATTTCATTTTGTGGGAGATGACTGCTTTTATTTTACTCCTAAGGGAGCTGATGAATTACATATTTAATGGTTAAAAACATTTTGATATCAAACAAGATGTTCAAAGCATTCTAGAGAAATTATTCTCAAGGTTAGGATTTAATTAAACTGTTTAAAATCCACAGTTGATGGCACCTTTTTAGCAGCCCACACAGACAGGCATAGGATTGAAAGGGCATATAAACAGAGCTGTAGTCTAGCAGAGGTCATTCTAGGTTAGGGTTGAGACATGTTGGTTGTGGAAGTTTACATTACAGCTGTAAGTTCTGTATCTGTGTTGAAGGTATAGTGACTTGAGTTGTGAAGACTGTTTATTAGTCTGGGGCCACTCATAGCACTAAATTGAGTGGTTTGGGGAGTGGGTATGTGGGAAGAAAGAGTCCCACTGTTGTGACCACTAGTGTAAGTACTGCAATAAACCTTGCAGCAGCACCAGACTTGATGTAGACAAGACACAATTAAAGGAGGGAATCAATTGCATCTTGGATGTTAGAAAGGTGTCTGAATTTACCTGAACAGAGCTAGACAAACAAGACTGTGGTCTTCGTGAAGCATTATCTGAGATGCAGAGCAAGCAAGGTATGTACATTTGATTGCAAACTGTATCAGAGCAAGCAATGAAAATGAGACATAGGCTCCCAAATCAGCTAAGCATTGCAATGCTAAGTGCAGCAATACCTAAATACTTTTTAAAAATCTGGGCTTATGTAAACAGTATTGGTACAAAGAAAAGGAGGACTTGTGGCACCTTAGAGACTAACAAGTTTATTTGAGCATAAGCTTTCGTGAGCTACAGCTGCTGTAGCTCACGAAAGCTTATGCTCAAATAAATGTTAGTCTCTAAGGTGCCACAAGTACTCCTTTTCTTTTTGCGAATACAGACTAACACAGCTGCTACTCTGAAACCTGTCAGTATTGGTACAGTATCTTGAAACAGCTTTCTAGTCTTCTGTGCACTTTTAGCTTTTAATAGCCAACTAAAATAACAGATCTTTTTACAAGCGTATAGTATTCCCCACCTTTTAAAGTACTCCTCCCTTGAGACTATTGCGTTTACTCCTGGTGTGTTGACTGTATTGATGGAGAGGGATGCTAAAGCTTTATGCTGTCCTCTTACTTTGAGCTGTAACACTCTCATAGTTTTCCCTAACCTCAGCTTGTTTACTCACCTTTCTCCACCTTGTCTCCTCAAAGCAAGAGATATGCTGCATCAACTTCTGTTTTTGAAGATTCATTGAGTGATTTGATTTAACCACTAGGACGATTAATAGATATTAACAGCGAAGTCTGAGACAATTGTTTTCCTTAAGAGAAAGTGTTCTGCTTAGATAAGATTTTTTTTTTGGCAGAAATACGAATGAGAATGATCAGACTTTTATTTTCCTTCTGTAGAAGTGAGTAGACTTGTTCTTCAGCTAATATCTGGCACTTATTGAGTGTTCAGACTATTGGACAATAAAGCAAGTCACGACCAGGCATTATTGGAGAGGGGAAAATTACCTTTATTTCGGGGTGCCATTTCAGGCTAATTAATGTAAATTCGCCCACTTATGCTGCTGCTTTGTGGTTTATTTTAATACTTCAGGCATAATTCAGAGAGAGACAGAAGCAAGATTTGTTTTTCCCCCCGAACCATTATTTTATGTCAGCTTTAGAGAGAGATGGGTGGTATAAATGATTCAGTTCTTAGATAATTATAAAACCATAGACTGTTTCTTTGTACTAATAGTTTAAAGTGAGTGAAATACCAAATGAAAATGTTACCGTTTTAATTTCTTATTTGACTACAAAGGAATTAATGACACCAGTAAATAAAATGAGACGCTAAATGTAAATCATAGCAGCTTCTGCTTTGCTGCATGTGTCTTTCTGTCTTTGAGCTTATGTCTTTTGACTTTTAAAAGCACGTACATCTAAGAACACTTGTACATAAGCATGTAAAATATTGGTGTGTTGATAGCTATCCATTCGTATACTTCCCTTGAATTATCTTGGGTGGTTTATAAAACAGTAGTCAGTAGGGCTTTTGGTAGAAGTCCTTCCGACTAACTCTTCTGTTCAAATTCCTCTTCTGGTCCTAGTACAGAATTCGTGTCATGGTGCCTTAAGCACAGAAACTGTTCTGAATTTGTATTTTTTTTTTTTTAAATTAATCCTTCTGAAGTCACATAGCATGTTGGCCCATCAGGGATCACTTGTGTGCATCCAAGACTCGCAGTGTTTTGAGTGTTTAGACACTAAAGCTGTTGGTGTCTCTTGCCAAAAATGCTCAGGCTGCATTGTGGTAGGGAGATATGATGGCCAAGGAGGGTTTGGGAAGGTAAAACTAAAACTACCTCCTCTTATCAGAGATCAGAAGAACTGCCTCCTAGGTTTGGAAAGGTAGCGGGAGCAAGAAGAAAAGAGTCAAATCACCTGACCTGAGAGAGAGAGCATAACCCTAATCTACAAATCAACATAATTGGCTGTTATCCTACCTAGCGAAAACTTCTGACGTGAATCCTGCCTCTAGCTTCTCTTTACTATAAATAGAGTGGATTTTTTTTCCTTTAGGAGCAACTGATAGTACTTGAAGTTCCACCTTCCCGAAGAATTATCCTTCTAAGGGGACACCAGACATCTGGCTCTGTAATTGCACACCTGGTCATACCTTTGCTAGTTACAAAATGTTATGCATGTACGCAAAGTCATAAATCATAGGGTTAGAAGGGACTGCAAGGGTCATCTGATCTAACCCTCTGCCAAGATTCAGGATTTGTTGTATCTAAACCATCCAAGAGAGATGGCTATCCAGCCTCCTTTTGAAAACCTCCAGTGAAAAAGCTTCCACAACCTCCCGATGTAGTCGTCTTAACAAATTCACACAGTTTTTGGCAGTTTCTTTGATCACTGTGGTAATTAGGTAGTTCAAATAGTTACTGGAGTGGAAAAGGACCTGGAAACTTTGTGCAATATTTCACCAAAAAATCTCTTCCTATGATTTAACTTTCCATAGTAGGACCGTGGAATTAGTTTTTCCATTGTTTGCTTTTATAATCCTGTCATTTGAGTCTCTCAACCCGCATTAGATACTGACTCCAAAACATCTCTGTTAAGAAGGTAAGTACTCACTAGTCTTTATAAGTAATATGAGGTGTAAAGTTTTTCTTTCCAAAAATCACATGGAGTCTTAAATGACCACAGGACTGAGAGCCAACTACTAGATATACTCTCCTGCCTGGAAAACACCACAGACTGCTATTTTCTTCCAGCTCTGGCATGGAAACAAGGAAAATATGGCCCAGAAAACGTGAGCATAATAACTGATGCATGGAAACCATGGATACCATGGAATTTTGGCACAAAATACAAACCAAATGGAATGCCTGGATGCCATGGAAATTGGTCACTCTGAAGAGACAGTGTAGGAATTCTGGGTTTTTTTTGGTTTTTTTTTTTTAATGCTTCTGGATGTTACCTTTAAACACTTGCCTAATAACAGTTGTCTCTTAGTCACCAAAGTGACATTGGCTAAAGATAAAGCACAGCTGAGTAGAACAAGGTGAGACCAAGACAGTGAAGGAGAAGAGCAAGGTAAACAGGAGGGGAAGGGGTAGGGAAAAGAGAAGCTCGTGATAGGAATGCCCATCTGTAGAAAAGAGGAACTGCTGCTCTTTTTTGTCTTTTTATTTTTTTTAAAATAAAAATGTTGGGGAGGAGGTGGGTATTAAAAGAATGAGCGAACGTACACTCAGATGTCTTGTATGGAAATCTAAATGTTCTCCATAAACACTTCCTCTCTTTTTGTTCATGAGCTCTTTGTCTTAAATTGACTATTGAAATACATGTGGTAAGAACTCTAACTGGCCATTAGCTGGTTTCAGAGTAACAGCCGTGTTAGTTTGTATTCGCAAAAAGAAAAGGAGTACTTGTGGCACCTTAGAGACTAACCAATTTATTTGAGCATAAGCTTTCATGAACTACAGCTCACTTCATCGGATGCATACTGAGGAAAGTGTAGAAGATCTTTTTATATACACACAAAGCATGAAAAAATACCTCCTCCCACCCCACTCGCCTGCTGGTAATAGCTTATCTAAAGTGATCACTCTCCTTACAATGTGTATGATAATCAAGTTGGGCCATTTCCAGCACAAATCCAGGTAGATGTTCTCCCCATCAGCATTTTATTTTGTTCCTTATTTAGCAAAGCTAGATGGTGATACCCTTTCACCAGAAATATCCCAAATTTGTCAGTGCCTAGTCTGATCAGTGTAGGAAGGTGCATCAGGCAGCTGGGCAATGGTGCCTTTTGAGTTTAAAATTGCTTGATTCATTGAAATTAATGTGTTTTATCTTCCATGTAATCATGGAATACTAGAATGAATACTCCATGGTTTACAAAAAACAAGGGCGCTAATGTAGATTAGCCATGTATTAATGTTAGAACTCAACATTCTCTGTGCCAGGAAAAGGGGATTCCATTTGAAATCTTTTTGGATAAAGTTGATGGATGCACATGTGGGCTATCTGACCTATCCTGCATTTCAGCACTGTGTAGAAGTATATCTTAAACAAAAACACGCATGGTGTTTTGGGGATAAGCTCTATGTTTTTAGAGAATCAAAAACTAGTTGTGTGCTAGCCTGAGGGGTTGCCTCTAGAGATGAGCCATAGTGGTGTATATCTGAGTGTTCCTTCAAATTAGTACAGCTTGTGTTTTCTTAGCTACAGATGCGAATATGTTGATTTGTGGAATAGTTCCAAACCTGAGGAATTTGAGCATTCCAGAAATTCAAATGCTAACACTGACTTGACAAGGAAGCATAAGAGCTGCCATATTGACAGACACGGTCCATCTTGCCCAATATCCTGTCTCCAGTGGAGGCCTGTACCAGACTTCAGGGGGAAGGTATAGAATAGGGCTATTATGGAATGATCCACCCATGACTTCCACTCCTGACTTCCTGTAGTCAGAGGTTTAGGTTCACCCTGAGCATGGGGTTGCAGCCTGACTGTCTTGGCTAATAGTCATTGATGGACCAAATTATCCTCCATAAACTTATCCAGTTCTTTTTTGGAACCCAGTTATACTTTTGGCCATCACAATATCACGTGTCAATGAGTTCCACAGGTTAGTTGTGTGAAAAAGTACTTCCTCTTGTGTGTATTAAACTTGCTGCCTATTCATTTCATCGTGTGACCCCTGTTTTTTGTATTGTATGAGAGGGTAAATGACACTTCTCTATTAATTTTTTCCCACACCATTCATAATTTTATAGATCTTTCATATCCCCTGTTAGTCGTCTCATTTCTCAGTTGCACAGCCCTACTCTTTTTTTAGTCTCTCCCCTCATATGGAAGCTGTTCCATACCATTAGATCATGTTTGTTGCCCTTTTCTGAACTTTTATCCAGTTCCATTATATCCTTTTTGAGATGGGGCAATCAGAACTGGACATAGTATTCAAGGTGTGACCGTACCAAGGTTTTATGGATTATTATATTTGGTCTTATTTTCTATCCCTTCCCAATAGTTCCTGTTAGCCTTTTTGACCACTGCTGCACATGGAGCAGAAGTTTTCAGAGAACTATCCACAGTGACTCCAAGATCTTTCTTGGGTGGTAACAGCTAATTTAGACTCTTTCATTTTGTATGTATAGCTGGGATGATTTTTTCCAATATGCCTTACTTTTGCACTTATCAGTGTTGGATTTCATATGCTGTTTTGTTGCCTATTCAACCAGTTTAATGAGATCCCTCTGTTACTCCTCACAATCTGCTTTTGAATGGTTTTACACATTTAGAATCATGTTGTATTTGTTCGGATAATGGTATTTTGTATCGATGAGCAGGAAGGAACAAGAGAACCTCACGATGGGGAGTTCCCGAGAACTGGTATTGTGTAGTACTCGTGACCTTCCTGATTAGTTTATCTTGAAACTAATGAGAATTTCCACTGGATGTCACTGTTACTCTCCACAGATCCAGTTAAAATAACATTTTACCTGTAGTGAAAATGATTCTGAAAGAGGAGATTTAAATATCTTCTTTGTTTGACTTGCATAATGGGGTCCCAAATAAGACAACCTACCCATGCCAGTTTCTTTCCATTAGTTCCTGTTTTATTCCAACTAAGCCCTCAAACGTAGTCTAATATTTTTAATATCGGACTATTCATAGTTTAAAGACTGTCAACTGTTTTCTTTCTAAATTAACATTATTTTTAAAAAATCCAGTTTTTTATAAAGTACCTTTTAAGTAGTGTCTGCTGACTTCTTAATTTCCTGTTTTGTTTTATATTGAGAGGGGTTTTAGCTCCCCCTTTTAGCTTTTGAGGGTCTGTCAAGGAAGGGAGAAACTTAATAGTCAAGGAGAAATAGTGAAACTGACTAGAGGCAGGGTGTTGTCAAATGGATAAAACAGACTGCAAAAAAAAAAAAAACCAACCCAGAAACCTTTTTGCTCCTACTTTCAGTTATATTAATCTTGTTAATTGTAACAATAGTCGGTATGAAGGTTTCAGATAGAAATGTGATTAAGCTGATTGTGCCCCTTTTTAATATTAGCTTTTCAGAAGCTAGCTGTAATTTTATATAATTACTTATCAATTTGTATTTTCCACTGGCTTATATGTTCCAAAATTGACTCGTCCAAGACCCAGCAGTATGGTAGCTGAGAAGAATGCTCTCTAGTTAGAACAGTTTTCATAAGTTTCAATGTGAAGACTTTTGGAATGAAGGCTAATTATTTCCCCTGTCTCCATGGCCCCCCAAGTAGTTGGAGTGTGCCATTTAAGTGGGTGCTAAGAGCTGTATTGTATTTGAAAACTGCTTATCCATTCTTCTTTTAATGTTCAGTTGCTTCTTGCTATACTTCCAATGCCTGATAAGCAGATGTTGTAATAAGGTATTTAATGGCACATACGTTTACTCAGTTGTGCTGAATAAACTGTTCACTTGAACTATGACTAAAATAGGTTAAACCTCCACATCAGTGTCATTGTCTTCAGTGTCCTTCCCCAGAATTCATCTGGCGTGTTACCTTACAATTTAGTAGTGAAGGAGTACAGGTGTCTTTGTGTGTAATGACACTTGATAGTGCTGAAACAGTTGTGAAGCTGGTACCTATTTCATGCTTTTGATAGCATGTATTATTTTTGCAGCATTTTTTCTTTTTCATCTGCTTGAAGAATGGGCTCTTGAACCTACTTCCAGTCCCATTGTAGTCACCAGCTTACCACATGCCCTGTACATCTATTAAATATAAGATAGCTGCTGCTTGTTTTCAAAGCACAGCAAAAATAGCCCTATGACAAAATGGAAAACAATGTCTATATTTGTTTTCTCCTTATTTTTCTTCAGTTGGGTACAAAATTCTAGTAGGCCACTTCTAGTATCCCAGACACAAGTTGGTGGTGGTGGTGGTGGTTACGGAAGAGTTTGCAAGCACTTGGGCTTTTCATTAAAAACAAAAGGAGGACCAGAGAGCACCTGCAGGCTCTCCTGAGACCCCACAATGATATTTATCACTGTAATCAGGGGGATACAGTAACAAGTTAATAATAGCAGGTTATTTCCCAATAATGCAGCAGCAACCTGTGTTGTTGTTGTACTTGCACTGAGCCAAAAGGGCTGATAGTTGCTTCTGGAAGAACTGCCACTCAACCTGGCACACAGTTATGTAGCACAGGCTCTTTCCCATCTATTTGTTTTTAAACCAATAATAATGTGTCTACCTTTTTTCCCCTAAGTGGGGCACAAAAGAAATCCCAGAGGCCCGATTCAGATTCAGTATATTTTAAAATCTGTTAATTACTCTACGCAGCCTTTGCCCTGCAAAGTACTGGTTCTGTTTCTTATACAGGCAAAACTCTCATTGACTTCTGTTTTAGGATGTTTTGGGCAATAGTGTCATTTACAGGCATCTGAGCCTCATCTGCCCCTTTTTAATCAAATCCATATTTTTAGAGTCTAATAGCTCTGCCAGAATCTGAACACAACGGAAATCTGGATGAAAATGCTTTGACTTACCCCAGAAAAGGAAAAGTGATGATTTTTGTCGGGAAGGGAAGATCTCATAGAATAATGATAGTGCCAGCTAAATGTTGAGGCAGTAGGCTCTTAAACCTTTATTTTTTGACTGTCTCTAAATGCGATGTACCAAAAAAAAAACTTTTATAAGTATTTTTTCAGGATTATTATAAGTTGAACCATTTTTTTAAAAAAAGAAAAGCTGTCAGGTTCTTGCTTTGTTTAAAGGTAAAAGGATAACAGTTTATCGGTACAATTATTTTTCTGCTTCAGTGAGTCAGCTTCTTCTAATGGGTTCTGATATGGAAGTCTGTAAACATTTTAAGTGAAGATTTGTATAATGTTAGCGTGCTTGTGGCTCAGATACACAGGAATGGGTATGGAGTAACTATAGACCAGTCAATCAAAATATAAAATTAGTTTGGTTAATAACAGAAGAATATTCTTGGTGGGGTTTTTATTTGCTGATCACCTACTGGGCACATCAAATTTTTCTTTTAGGTAAACTCAGACAAATTGCAGTTCTATCAGGTTTCCTTTGGAGTTAATTAGCTTGTGCTAGAGCAAACATATATTAGTAAACTGTCACTGTTTGGAGTGCAATCCTTGGTGGTTAAACATTCTTGGAGCAGATCTAATATACAAACTGTGGAAATTCTTTGTAGGGCAGTGGTTTCCCTTCTTCCCAACAACTTCTTTGCTTAAAATAAAGCATGTGTACAAATGAGGTTCTGACTTCCTTATTTGTGATCTGCCCGGATGGGCTGCTGATCCATGGACTTCAATGGGGTTCTTCACAAACAGTGAATTACACCAGTGGGGTCTTCCAGTGCAGGATCAGGGCCTTATTTTGTATTGAGGAACAGCTGGAAGGAATGTAGGGCACCAAGCAATGCAATTAATACTTAAAACAAATGTTTCACAATTATGCTATTCTAACTTCAAAAGCTAAGGGAATTAATGTGGATTTTTAGGGTGCAGGGCTGTTGATTTTAAAATATATATAATATATATATTTATTTCAGATGGGATAAGAACTTGTCCTAGTCTTAAAATTACAGCATTGTTGTATAATGTGTTCAAGTGACTTACATCAAGTAGGGCTGAGACAGAATAAACAGCATTACTCAGAGAAACAGATTATTAATTCTGTGCTCAGGAATGAAGAAGGCAAGGAGTCATTAGCCACGTTCTACCTAGAGATGTGCCTGAGCAGCATGACTTGGATCTGGATTTCCAGCAATCCAAAGTCTGAGTGCCTGGTTCTCTGGCTTGGACATTTTGCAGTCATTTATACTAGTCCCAAGCAAGTGAAAGATGTCAACATTCTTATTTGGTTATCAATGACCATGCAAGGTGATGGAGGATCAGGGTCTGGGGATGTCTCGATCTGGAGTTTAGGTTCAAATCCATGTAAATTTTTGATCGTTTATGTAAAGTAGTAAGTATTGGAACATTCAGCATCACTTATTCCAGCAGTTAGCTTTTACATTACAAAAAACATTTCAGTTTATTCAGTTGACACCAGTTCATTTGTATCCAGAAAGTAGATAAAGTTGTGGGGCTTGTCTCACATAAAAGATCACCTTTTAAGGAGGATGGGCGTAGGGGGGAGGGGGAGTTTTAGCAAAAATGTTTGAGTTAGAAGTTTATGTGGTGAAATGATCAAGCTTGCATAACAAAAACAGCTGAGATTGAAACTTCAAAGTTGACTTGTTTTGTGAGGAGAGACAGAGTTCAAGATCTAAACAAAATTAAAATGACTGAACCAAACTATGCATGTTTAACTTACATGTGTATTGGAACATTTTTGCTTAATTTTACATGCTTAACTGTAGAAGTCAAGTTTAGTGTAGCCAATAGATCTGAGAAGAGAGCTTATTGTTCCCTGTAATATTGAAAAAAACCTCTCTGCTTTTTACAGTGTTGGACTAAAATTGTAGGGGATGTTCATCACCATGGTAACTTGTATATTATTTATAATCGTGTGTGTGTGCAAAAGTATACAAATTGTCTCCCTGGTATCTCTCTCTTCAGGTACACTTCGTATTTCTGTAGCACCTTCCATCCTAGTAGCCCACAGCTCTTCACAATCTTTAGTAACTTGAATCATGCATTACTTCCATGAGGTGTAGATATTATCTCCATATTCCAGAGGTTACTTTCCCCAAGTCACACAAATACATGGCAGCTTTCCTAATTTCTAGCTGTGCGCTGTTGCCTCAACACCATCGATCCCTTTTCATAGCATAGATTCAGTTCTCCAGGACAGATCATACTTCACCGTAACCTATCCCTGAGGCAGAAATACTTCTTCTGTTGCTTGCATTGTACTAACAAATAGTGTCTCCCTGTTTTCCTAGCAATCAGAAATGGATTGCGGTGATCCTCCTAAGAAAAACAAAACACAAGAATCTGCCAGGAACCAGCACCAGCAAGAGGAGGAGACAAGTCTTGCAGATACCCTAGAGCATATTGTGGGACAGTTAGATGTTCTTACTCAGGTATGAAGGAAGTGCTTTATGGGCTCGTGATAATAGGTCATCTTCTGTCCTCAAGTGAAATATGGACTTTTTGAAATAGATCCTTAAAGTAAAATTGTGAATAGTCTCAAAACTCGTCTGTTTTTCAGAAGCTTATTGGTAAATCTCTGTAAAATGATGGAGAATGTCAAATTTCTGGATTATCTAAAAAGTTGTCACAATATAAAAAACAACATTTTTAAGGAGAAATATTGGAAGGACATAAAGAAGTTTACAGTCCACAAAACCTGTAATTTAAATATAATCCCATCTCCATCTACTAACTAGTATCTTGCTTCATGGTAAAACACAAACTGCTGCTGAATTCAACATCTATGGCATATGCATTGTGCAATGTTCTACTGGCTTCAGTGAGAGCAGAGTTAGGCCAGTGCTGATGGCTTTTAAAAATCCCACCTTATATTTTATCCCCTTTTGTGGAGCTGATCTTAACTTTTTCAGGGAGTACTTTGAAGCTCCTTAGAGAATAATGTAGGGGTGTGTGACCGGAGTCCCATGGGAAGCCAGCTGAGGTCACTCAATTCAGGTGAACTGCAAAGAATGGGGCAGACAACTCCAAAGATGGTGGATATTTCAATACTTAGGTTTACCAAGCCAGCACTAAACCGCTTTTGTTATACCTTACTGGTTACTTAGAAGTCCAAAACACAATTCCTTTAAAGTAATCCAGCCTCAGGCCTCCACCTAGTTACCCAAGTCAGATATGATGAAGATTAATGAAAATCTTATTTCATCACATAAAATAGTTCTACCAATCCCAAAGGATTGCACACATTACCTTCCATATTAATGAATATTCCAGATCTTACCCCAGTACACGCTTACAGCCAATTATTAACTAAAATTTTTAAAAAAGAAAAGAGAGAGTATGGTTAACAGATCAATATACATACAGACATGAGTTAAATTCTTGAGGTTCAGATTTATAGCAGAGATGGTGAGCTTTGTAGTTGCAAAGAGTTTTTAGAATTTAGTCCATAGGTTATAGTCCAATGTCCAATATCATATCCAGGGAGTACCAGCTTAACGGGGGTCTCATCTTGCGACTTAAACTTCCCCTGATAAAGCTTAAGCAGATCTGAGATGACAGGATCAGGACCCAAGCCGTTTTTATATAGTTCAGGCTTTCTTTGACAGCTCGGAGTCCCTTGGCGAACAATAGACTCTCATTTCCTAAGCATCGCCTTTAATTATTCACACAGATTAACATAAGGTAATTGCATGTTTTCCCACCATCTGCAGATGATTCGCTATATATTTCGAAGAGAGATTAATACAGCAACAGCCTATGTTTACAGTTCATTTATGTCTCTGATCTCTGAATTAACAGAATACAGCATAGACAGGGACTGTTCGATTACATTGTTGACCACTACCAGTATATATGTAAATGCACAAAAACCCAAACATTATCTCCCCATATGTCTTTAAGGGTTGAATTTGAGTCATTCATCCTGCAGGACGCTTCACCCTTTCTGGTCATGTGTCACGGGGTAGCATAAAATTCTAAATTCAGATCTAGATTATTCTATTAAAATGTATGTCAACAGTAACCTTCACAGCCATTAATTCTTGGTCCTTTATGTAAGCACTTTATGCTTTCAAAGCACTGGAAAATTTAAATTTGCAGTGGTTACAAATCATACTCTAAAATTAAGACCACTTTCTGTGAATTCACAATCATGTGGGGTTCCAAACACTAAAATAAATATCTTTTTGTCCTTTAAACTTTCCTTCTCCACAATTGTGAAAGCCTGCATGGATCCTGGGAGGGATGGTCTAGTAGCATACTATTTTCTGGAAATTAAGGAAATCTATGTGTTCAATTCATATTTTTAAAGAAACCTGGTCAGTAGATTCTACACATAGCATTCTTCAGTTTGGGGAGTGCATCGCTATCTTGCACAAGAGAATTAACTTCAGTTCTAGATCCTCAGCCTATAAAATCAGCATAGCTCCATTGTCCCCTCCCCTGCTCAAATCCCACTCTTTCCCTAACTCCTTCCACATACTTCAAGTTCCCACATGTTCCCCAACAGCTTCTGTCCTGTTTCTCTCCACCATGCTTTTCCCTTGCACATATCTGGGTCCCACTGCAGCCCTGTCTTGTGGTATTTTTTTGTTTTTGTTTTTTTAAGCATTAATTTTGTTTTAACCACTTTACCTCACTCACATCCACAACACACGACTCCTGCCTCCACTAATTCTGCACACTTCTTACCACGCTATTCTTACTTACAGTATCACTTAAATAACACTACTCTAAACATTACAATACCAGCTTCCTAAAATGATAAACAACTTTCAAACTATTTCCACTTAAAGAATCCCCGCCGTTAAAACGCAACACATCCAAATCCAACACAGAATAACAAAACATAACCAGCAACTAAAAACCAACCCCACTTCCAACAAAACACCAGTTCATCACTCCAGTTAGAAAATTGTAATTTCTTAATGGTAACCATGTGGAATGGAAAGATTAAATATTGTATGTGGAGGTGCAGGGAGAAGGCATGTATTGCAGGGTGGTGGATGTTGATGACATAATGCAAAGAAGGTCAATTCATGGTTGTGATTTGGAAAGGCTGAGTGAGAAGATTTAATGAGCGTCTTCGTAGCTATCTTAATGGTTCTATTTGTGATATGGTGGTTCAAGTGCACATACCTGTTCTTTGATTAAGGTATTTTTTGTCTGAGGGGGATATAAAAATAAGAGTCTATATGCATTTATATAAATATAACAGGTTTGTCTCCCTTGTTTCTCATGTTAAAAAGAAATCTTGCCATTTTCATAGAATGCAGAAGAATTTGAATGCATCATATCAAAACGCTAATTCTCATTCCAGCTCAGTCTTCTGCTCCTGAGGAACATGAACACGATTGAAAAGTGTGGAGGTTGGGGTGGATTGTCAAAATAGTCCTTGTTTTGTCTAAATGTGTTGAATCTTGCAACACTTACATCTTTAGTGGAAATAGGAAGGTGAAAACCAAAAAACATTTTCTTTCAAAAGAACCATAATGCTATTCAATAAAAATACAAGAAAACTATTGGGGGCGGGGGGGGGAGTGCTTTTAGATCCTACTGCTGATCCGTTTCAAACCATTCTGGTTAGCATATCCAATGTTGTACACATGAATAAAATGGAAGCTACTGGTTTATACGATATTCGTGTGCTTCACCAGTAGTAGGATTGGAATGCATTCTTTATCTTTCATTATGTAATTCTGATACACAATTCTAATTGTTGTGTAATGGGCTCCATTTCTACTGTATAGGTGTTTTATCAGAGGAAAAATACTGTAGTAAACACGATATGTGGGGTTTAAAATAGATATATGTAATGCAAACATACCTTTTAAAAAGAGGTTCAGTAACTTCAGAAATTCCAAATGTTATTTTAGACCTCGCAGAGAGAGAGGAGTGGAGGAGGAATAAATTAGAACATAGGAAGTCTGAAAAGATGGTAAAAATAGCTGCATTTAGGGAAAAGTTTTCCAAGCTGTACCTACACCAGAATAACACTAAAATAATTTAATTTTAGTGTTTTAATCTTCACTTGACACTGGCTGTATCCTTAGGTGCACCCAGTATAGTTATGTGAGAGTAGATATGTGCACTTAATGATATTAAACAATTCCATAACTCTGCTAGCACTATGATGGTATTGTACCCCTTAGAGTGTGAGACTTTGGCTGAATGAGACAAGAAAACGCACAACTAAGACTTCAGAGTGCTGCAGGCAGGAACAGTAGAAATAATTACTCTTATTAGCAAGAGGAAAGGCATGTGTGGAGAGGCTAGTGATCAATGGCTCGATGTCTAGTTGGCAGCCGGTATCAAGTGGAGTGCCCCAGGGGTCGGTCTTGGGGCCGGTTTTGTTCCACATCATTATTAATGATCTGGATGATGGGATTAATTGCACCCTCAGCAAGTTTGCAGATGACACTAAACTGGGGGGAGAGGTAAATACGCTGGAGGGTTGAGATAGGGTCCAGAGTGACCTAGACAAATTGGAGGATTAAGACAAAAGAAATCTGATGAGGTTCAATAAGGACAAGTGCAGAGTCCTGCACTTAGGACGGAAGAATCCCATGCACCGCTACAGGCTGGGGACCGACTGGCTAAGCAGCAGTTCTGCAGAAAAGGACATGGGGATTACAGTGGACAAGAAGCTGGATATGAGTCAGCAGTGTGCCCTTGTTGCCAAGAAGGCCAACGGCACATTGGGCTGTATTAGTAGGAGCATTGCCAGCAGATCGAGGGAAGTGATTATTCCCCTCTATTCGGCACTTGTGAGGCCACACCTGGAGTATTACATCTAGTTTTGGTCCCCCCACTACAGAAGGGTTGTGGACAAATTAGAGAGAGTCCAATGGAGGGCAACGAAAATGATTAGGGGGCTGGGGCACATGACTTACAAGGAGAAGCTGAAGGAACTGGGGTTATTTAGTCTGCAGACAAGAAGAGTGAGGGGGGATTTGATAGCAGCTTTCAACTACCTGAAGGGGGGTTCCAAAGAGGATGGAGCTCGGCTGTTCTCAGTGGTGGCAGATGACAGAAAAAGGATTAATGGTCTCAAGTTGCAGTGGGGGAGGTCTATGTTGGATATTAGAAAACACTATTTCACTAGGAGGGGTGGTGAAGCACTGGAATGGGTTACCTAAGGAGGTGGTGGACTCTCCATCCATAGAGGTTTTTAAGGCCCGGCTTGACAAAGCCCTGGCTGGGATGATTTAGTTGGGATTGGTCCTGCTTTGAGCAGGGGATTGAACTAGATGACCTCCTGAGGTCTCTTCCAACCCTATGATTCTGTGATTCTAATAAGAGGCCAAAGGAGGTCAGAAAGGACTGAATTTGTGCTTCTATGGAGTCAGGTGCTCCAAAGGATTGTGGAGTTTTATCATTGCAACTCTGGAGGACATAACTAGCTATTTTGTTAGAGTTTGGTTAAATTTACCATTCCATGAGGCCTAGGCCCTAGATCATCAGTAGCTCTCTGTATCTATGCAAGAGAGTAAAGGGGTGTAAAGTGCCTCTTCCTGTCTTGTGCAGGCTACATGGACCATGGGTTACAACACTTGGGGAAGAAGGCTCTGCGAAGCCACCACTACTTCTCTTTCACACAGGTGGCTGGGGACTGGGAGGAGCCTTGGTGACCAGGTAACATGACCTGTGCTGGATGTAGCCCTGAGGCAATACCCTCCATCCAGAGCAAGAGTAAACTGGGAAGGAGATTGTGACTCTGAGTTGCAGTCTTCTTCCTGAGCTGCTCTGGTGGCAGCTCATCTGCATGCTGCCTGTTGCCCAGTGAAGTGTCGATCTACCTCTTGACTGGTGTTGCGTGTTTGAATTTAGAATCCAGATATAAAGGCTCCTCTCTCTAAAATACGTAAATGCCACTGCATTTCAAGTGGTTCTTAAAAAAAAGTCTGTCTCCATAAAATTAAAGGTACACAGAGGGTCTACTTGCAAAAAGACCAGGAGTATGTTAGCTGTCTTACTGGTATCTTATAATGAACCATTTAATTAATATGCTTGAATAGCACCAGTAAGAAAAGCTTTACTTTCATAAGCGGAACCACACATTTAGGAACACAAGTCAGGCTTCCCCTGTGGTATTTCCACATACTGTATATTTGCACATTTGTCTCAGTTTTCCCAGGCATTTTAATTGTTTAGCATCGAGGGAGCGCTAGTATATTTCTAATGTATTATCTTGAGAAAGTTGGAATAAAACTGTGATCATGATGTTCTTTTGTTCCCATTGAATTTACTGAGCTCTAACCTTTTAATTAACATAATGTGCGGAACACGTTGTAGTTGTGATAAACTACTTTGGTTGGAAATTATGCAAACATCACATTGATCTCCTATTCATTTTCTAATGTCTCTTTTTACTTAGCCCATCACTTAAACAATTTATAATGTTTTATCCTAAACAGTGTTTTACGGGGGGAGGGGAGAAAAGATGATTTTTCATGACTTTGCAATGCCGAGAGATCATTAGTACTAGGAAACCAGTTGAACATTGACATCTGAAAGTTGAGAACTGTGCTGCGGCCAACGGCCAGTTCTTTGTCCCATGTTGCAAATTTTTGACGTTACGTTGTCTGCTCACCAATCGTCAGTACCTTCCCTCCACTGAGAGCAGCTGTAAAGATGAAGTGGACTGCTGTCTACTTATGAGACAGTAGGACTGTTTTGATTGTACTAAGAGGCCTCCTCCTGCCAGACACCAGCTGGAAGTAGAAGTGATGATGCTGTAGAGGTGCTATGGCCTGCCCAACTGGATATACTGAAGTAGGTTTCAGAGTAGCAGCCGTGTTAGTCTGTATTCGTGAAAAGAAAAGGAGTACTTGTGGCACCTTAGAGACTACAAATTTATTTGAGCATAAGCTTTCGTAGGGTTGCTTCTTCAGTGAAGCACGTCAACTAACTCTAGAAAGCTGTATCAGAGGGGACTAGTGGCTGCTGCATACCACTTTTAGCAATGACACAGTAGGTGAATTTGATGTAGCTAATGTCTATGATGATGCTTTGTGTTATGCCTGTTAGCATCATGTTATGATGATTTACTCTTGGTTTGTGCAAATGTTTTTAACCAGTATTATATTTTTCTACTTGAGAGTAAATGTTACTCCATCTTCCTTTGTTTACTTTGTAAATGAAATGGTCTTAAGATGACATGTAAGCAAGAATTATGTATTTAAAATATTAACTAGAATCACTTTTAGTTTTGATTTACTTTGCAAATATTTTATATTTTTTGTATATATAAACATCCTAAATATGAGTGCTATCCTAGATTTGACCTGCAAAGATAAAAACTTCAGGCTTCATTTTCCTGAGCAGCAGCATGAAATTCATATCTCTGCCGTTCTCAGAAATGGGCTAAACTTAAAGATGCAGCAATCAATTCAATGGGTTTGTTTATGTTACATTAAAGACCCACAGCTGGCCTGCATCAGCTGACTTGGGCTCAAGGGGCTTAGGCTATGGGTCTGTTTAATTGTGGTGGAGATGTTCAAGCTTGGGCTGGAGCATGGGCTGTGGGACCCTGTCCAGGGTGGAGTTGGGAGGGTCCCAAGCCCAGGCTTCACTAAGCAACTACACCACAGTTAAACAGCACAGTAGCCTGAGCCTTGCGAACCCAAGTCAGCTGATATGGGCCAATCACAGGTGTTTAATTGCAGTGTAGTCAAACCGAATGTGTCCAGATGAGGAGTCGGAATGAATATTCTCATAACATTTTTATGAGGCAACAAAGATGTTTTCTTTGGGGTAACTTATTCATTCAAAACCCATTTGCTCTAGGATATGTTTGATATTCAAATATGTGTTAGTGTGCTATCTCACACTCTTTCCTAGCTGGACTTACAACTCAAGTATTCCTCTGTAAGACAGAAGGTCAGCGGATGAATATCTCCGCTGCAATGGAAAACTTAATTTGGAATGATTAGCATGCAGGGTTAATGTACTTTGCCATCATCATAAACACCTGCAGTTGCCATTATCAGGAGGACAAATATATGTAACACTAGTACACAGTGGGCACCTGCTGGGGGAAATAGCTTCTGTTTTGTGTGTGAAGAAAGATGTGTCTATTCCAAATGAAAACCGAGTTCAGAATCAGGTTATCATAAAAATTCATAAATTGCTGAGAGAACCCACCCTTAGGAAATAGAGTTTCGTATTCATCCAAACTAATCCTCCATTAAAGCCAGGGGGAAAAACAACACAGTGAAATTTAGAAGAGTTTTAAAGCCCTGAGATAATCCACACCAGGAACTAAGGGACAGTCTAGGTTGTGTGAGATTAAAGGATCATTTCACTTATTCCGGAAGCGATTGTAGAGGGGGTAAATTTTTTTAAATGAAATTCACTAGTATAAAAACACAGTTTGGAGGGGGGGAAATTAGTTTAATTCAAACTGAAAGTGGTCTTCAGAATAAATTATGTAGTCTAAAATAAGTAAAGCAAAATAATTGTGTTTACATTCAGAAATGTTATTCAGAACACATAATGGATAACAGAGATCAGAGGAGTGGCTTTTAGAAAATATGAAATGAATCAGTTTTGATTCCAGTGCTGTGTTCCTTATTTGAGATCTTTAGGAAACATTTCAGTCTGAAAAACCTCTGAAATACTGGAGGAGCTGTTGCTTTTTGACATCTTAGCATCTAGGTCTTCTAGATGAGGTTATTTTTCATAATTCTCAATCCTCCCTTTTGACGATACAATAGCTTTGAGCTGTCAGACTCATTTGGGATATTTCATTTCTTTGCAGGATATTGACAGTGCTCTGTATTGTTGTAGCTACTGTTTGCTGGAAGCAACTCTGAAATATGCTTGTTTTGATTCCTTTATAATCTGGAAATGTGGAAGGTTTTTTCCTTCTAAAACTGCTTAAATACCACCCTTATGCTCCTCATGTCTCACTGTAGTATCACTGCAAGATGCAATCCAAAGATCTGCTCCTGAAAAGTGCTGAGCACCTACCTTGGGCTGCTGAGGACCTTCAGATTCTATTGTCCTTCAACGAGAAGGAGCTCTCGGTACCTCTGAGAAATGGCCTGATGCAATCCCCCACTGCAGTCAATGGGAATCTTTCCATTGAGTTCAGTGGGCTTTGGATTAGGCCCGAGGTGCACAGCATCTTGCAGGACTGGGACTTTGGCTTCTAGAAGCTATTACTTTAAACCTGGGCTGTTGTCCATGTCCGCTCAAATAAGAAATCTGTTGTGCTAAATCTGTTTAAAGTGGTTTGAATGCCTTTAAAATGACTAATTGTGCAGAGCTACTGTGAAAGTATCAGTGTTTAGATCACTGTGAACTGTATTTAGTTATGTATATTCAGTATATATTTGTGGCTAAACTAAAGTAGATAATTTTAGAAGTATATTGTATATATTTCTCTGTGTACTATAAAACAGCATAAACGCCTGAAAGGTCACCAAATAACGCATGGGGAAGGAGACCAAAAATCAAAGTTAAGAACAGCTTCCATCCTTAAATATCCCATACAATGTCCTTAAATAAAACTCCAATGTAATATTAAGATAATCTAACCAGTAAAGTGCTCTAAAAATGATTGTGTCTTAAATACAATAAAGAATAATTAAGCAAAATCTCATATTGCCACTTTGGTTAAAAATATGACATTACAGTCTACGGTCCTTCAATATGCAGTTCCCTCAGAGCTTCAGATGGGACCTGTTACCTTGCTATAATACAGCATGCACTGTTTTGATGGCATTGAATCATGTGGCCCACCCATCTTAGTTTTTTGAAGCTCATTTTTCTTGGTGTAATTATGACAAAGCCCTCAAGGCTCTGGGGCTTTGAGTTACTTTGTATTTTTTCTTTCCTTTCTTTGATTAGTTTGTATGTTCGGAACGTATCAGTCTTTCCCTAGGGACTCATGTGCAAGGCTTTAGCTACTCCAATATAGCATTAACGAGCCTAAATAATATCTCGAAGCAGGCCTTGCTCAGGTAGCTACTTCCAGGTGACACCTTAATCTCAACAATAAATGTATGATTCAGATAAATATATCATGATTAACACCAGTGCAGTTTGGCCACGTTTGTCATAAGTGTCCATGAGAATTGTGAGGACCTCGTGAAGAATAATGCACCCTAAAACTTCAGCCATAATTTGGGGGGGGGGTTCACCTTGCTCTGTACCACGAAGCACGGGTCGCTTGCAGGTTTAAACTAGTGTAAATAGTGGAGTCTCTGTAAATCATGATTTGAGGACTTCAGTAACTTAGCCAGAGGTTAGGGGTCTATTACAGGAGTGAGTGGATTCGGTTCTGTGGCCTGCAGTGTGCAGGAGGTCAGACTAGATGTTCATGACATCTGACAGTAAAGTCTATGAGTCTGAGTCTATGTCCTGATGTTTGTCCAGTATAATATTGTGGTGCTTCAGCACTGCTTTTCATATGGCACATACTACCGGGAACATTGGCATGGATATGGAGCACAAACCCTATTCTGTGGGACTTGGATTGTTTCTTACATTAGGTCTAGAAATCTCTGTTGGCCTTATTATATGATATCATAATTATGAGATTATGAAAACTGAAGAAAATGAAATAACGTATTTGTAATGCCAAAATGTAATCATTCTAGTGTCTCCTTTGTGCTTTTTGGTTTGAAATCCTCATATCTAAAATTAAGTTATTAGGATGCCTTTAATTCCTTTTCCATTGTGTCCTGTTCTGGTAGATTCTTTTGCTATAACGAAAACATACCTTTATAAATAAATGTGTGTGATGCAGAATAAAATCTTAAGAGGTAGGAATAGGGCTCTTTGTGAGTTGTAGCTCACGAAAGCTTATGCTCAAATAAATTTGTTAGTCTCTAAGATGCCACAAGTCCTCCTTTTCTTTTTGTGGATACAGACTAACACGGCTGCTACTCTGAAACATGTTCCAAACTGTGTCCAAAGTACTAGCTTCCACTTATCATAAAACCACCAAACAAGTTTCATCCAAATTGTATTTGAAATAAGAAAGACTCTTCAATTTAAGAGATCAAGCTGTAAACTCCTCAAATCTCAATTTAAAAAAAAAACAGATTCTGTATTATAAAATCTTTAACGATGAGGGTAGTAAGGAAAATACTTAAGGAAAGTAAGGAAAGTCATCTGGCTAGACTGATCCCACTTCCCAACTATCCAGAGGGATGTGTGTTGTTCCTCTTGTGTCTAGATCTGCTGCTGCGTTTCTTGAGGAGTCAGTAGCCAATAGAATTACTAACTTTAGAAATCACCCTCCACCCTGCTGATAGTCTGCATTACTGCTCTCTGTAGAGGAAGCCCTGGATACTAGTAACCATTTCTGGTGTTTTTCCAGTGTTTATTGGATAAACGCCAGTTTCATTTGTGTGAGGAGTGTTTTATCAGTGTTTATAACAGAGCTTCTCATTTTAAGTTTTAACTGATAAAGTAAAAATTAGGGCTGTCAAGCAATTAAAAAAAATTAATCACAATTAATTGTGTGATTAATCGCACTGTTAAACAATAATAGAATACCATTTATTTAAATATTTTTGGATGTTTTCTACATTTTCAAATATATTGATTTAAATTACAATACAGAATACAAAGTGTACAGTGCTCACTTTATATTTATTTTTGATTACAAGTATTTGCACTGTAAAAAACCCAAAAGAAAAAGTATTTTTTCAGTTCACTTAATTCAAGTACTGTAGTGCAATCTCTTTATCGTGAAAGTTGAACGTACAAATGTAGAATTGTGTACAAAAAAACCTGAATCCAAAAATAAAACAATGTAAATTTAAGAACCTGCAAGTCCACTCAGTCCTACTTCTTCAGCCAATCGCTCAGACAAACAAGTCTGTTTACATTTGCAGGACATATTGCTGCCTGCTTCTTGTTTACAATGTCACGTGAAGGTGAGAACAGGCATTTGCATGGCACTGTCGTAGCCAGCGTCGCAAGATATTTACGTGCCAGATGCGCTAAAGATTCATATGTCCCTTCATGCTTCAACCACCATTCCAGGGGACATGGGTCCATGCTGATGACGGGTTCTGCTCAATAACCATCCAAAGCAGTGCAGACCGACACATGCTCATTTTCATTATCTGAGTCAGATGCCACCAGCAGAAGGTTGATTTTCTTTTTTGGTGATTCGGGTTCTGTAGTATTGCTCTTTTAAGATTTCTGAAAGCATATTCCAGACCTCGTTCCTCTCAGGTTTTGGAAGGCACTTCAGATTCTTAAACCTTGGGTCGAGTGTTGTAGCTATCTTTAGAAATCTCTCATGGGTACCTTCTTTGCATTTTGTGAAATCTGCTGTGAAAGTGTCCTTAAAATGAACATATGCTGGGTCATCATCCGAGACTGCTATAACATGAAATATATGGCAGAATGCTGGTAAAACAGAGCAGGGGACATACAGTTCTCCCCCAAGGAGTTCAGTCAAATATTTAATTAACACATTATTTTTTTAATGAACGTCATCCGCATGGAAGCATGTCCTCTGGAATGGTGGCCAAAGCATGAAGGGGCATACGAATCTTTAGCATATCTGGCACGTAAATACCTTGCAGTGCCGGCTACAAAAGTGCCATGCAAATGCCTGTTCCCACTTTCAGGTGACATTGTGAACAAGAAGCGGGCAGCATTATCTCCTGTAAATGCAAACAAACTTGTTTGTCTTAGCAATTGGCTGAACAAGAAGTAGGACTGAGTAGACTTGTAGGCTCTGAAGTTTTACATTGTTTTGTTTTTGAGTGCAGTTATGTAAGAAAAAAAATCTACATTTGTAAATTGCACTTTCACAATAAAGAGATTGCACTACAGTACTTGTATGAGGTGAATTGAAAAATACTATTTCTTTTGTTTTTCATTTTTACAGTGCAAATATTTGTAATAAATAATATCGAGTTTGATTTCAGTCACAACACAGAATACAATATATGTGAAAATGTAGAAAAACATCCACAATATTTAATAAATTTCAATTGGTATTCTATTGTTTAACAGTGTGATTAAAACTGCGATTAATCGTGATTAATTTTTTTGAGTTAATCATGTGAGTTAACTGCGATTAATTGACAGCCCTAGTAAAATATGTGAAATTGTTTTAGTGATTACATATCGATTAATTTTATTTAATGCTTTCTATTTCAGCATGGTAGCCGTGTTAGTCTGTATCAGCAAAAACAATAAGGAGTCCTTGTGGCACCTCAGAGACTAACAAATTTATTTGGGCATAAGCTTTTGTGGGCTAAAGCCCACTTCATGAGATGCATAGAGTGGAAAATACAGGGGGGTATATATACACAGTACATGAAAAAATGGGAGTTGCCTTACCAAGTGGGGGTCAGTGCTAACGAGACAATTCAATTAACAGTAGAATACCAAGGGAGGAAAAATCACTTTTGTAGTGGTAATGAGGGTGGCCCATTTCAAACAGTTGACAAGAAGGTGTGAGAAACAGTAGGGGGAAATTAGTATGGGGAAATTAGTTTTTGTGATGACCCATCCACTCCCAGTCTTTATTCAGGCCTAATTTGATGGTGTCCAGTTTGCAAATTAATTCCAGTTCTGCAGTTTCTCGTTGGAGTCTGTTTTTGAAGGTTTTTTTTTGTTGAAGAATTGTCACTTTTAAGTCAGTTATTGAGTGACCAGGGAGTTTGAAGTGTTCTCCTACTGGTTTTTGAATGTTATGATTCCTGCTGTCAGATTTGTGTCCATTTATTCTTTTGCGAAGAGACTGTCCGGTTTGGCCAATGTACATGGCAGAGGGGCATTGCTGGCACATGATGGCATATATCACATCGGTAGATGTGCAGGTGAACGAGCCCCTGATGGTGTGGCTGATGTGAATAAGGTCCTATGATGGTGTCCCTTGAATAGATATGTGGACAGAGTTGGCAACGGGGTTTGTTGCAGGGGTTGGTTCCTGGGTTAGTGTTTTTGTTGTGTGGTGTGTAGTTGCTGGTGAGTATTTGCTTCAGGTTGGTGGGCTGTCTATAAGCAAGGACTGGCCTGTCTCCCAAGGTCTGGAGAGTGAGGGATCGTCCTTCAGGATAGGTTGTAGATCCTTGATAATGTGCTGGAGAGGTTTTAGTTGGGGGCTGAAGGTGACGGCTAGTGGCGTTCTGTTACTTATTTTGTTGGGTCTGTCCTGTAGTAGGTGACTTCTCAGTACGCTTCTGGCTCTGTCAGTCTGTTTCTTCACTTCACCAGGTGGGTACTGTAGTTTTAAGAATGCTTGATAGACATCCTGTAGGTGTTTTGTCTCTGTCTGAGGGAGTGGAGCAAATGCGGTTGTAGCTTAGAGCTTGGCTGTGGACAATGGATGGTGTGATGTGGTCTGGATGAAAGCTGGAGGCATGTAGGTAAGTATAGCGGTCAGTAGGTTTCCACTATAGGGTGTTGGTTATGTGATGAAGTGGGATTTAGCCCACGAAAGCTTATGCCCAGATAAATTTGTTAGTCTCTAAGGTGCAACAAGGGCTTCTAATTGTTAATGCTTTCTATATCTAATATTTCAATATTACCAACTGCTTCAGTGTCCTTGAAATGCACTTTTACATTGCTGACTATCTTTGATTACTTCAAAATAATCAATAAATGACTTCCAGCAGAAAATTTTATCTCCATGTAATTTAAAATTTGCTTCCTGCATACTTTGCATGTCTGTATCTAGATTTTAGAGCTATGAGAAAGAGCTAGTGGTGATCGTATTTATAAGGCATTAATCAGCCTCTGTAGAGGGCACAAATACAATGTTAAGATAAGCATGTGATGGGTTGTCCCCCTTTAAGATGCCACCTGATGTGCTGGAATACCACTGAGCCCACCTGTTCCACCAGCCTGGGCTCCCTTTACCCTGTCTTGCTGAGCCAGGCTATTAAGCCTTCTCTAGCGCACACACACAGGCAGGGCCACACCCAACTGCAAAACGACATACACTGAGTTCAGCTCTGGGAACCCTCAGCTAAGGGATTTGCCCCAGCACTCAGGTGTCCACCTCCCTTGGAGTGCAGACCCAAAGGTATATTGTTTTGCACTGTGGAGAAATCTATACAACGCAAGCTAATAAATTTTCCCCCTCCCTCAATGTGGAGGAAGGTATGAACAACTTCTTGTCCCTTGGTTAGAAATTACAGAAACTGGGTTTAATAATAAACAAAACAAATTTTATTAACTATAAAAGGCAGATTTTAAGTGGTTAAAGGGGTAGCAAACAGAACAAAGCAGATTACTAAGCAAATAAAACAAAATACGCAAACTAAGTTTGATTCACTAAAGAAACAGATTACAAAATGTAATTTCTCACCCTAAATATTGTCACACTGTAGATTACAGAAAGTCTTGAAAGGCAGCTGCACTGGCCTGCAGCTTGAGACTTCAGGTATTTCCACTCACAGACTGGATGCCCTCCCAGCCTGGGTTCAACCCTTCTCCCCTCAGTTTAGTTCTTGTTCCCAGGTGTTTTTCAGTGTCTCTTTGGGTGGGGAGGCAGAGAGGAACCACAATGATGTCACTCCCCTGCCTTATATATAGCTAACTGACACAGCAATCAGGAAAGGAGAAAAGAATTGGAACTAAGACATGAAATCAAAGATAACAGGCCAAAAAAGGGACTAACTACTCAAAACACCTGTATTAGCCACCTATTAAATGAGCTCTCTGGTATTTGGCCTTTTAGAAGCAGAAATTGTCTATATGTAAAGGGAGACGACACTCCACCAAAAGGGGGGAGGGAGTGAAGAGGAAATCTGGGCCCACGCTTTGAAAGTGCTCAGCATCCATAACTAGGGCCAGATTTTCAGCTGAGCTTGGCAGCTCCTATTATCCTCAATAGAAGTTGCTGAGCTTGAAGCCTCTTTGGAAATTGTGATCGTGGAGTATAGCCCTGGAATAGCTTGTGGTACGTTATATTTAGCATCTGTGCTAAGCAGTAAGCGTACAGCATGTGGCTTATCTTCATATATCACTCAGCAGTACTCTTTATTTTATTATTTCCCTTTGCAGACTGTTTCCATTCTGGAGCAAAGACTGACACTGACTGAAGACAAGCTGAAGGAGTGTCTTGAGAATCAGCAGAAGCTCATGCACAGTAAAGGGAATTGATTCCACGAGGGGCTGATAAAGCCAGAGTTGTCTGGAGGCTTGGGGTTTTGTTTGTGTGTTTCTAATACTTTGGGTGAATCATTTTTAACAGATGGAATCACTTATTTTATTAAAATAAAATGTACAGCCAATGGCATCTGTAAATACACATTTTTGTTACTGTAAGAATAAAATTCTCTTATTTCACTAAACACAGCTAACGATTGGTGATCTTTTGAGTTAACTCCCCGTTGAGCAGAGGCAGTGCTAGCCCATGGGGGGCCCTAAGCAGGAATATTTTTTGCCTTCACAATACATAATAAAATGTGAATAAGGGGCCCCTATGAGCTGCTCGGGGCCCTAAGCAATTACTTAGCGCTGGTCTATACTAGAATCGCTACAGCAGCACAGCTGTACCCATGTAGCTGCGCCTCGGTAACGCTGCTAAAGCAGATGCTGTATGCCGACGGGAGACAGCTCATCGGCATCCTGTCGGCATCATTACTCCACCTCCCCGAGCGGCAGGAGCTTAGGTCACTCAGGGGTGTGGCTTATTCACACCCCTGAGCGAGGTAAGTTATACCGAAGTAAGCGCTAATGTGTACAAGCCCGAAGACTGCTTATGCCTCGCGCTGGCACTGTTGAGAGCACAAGTATTGTATGTGGAGTGTAGGGGAGGGGAAGATCTTAACTTCTCAGAGCTGCTGCTGAGTTAAACTAGTTAATCTGAGCATTTGGGAAATGTGAAGCAACTGGGAAGTGCTGTGCCAGATTTGCTGATCTATTGTTGAGGTGTCTGCGTGCATGCTGGGGTGTTTGCTCACAGGCAAAGAATGCCCAAATGGTGGACGTGCACCTCTATTCTAAAACTGTAGCAAGCATCAGAGAACGTGACTCATGCTTCTAGAAGGTTCTGCATCACCAAGTCCCAAATGGCTCCTAGAGAATTTGATGAAGAGCGAATCTGAACGTCCTTTGCACAAGGGATATTGTAGTGTGTGGGATCTACTCATCTCTTATGCAGTATGTAGAGGGTGAAAATAGCAGGGCCTAAGGCGAGATGAGAGGCACCAGCTAGGAAGAGATACAGTATGGTCCCAAGGAACATTCTCCTTAATATATCTTGATTCATTTTTTTAAGAGAGTTGTGGGGAGGAGGATAAATAGCAGAACTGTTAGCGCAGCCTTTTACTTTCTTTCTCTTTCTGAGTGTCCCAAATCAATTTTATCTCGATATTTTATAGCTGGAATGGCACTTCAGTTCACTTTGATATCTTCCCCCCATAGACTGTACGGTCAGGACTCTATGCATGTGTCCAGTATGTGACTGCACAGGAGCCTACACTTCTGGGCCCCCTGCTTTGCTAATACTCCTCCCAGCATTCACCCATGAGCTCTCCCTTCCCCCCACCCTCCCCCAAGTGCTTGTTGTAGTCACTACTACCTACCCACCTTGAGAAATCGGCTGCAGGAGCCCCAGCCTCACCTGGTTGCTGAACTCCTCCTAGCTGCTGCATTTCTGACCCTTTCAGTTGCACTGATTCCCAGCCTCATTCCTCTCGCACATAGCTTCCAAATCCTGCCATCTCCAGATGTGCTCTGGGCATTATGGAAGTTTGCCTGAGGCCTGGCTGGCATGTCTGTTTTCACACAGGGCTATGCAAAACCTGCCCTTTTCTTGCACCTGTTTCTGCAGAAGGCTGTGTCCCCCTGAATTCTACAGAAACCTTGTAAATCCGACTGAGAGCTGTTTATTTCCATCAGGATAAAACTCTTTTCATTGTCTCTCCCAGCACCAGAAAGTTCCTTATCTCCTCCTATGCAGGTGCTTCCCACATCTCCAACTTCTTCGAGCTGGAGCTACCATAATAGATTTCACTCCTTTTGGTTTGCAAGCAGCCAGTGGCTTTGTTTTGTTTCCAAGCATCTTTGGTTGATTAATTTGAATCTCTTTCTGTGTAACCACAGACTAAGAATGCTTATTTTCTCCATTTCCAAGCTGTGAATCTGAAAAATCGTTATTTTCACTTAGATTCATCTACTGGAATCGATCCAGTGATATTTTTTCCCCTAACAACCAATTTTTTTTAATGCTCTTTCTAGAAGCTTTCAGTGGCCTTCTGTTGTGAAGTCATTACCTCATTTTCACTGATGGGCGGGGGAGGAAGGAAAATCTGCTTTTAAAGGAGGAGGGCTATTCCTAAACTGATCTAATTTGATTGGCAGAAATTATTACAATAAAAGGTGGTTTCATGGAATGAGAACTTGTAATTGGATCTTATCAGTTGAATCCAAATGTCTTGGAATGCTCTTTAGTTAAATTAAATTTCAATTTTCTCCATTTTCTTGATTCTCTTAAGTGCTTTCCCCCTAAAACTTTATAAAATATAGCTTTGTATTGCTCTTAATAGGGTAAATATATTAATGTCTTGGAGATGTAAGCATTTTGTATAGTATTTTTTATGGAAGCTTTCGATAAAGCAATTTGGGTATAACATTTGATGTAGACCCTTTTCCTTTTAGTTTTTAAGGTGAACTAATTTCATGTATGTATGTGTGTGTGTGTGTGTATATATATATATACACACACACACACACATATATATACATACACAACTTCTATTATAATTGGATTAAATGGATAATAGTGGTGTAGACATATCATATTCTGAGGCTGCTTCTTTCTATACAACTTTCAACCAAAAATGCTCTTGATCAACACATTTCTAATTATTCTCCTGAGCATTAGAGATTGCATTCTCAAGTTAGGAACACAAATGCCATGAATCTTCAAAGAGAATTGCCCTCTTAATTCACTTAGGCGGTTTTGGAAATTCCACACTTCACATTACCAATGTAGCTCCAGGTTTCTGTGATCTCAGAAAGACTGATAAAGTATCTTAACAGAACCTAGAACAAAATACTCCCCCCCCCCGCCCCCCCACGAGTGATTTAAATCTCCTCTCATTTTTAAGTTTCGCATTTTCATGGCACTGGACAATCTGCAATGACCATTTTGCAAAACTGCTACTCCAGGAAGCAATTGAATAGATGAGTGGTGGGGGATGGGTTGTAATTTTATTCCAAAATGTACATCAATACAGTCTCAAAAGGGTTCAGTTTTGCTGATTTTGCTCTGGGTGACTCCTGGGAGGACAACCAGGGGTTAAGGATTTTGGTTTGGATCTCCAAGGCAAACCCTAAGCCAAGTTCTTAAAAAAGCAGTTTAATTTGTTGCCATTAGATTTGCCAGACATATGACCTCACTAAACTTTTAGCAACAGTTCTTTGTGCCGAGATTGGTCCCTAGGGGAGCTACATACGCCTGAAGGCTGCAGCAAATGGATTTTTGGCTGCTCTGGGTATGGAGCATGTTAAACATAAGCATGATCTGTGAAAACGCAAGAATCTTCAAGCACGGCCCACTTTCCTTCCTGTCTGGGAGCTGGAATTGGAGAGATACCACAGTTTAGCTCATAACCAAGTAGGTAAAAGCACAGAGCACTATGATGCTGATTGTTCTGGGTTAGAGACTGGGTTCTCAGCAGAAATTACCTCTAGCTGCAGTGTCATAACCAGACATCCATCAGCTAACTAAAAAATAAGATTAAACTCGGCACTATGGAGAACCTGTACTTGTCCTCACCAGCCTGGCGGTACAAATCACACATTTGCTTGGTCTCTTAATAATTAAAAAAATAAAATAAAGTTACATCTGCATTAGAATTAAACTTCTTTTCAAAGCATAAGCAACTTGAATTAGCCACTTTGTGGTGCTAAGAAGGCAGAGGTGCAATTTTTATCCAGGTTTTAGAAAAGGTCACCCTATGCCAAATGCATTTCCAACAGGATGATTTATTCTGTTACCTTTGTTCCACACAGCACTGATTTGAAGTGAAGATCATGGATGGCTCACATGAATCCAGGCGTTGGAAAAAAACGGAACCCAATCAACAGCTGTCTTGCGTGGAACCAGCTTGTTGCTGTCGATAACATGCTGGACTGTGAACCATGAGGTCTGGGTTCTGTTCCCAGCTCTGAAACGAAACAGTCATCACGGAGGAAGCTCGTTAGCTCTGTGACTCAGTTTCCCAGCCTCTAAAATAGGGATAATGACACGTAACTTTTGTAATGTGCTTTGAGCGCTACAGAAGAGCAAATGATAGATCTAAATACCGTATGTTTGTTAAAGGGGGAGAGAACCAATATTCCATTCAAGTAGATTTTTAGCATACTTTGGTTCATCTTTCTAACTGCAGCAAATTAAGCCATCAGTGTGTAGTTACAAATTTCCCACCTCTCTGGCATTCGCTTTACCTTGGCTGGAATGACTGGCTCCTGTCACTTAGGATATTTCAGACTGCAATGTTTTGGAGACAGAGTTGCCCTCTGGATGTACACTAAATGATGGGGCCTTTCCCTAGCAGCACTCCAAACTACTTTATGCTCCGAACATCACTTAGGACATAAGCATCCTCCTCTCCAGTAGTGCAGTGCATGCTGGGAATCCCATGGATCCTGCATCGTCACAAAAACAACCAAAATAAATCAGCATGGTGAGTAGTGCCCAGAATCCTATCGCTTCTGCTCCCCTTTGCCATTTCTACTCCTTGCGGGCATTTTTCACACAACCAACAAGTCACTTCCATGTTGTTAATGCAGCTTCAGTCAAGAGCACAGTGACTCTTGGCATGGTTAAACTGTTAGCAGGCCACATCAGTATGTGTTTCTGAAAATGGCAAATAAGCAGCAGGTCTAAATTGCTTTGCAAGCCTTCAGCACAGTGGAGGAGCAGCATCTTTTGGTAATTGTACTGGTTTGCCTGCTGGAAGGGTTAATTCCATAAATTGCAGAATAGCTGCCTGGAAGAGGTTTAGCGTTGCTTCACTTCCCTTCTCCACTCCTTCGGTGAGTATTTTCTTAACAGCTGTCTGGGAGCTGTTCCATTCAGACTTCCCCCAGCGTGGGCCTATGAAAACACTTAGTCTGCTGCACTCAGGAAAGTTTCCATTGTCACACTCACATAGCCTTTACTGGAAAGCTAAAAATGGGCCTTGGTGCACGCTCCTGCAATTTACCATGGAGCGTGACTTTCCTGATATTGTATTTTTATTCTTAATGGAGGGGGAAATTCCATCACTCTGCTGAAACAGCAAGCGAAAAGGGTCTCTGGAAATCTGAGTGGTCTCACCACCTCACTTTGTACATTCAGTGAATGGGATCCCCATGGAACCCCAGTTAGAGGACAAAGTCACTGCTTCCCACCTTTCTGTGAAGTCATCCACTGTACTTAGGTGAGGCAGTAATAGGCCAAGGTGTTGCCTGTGTTAACTTGAGGAGTGCATTATCAGTGTAGCCAGGCGCCACGTGCTAACTGCAGAGACACCAAGCTGGCTTTCACTCCTGAATTCCTTCTCCACCCCTCAAGGTTGTACTGTACAATCTTGTCACAAGGTTGGGCTTGGTTCAGGGGACTCTATTCTTTGCCCTGGAGAAAGAGTTTTGTTACTTCAGCTGTAGGTATCTGTTGCTAGATTTAAAAAAAAGTTTGGTAAAGGCAGCAGTAAATGTCCACGTCTCATTAAATGTGCACACTTTCCAGGAGTTAGGGAGAGAAGGTGGAGGATGCCAACTGATCCAAGCTGTTATCCTGTAAACAGCTGACTCAAAGGAGAGCTTTGGGAGATCATTGGGGCCAGGCGTTGGCAGCGTAAGAATCTCATGATTGCCATTGGATTCTTTTGTGAACCCCAGGATAGAGTCAAAGGATCAAATCATGCTGGTGACTTTTGAACTGACCTGCACCGCTCCACTTGTTATGTAATTGTTGAAATTAGTAGCTTTGTCCCATGGATCAATGCTGGTGGGTATGATCTCTGCCTAAAGCGAGATCAACTAAAGAGTCTTGGGGAAGCTTTTGAGCTTCCTAAATACCAAGTGGTTGGTTTGAGGAAGGGAAGGAGTTGCCCTTCTATGCTTCGTCCAGGGGTTTTACTCCTTGAACCTTGTATATGTCCTGAGGTCCACAGAGAACTGATGTGCTCATGTAGATGTCCAGCCCCTCCCGGCTATCTCTGCTCATTTCCTCCAGCAGCACAGCTTCCTTCTGGAGCCTTGCTTACCCATCTCCTCGCCGGAGCCTGCAAAGTTCCTCCCCAAGGGCACTGGAACACGGGAATCGTCGGGATTGACTGCTGACAAGCTAGGATCCAGCTCCTACAGGTAAGTCCCAGTGGGCCTGCAGGCAGGTGATGCTGTATCCAGGGGCTCCCCCTCGGTCGCATTCCCCTTTCCGCCTAACCATAGATTCTCCAGTCCTCTCCCACCCTCTGAGCCCTTGGCATTCCCAGTGCGGGTGGGGCAAGGGGTCACGTAGAGCCTAAATAGTATCTTCCCTCCCCCCGGCAACATGCTGGCCATTTGATCTGGTCTTCAGCTCCTGTCGTGACATTCTGAATTAAAGAGGGAGATGTGTCCCTTTGCCCCACCTTTCAATGCCTTCTCGGGGGCAGGGCAACATTCACTCAAGGGTGAAGAGGAAAGGACACAACTCATAGACACAACACTGCTCTTCTGCCATGGGAGAGTAACTAGCTGTTCCCCGTGCAGCTTGCTCGGTTGCTGTATTGGGTCACTTTGGGAAGGGATCCTCTTCCTGTGACGCTGCTTGGGTTTAAATGTAGTCATGAAAATGTCTGGTCTTGAGTTTAGGCCCTAGGAGGCCGTCCTGCTTACGGAGGAGTTTGGAATAGCAAGATATTGTATTGGTCTCTCTGCCTGGACCTAACACCCCCATCAGTTCTACAGTGCCACTTTAAAAGGCCATCATTGTTTTGTTTGCCAGGCAGTCAGACTGCCCCATTTGTGCTAGGTGCTGTACATGCACAGAGTAAGACCGTCCCTACCCCAAAATGCTTACTGTGTAAGCAGACAGAAGGTGAGGGGAAAACAGGCATAGAGAAGGGAAGTGACCTGCTCAAGGTCGCCTAGGAGGTTATTGTCAGGACTAGAACCCAGGTCTCCTGGCTCCCTATCAGTCCTGTCCATTAAACCACACTGCCTCTCTATGCTGAAAGGAAATCTGGATTCCTGGTCCAGGCTGCTTCCAGTTGGCTGCGTACTGACGACAAGGTGTCTTATCTGTTACACTCAACGCTGGGCAGGGCACAGGCTGAACGTGATCCTCCAAAACAAAATCCCTGTGCCGAGGGGATAAGTCGATAGGGAAAGCTGGCAAGAGGGGTTCAGATGCAAGGACCAAAGGGAGATGATGTCCAGCAGAATGGCTGACAGGAGGCTAGAGGAGCTGAGAATGTTACAGTTGCAGACTCAGTGGAATTGTGATATTTAGTGTTTGTAAGAGGTGTTGCCTTTAATGGGAAACTGGGATTAAACCCCAGTGAACTTGCTGCAACTTCACTTAGAGGTCCGTGAGAAATGCAGCAATGAAATACAGAGAATTCAGGGACTAAGGATCCAAAAGGTGTCCTGTTCAAATATTGTTGTATCAAAACACGGTTGAGCTGATTAAAGCAGCCAGTTACAGGTATAGCTTTAATGCCATTTGATCGTTTGTTTAAAGATAGATCCCCCCCCCCCCCAAGCCTTTTTTAAGATCCTGTTTAATGTTTCCTGGGGGAGAGATTGACTTGTATATTGTCTGTTTTTTCTTTAGTCTATTATTTATCAGATCACTAGATCTTAAAAAGGAACAATCAGTGGAGTGCTGAGACCCAAACACACTTGATGGGACGATAAACCAGATGCTGAGTACAGCAAAACCCTTCCTTCCTTTTGAAGAATGTGGCATCTGTAGCCATGGCCCATCAATAGTGCTCTGTGCATCAGCCAAATGGGTTGCCCTAGAATGTAATACAAGACGCTCCAAAGGGTGACATTCCCACCTCGTGCTAGCCCAGGACCGGGTTACTGGGTGTAGTGTTGCTGCAACCTTTCTCAGCCAGCCCGCTGTGATAAATGAAAGGCGGGGAGGGGGGTAGCTCCCTTTTATGGACACACAGCCAGCCAGTAGCTATATAATCCCTCTTAGTAGCTGTTCTCTAATTGCTCTACCTGTAAAGGGCTAAAAAGTCTCACTGTGATGCACAGGTAAAAGGAAGTGAGTGGGCACCTGGCCAAAAGAGGATGAAAGCCTCAAGGGAGCTTGGACGGTGGCATGGAGTGACCCACTGCCGCTCAGCTCTTCTAATAGGTCCAGGTTTGTTGTAGAAGGAGGACTCTTATACAAGGAAACCCCTTTCTGGTGGGCACAAGGAGGACTGGTATCCTTAGAGACAGTTGGTAGTTCTAACTAAGTATAGGGAAAAGCTCTTGAGCTTAGCCCACAATCACCCTAGTGGCCATGCTGGGGTGAATAGGACCAAAGACTGTTTGGGAAAGTCATTTGACTGGGAGGGAATGGGCAAGGATGTTTCTACCTATGCCCGATCTTGTGAGGTGTGCCAGAGGGTGGGAAAGCCCCAAGACCAGGTCAAGGCCCCTCTCCAGCCACTCCCCATAATTGAAGTTTCATTTCAGCGTGTACCTTTGGATATTCTGGGTCCCTTCCCTAAGAAAACACCCAGAGGAAAGCTGTACATACTGTGACAAAGCTCTGTCCTTGCCTCCGTGGGTCCCGCGTTTCCCGGCAGATTTCGCTAGCCTCAGAGGCTCACTGTGACCCTCCACGTAACCCTTCTTTCTCTAGAGACAAGGGTCACAGCCTACTGAGCCATTTTCATCATAAGCCAGCAAGGGAGGTGAGGAGAAGTTACCCTTCCTTGCACAGTCTCTGTTGTCTCCCAGTCTCAGTGATTAATCAGGGGGCAAAGGTCGTGGGGGGGGGAGCCCGGGCCCACCCTCTACTCCGGGCTCCAGCCCAGGGACCCTAATAGTATCAGCTATGGTAGCTGACCTTTTAGAAACATGACACGTACAATTCCCTGGGCTACTTCCCCCACAGCAGCCCTCACTTCCTCAAGCTCCACTTCACCCTTACGTCAGGGTCTCCTTCCTTGTGCCTGATATGGTGTGTACTGCTCATTCTCTCCAACAGCGCAACTTCCTCCCACAGCTCCTGACATGCACACCCACCTGACTAACTGGGAGGCTTTTAACTAGTTTCAGCCAGCCCCTGATTGGCTTCAAGTGTCCCAATCCACCTAGCATTCTCCCTGCCTTCTGGAAAGTTCTTAATTGGCCCCAGGTGTCTTAATTGACCTGGAGCAGCTGCCATTTCACTTAACCTGGTACCAGGGATTTGTTTAGCCTGGAGCTTATATATCTATCTCCCACTACTTTTCTATAGCCATCTGGCCTTGCCCCGTCACATAACTGATCTTCATGGATTTTGCCACCCGATGGCCGGAAGCAGTAGCTCTAAGCAACACCAGGGCTAAAAGCCTGAGCCAGGCATTGGCAGACATTTTTGCCAGGGTAGGTTGGCCCTCCGACATCCTTATGGATTCGGGAACTAACTTCCTGGCTGGGACCATGAAACGCCTTTGGGAAGCTCATGGGGCGAACCACTTGGTTGCCACCCCTTACCACCATCAAACGAATGGCTAGTAGAGAAGTTTAATGGAACTTTGGAGGCCATGATACGTAAATTTGTGAATAAGCACTCCAGTGATTGGGACCTAGTGTTGCAGCAGTTGCTCTTTGCCTATAGGGCTGTACCACATCCCATTCTGGGGTTTTCACTCTTTGAACTCGTTTATGGCCATGAAGTTAAGGGGCCATTATAGTTGGTGAAGCAGCAATGGGAGGGGGGTTACATCTGCTCCAGGAACTAACATTTTGGACTTTGTAACCAACCTGCAAAACACCCTCAAAGACTGTCTAGTCCTTGCTTGAGAAAACCTACAGGATGCTCAACAAGAGCAAAAGGCCTGGTATGATACACGTGCCAGAGAGCTTTCCTTCAGAGTAGGTGACCAAGTCATGGTTCTGAAAGCGCTCCAGGCCAATAAGATGGAAGCATTGCAGAAGGGGCCATTTATGGTCCGAGAGCACCTGGGAGTTGTTAATTACCTCATAGTGTTCCCAGACCCTACCCTAAAACCTAAAGTATACCATGTTAATTCTCTAAAGCTCTTTTATTCCTGAGAAATCACAGCCCAGGAGAGAGACAAAGCTGAGTGGCCTGAGGTAGTCTACTATGAAGGGAAAAGCAATGGTGGCGTAGAAGAGGTGAGCCTTTCCATTATCCTTGGGCGTAAGCAGCAACAGCAAATCCAGGAGCTGTGCACCAGCTTCGCGCCAATGTTTTCAGCCACCTCAGGATGGACAGAACGGGCATGCCACTCCATTGACACAGGTGATGCTTGCCCAATTAGAGCCCTACCCTACAGGATGGCTCCTCAAGCCAAAACCGTGATAGAAAGAGAGATCAAGGACACGTTACAGATGGGTGTAATACACCCCTCTGAGAGTGCATGGGCCTCTCCAGTGGTTCTGGTTCCCAAACCAGATGGGGAAATCCGCTTTTCTGTGGACTACCGTAAGCTAAATGCTGTAACTCATCCAGAGAACTATCCAATGCCACACTCAGATGAGCTATTGGAGAAACTGGGACATGCCCAATTCATCTCCACCTTGGACTTAACTAAGGGGTACTGGTAAGTGCCGCTAGATGACCCAGCCAAAGAAAGGTCAGCTTTCATCACCCATTTAGGGCTGTATGAATTTAATGTGCTCCCTTTCAGACGGCAAAATGCACCCACCACCTTCCAGAGACTGGTAGATAACCTTCTGGCTGGATTGGGGAATTGGATTAGTGCGCTCCCCCCACCCTCAGGTCCTTCTTGCCACCAGTGAAGGTGCGTCGGAACTGCTCTACCTTGATGACCATATTCTCAGATTCATGGGCAGAAAACCTGGAACACCTCCAAGCTGTCTTCCAGCGCATCAGGGAGGCAGGATTAACCATTAAGGCCAAAAAATGTCAAATAGGCCTAAACAGGGTAACATACCTTGCACACCAGGTGGGTAAAGAAACTATCAACCCCCTGCAGGTTAAAGTAAATGCTATCCAAAATTGGCCTGTCCCTAAGTCAGAGAAACAGGTCCAATCCTTCTTGGGCTTGGCTGGGTATTACAGACAATTTGTTCCACACTACGGCCAAATTGCAGCCCCTCTAACTGACCTAACCAGAAAAAAACAGCCAAATGCAGTTCAGTGGACTGAGAAGTGTCAGAAAGCCTTTAACCAGCTTAAGGCGGCCCTTATGTCTGACCCTGTACTAAGGGCCCCAGACTTCGACCAACCTTTCGTCGTAACCACAGATGCGTCCGAGCATGGTGTAGGAGCAGTTTTAATGCAGGAAGGACCAGATCAACAATTCCATCCTATCATGTTTCTCAGCAAAAAACTTTCTGAGAGGGAAAGCCACTGGTCAGTCTCAGGAAAAGAATGTTACGTCATTGTGTATGCTCTGGAGAAGCAGTGCCCATAGATTTGGGGACGGCGTTTCCACCTGCGGATTGTCCATGCTGGAGTGAAGTGGCTTCACACAGTCAAAGAGACTAACAAAAAACTTCTTCGATGGAGTTTAGCTCTTCAAGACTTTGATTTTGAAATACAACGCATTTCAGGAGCCTCTAACAAAGTGGCTGATACGGTCTCCTGGGAAGGTTTCCTAAAATCAGCTGAGTAAAAATGTCCCTGTGTTCTAAATCATTGTCCTTAAAATGTGGAAAATACTGTTTAGTTCTTCAAGTAATTAGTAGTAAAATTAGAGGTGCATGTATCTTATTAACTCTATTTTTTTCTTCGAGTGATTGCTCATGTGTATTCCACAATAGGTGTGCGTGCTCACCACATGCACCGGTGCTGGAAGTTTTTCCCCTAGCAGTACCCGTCAGGGGAGCACCCCCCATGACCCCTGGAGTGGCGCCTGCCTGGCGCGGTATAAGGGGAGTTGCGCGCTCCCCCCACCCTCAGGTCCTTCTTGCCGCCAGTGAAGGTGTGTCGGAACTGCTCTGCTCCAGCTTTGCTGTAGCTCGTCCCCAGAACTGTTTTGTTCGTTCAGCGTTAGTACCTGTAGTTAGTTAGCTGTTTAGTTAGTCAGTGAGCCCGGGCCAGGGCATGCCCCGCGCCCCGGGGTTTAAGTCATGCGGCTCTTGTAGGTGTTCTATGCCAAGAAGTGACCCGCACTTCACTGGTGCAACAGCTGATTTCCTTTTTTTTTTTTTCTTTTTTTTTTTTAATTCTTAGCTCTTCCCCGGAGGGCGAGTGAAAGGGCTTGAGGGTACCCCACAGGAAGGAATTCCCAAGTGCGCCTGTTATACCAATAAAATAAAAACCAGCAGGATCTTATTAAAGGGGAGAAGGCAAAATACCACATTTATTGTGAATACAGAAAGAATCATAGTAAGCAGTTAGTTATAGCTATAACATTCCATTCAATCTCAAATTTATTCACACATTCATTCATACAAACACACACACAGGTTCTGCAATGTTATCATCATAGTTACCAGCCTTAGAGTTGCTCATGCCAAGCCACTGGCCAGGTGGCCTGGACATGAGGAGGGAGCAGGGCCTTGTCAGATGCTCATCTGATGCTCCTGGAAGTTGGTTTGCAGAATCAGGCCCCAAAGTTCTCACTTTCTAGAGTCCATTTTTATAGGAATTTCTTCCTATGCCAGTCTATGGGAATTGCTTCATCATGCTGTTGCTGAATCAATCAGCAGATGGCATATTCCTGACGGCTCCGTGCTGCTAGATGTTATCTTGTTCTTTGGTTCTCCCATTCTTGAGGCTGTTGGGTGGATTCCAGTCTGCCCTCCGGGGGTCCTCTGATTATTTCCACTTGATGCCTTCTTCAGCCGATGGACACTGGATTCTTAGGCTGGCACCTCCCTGATCATTCAGTTATTATCCACACCAAGCATCCATCCGCATACATCCTCTATCTCTATTTTAATCACAATTGTTAACAAAGCGAGATGAATACAACAAAAGGGCGGGGAGTCTCTGGGTGCTGTTTCTGTTGTTACAGAGTATTGCTTTGAGTCTCTCTCTGTGTGAGTAGTTGTTGTTACAAAGAATTGTTTTGAGAACAGACTCTGTCTTAGAATGCACTAACACAATTAGCAGCTTGCAAGTTTCACACATAGCGGGAGAGAAACAGTACTAAAAACCAAGAGACCTCTTAATTACTAATACCTTGGAATTTAAACTATGGGGAATCAAACTCATTTGTGATTTTAATACAGAACTACTTTAATATGATCCAACATGTCTTCTGGAGCTCTCAAAGGGGTTCTGCACTTGAGTGCTGGCAGCATCTACCCATCCAAGGTCAGAGAAAAGCTGTAACCTTGGGAGTTTAATACAAGCCTAGAATGGCCAGTATTAATATTTAGAATCCTTGCGGGCCCCCCACTGTTCTGCCCTCCAAGTGCCAGAGCGGGGAATTAGCCTTGACACCTGCTATTTGTTGAAATACTGAAACTATCTGAGAAGTCCGGCCAGTGCAGGGACCTGGGGTAAAGCATTAGTTATTTGTATGGCTGGGAACGTGGGTAGAAGAATCTCCTCTGTGAGTAAGGAAAGGAACTGCTGAGAAAGCATGATAAGTTTCTCCCTCTTTGTTTGTCTTTCCTCTCTGTGGGGGGGCAGTCTTTGTTTAAAAAGAGTAAACACAGTGGCTGGGTTGTGGTTGGTATGTGCACGTATAATAGCTAATCTATGAGATCAATAAATTTGATTGATTTTAATTTAGTAAATGTATCTATCAAATACATTAGGCTAGAACGGGGGTGAAAGCGGGGGATTGCTGCTAGAGACGCAGACCTGGCTTCCCGAGGGAACGTTGTGCTTTCAAAGGATCCCCACAGTGGGGAAAAAAGAGAATGGGATTGGGAGGTGGAAAGGAGAGGAGAAGAGAGAGAAGCCAGCCTGTGGTATTTCCTGGATCCAGAGGGAAAGTGAAAGCTAGTGAGATCTACACCAATGTCCCTGACCAAAGTAGCAATGCTGTGACTGAGTCACTTGCTTGGACTAGTTCCCTAACGCTTTCCCCCTACTCCACTGGAACAGTCTTTAGCAATGAAGTTGTATGCATCCCTTTCTAGCAATGGTTCTGGGAGAGCTGTAGGTGTGCCTGGTTGTACTGTTTAAGCCTTGTCTACACAGGCCTAAATTAACTAATGGTGTGAATTTGTAAAGTGGATTAGTTAAACCGCACAAAACCAGTGTGGATGGTCTCACTCAGAATTAAAGTGGTCTTAATTAAGTTAATTTTAAGCAAAGCAAGTTTAGGAGATTTGAATTCTGAATCAGTGCATCCTTACAGGCTTTTAATGCAATTTAACTAATCCACTTTAAATCCACATCGTTAGTTGATTTCGATTAAATTTCCTGCATGTCCCCATGTAGACAGGCACTTAATTAGGGACTAGTTCAGTAGCTCAGTAACTCAGCTGGAGAAGAAAATCCATCTGTCCACAGGCAAGTGGAAGCAGTAGCTTGAGAAGTTTTCAAACACTCCATAATTAACTTTCATTTTTAAGTGCTTTAATTCAGTTAACTTTCCCTCTAGTTCTTAACTCATTCAATTACTGTGAACAATCAGTGATTGAGTTGCGTGATGGCAGGATGATTTTTTGATGTTCTTGGATTTTGCAGTGCGGTCTCCCTTAATTAGATTATCCTTTTCCAGTAAATTACTCCAGTAGCTTGTGTACTTATCTTTAATGTTTAGTGTCCTACCATTGCTTTTGGAAGACTGAGGTAATCCCCTATCCACATAACATTGAATTAAGCCCACGAAGAGGGGGCTCTCTGTCTGCCATCATGGAATCCGGTGAGCAATTAGGTAGGAAGGATGGTCCAGTGGCTTGGGTGCTTACTTGGGAGACCTGGGTTTGATTCCCAATTCTGCCACATTTTTGTATGTCCTTGGACAAGTCACTTTGTGTCTGTGCCTTGGTTCCCCATCTGTGAAATGGGAACAGTAACACGACTTCCCTACCTCACAGGCCATTGTGAGGATAAACACAGCCGGTTCTCAGGCCCCTGAGGCCGTGTAAGATGTTGATCCTGGAATGTACAACTGGAAGAGCACTGTGAATTTCTATGGGAAAATGGTAGCAGGATTGGTACAGGCATTTTTATAGTTACAGGTTATTACAGGCTCCTAGATTCCTAACACAATGTTCTTCTTCAAGTGCTTGGTCATGTCCATTCAACTTAGGTGTGTGCGCTCGCCACATGCACCAGTGCCAGAAGTTTTTCCCTCAGCAGTATCCATAGGGGCCTGGCTTCAGCGCCCCCTGGAGTGGCGCACGCATGCTGCAGTATATAGGCGCCGCCAGTTCCTCCCACTGTCAGTGATGGTGCTGGAACTGTTGCTGCTACAGCTAGTGCTGTTGCAGGTCATTCGTAGGAACTAGTTATCTCTTGTATTCTAGTGTATATAGTTTTCTGTTAGTGTTTATAAATCCCTTAGCTATAGTTAGAAGCTTTGTAGGTCCCGAACGGGACTTTGCCTCAGGATGGAGCATGCCCTGGTCCCCAGGCTTTAAACCCTGTGATCGCTGCAAGAGGCCCATGCCTGTTAGAGATCCACACAGCAGTTGTCTGCGTTGCTTGGGTGAAAGACACATTAGTGAGAAGAGCAAGGTCCCATGCTGGGCAACGCTTCACCAGCGCTCGCCCTCCCGTAGCTCCTACACCTCTGACCGTAAAAGGCAGACGCAGCGCAGCCCCATTTGGTCTTTGGACCTTGGGCATGGGCAGAGAAGCTCGAGGCACAGCCCGCTGGCCATCGGGTGCAGACCTTTGGAGGCATGCTCCCACCTGCAGGAGTACCGGTCCTGGCACCCGGTATCTCTGAGACCGCAGTACCACTCCAGGGACCCCTCAAGGGATTGATGTTACCAGTCCTCAGGCCATCGCCGATTCCCTAGGAGGGTATCACCACGTGTGGGTGCTTCCTGGCACCGGGCCCGTTCCGACTCCCAGTCCTGCTCCTCATCCTGGTACCACTTGTCAAGTGTGAGATGTAGATCGCTGGCTCTATGCCACCGTGGATACGTCGAGTGCCACCAGTCCCTAAGACCCTGCTCCAGATCGGACTCCAGGCTTACTTCAATTGGCACGGGTCGGGACCGCCACCGTTCCACTCCGTCCTGGTCACCTGGGAGCCACCACTCAGGATCCAGCCCTGGTTCGGAGTGAGGTTCCCTGATGGTGGGACAAGCTCTGGTACCAGCAGTAGCGGCTACACTGTCAGCACCGAAACTGGCCTCAGGGCCTCAGGCACAGTGGCCAGCGCCGTGGTACACATGGAACCTGTGGGGGTTCACCCAGCCCTCCCAGGCCACCCACTCGGTGTCCGGAGCCTTGGAGAGACCGGCTGCCTCTCTCTCCTGCCCTCCTCTGGTGCGCAAAGCCTTGGGCACAAGGATCCACAGGTCCAAGAGGGAGCAGGGGAATAAGCCACTGGGCCCACCAATGGTTGTGGAGGACCCTACAGCACTGGCGTCTTCCTTGTCGTCCCCAGACGAGGCTATAATGGGGTCCCCTCCCCCGGGAACTACTGAAGAGGGTCGCCGCCAACCTGTGTTCCCAGGCAGAGAAGCTAGAGGAGCCTTTGGACTCTCTCTTCGATGTCCTCTACTCCACAGTGCCAGGCAGAGTGGCTCTGCCCCTTCATGATGGGGTCTCTAAGATCACTAATGCCCTTTGGCAAACTCCCTCCTCCCTGTCACCCATCTCCAAGAGGGCTGAGCGCAAGTATTTTGTGCCATCCACAGGCCATGAGTACCTGTACACCCACCCTACTCCCAACTCCCTAGTGGTAGAAGCGATTAATCACAGGGAGCGACAAGGACAACCTGGGGCTACTCCTAAGAACAAAGACTCCAAGAGAAAAGACTTGTTTGGGCGTAAGGTTTATTTGTCCTCTAGCCTCCAGCTGAGGGTGGCCAACCATCAGGCCCTCCTGGGATGCTATGATTTTAATATGTGGCAAGGCATGGCCAAGTTCGAGGGCTCCCTTCCTGAGGCTTCTAGGAAGGAGTTCCCGGCTATTATGGAGGAGGGTTCAACTGTGGCCAGAACAACGCTCCAGGTGGCATCGGATGTGGCTGACACTGCCGCCTGAACAATGGCCTCGGCCTTTGGGGTTCACTGGGCATCCTGGCTGCTCCTCTCTGGCTTGTTCACGGAGGCTCCCCAGTCAATGCAAGACTTTCCCTTCGATGGGCAAGCCCTGATTGTGGAACAGATGAACAATAAGCTCCATGGCCTAAAGGACTCCTGCATGACCCTTAAAACACTGGGCCTGTATGCTCCCAGCCCTGTGCAAGTGCATGTCATTGGTGACTTCGGGGTATCCGGATCTACCAGTACCTCAATTACTGGCTAGTCAAGGGCAGCTCCAGGTCCCAGGTCTAAAGGCATGTCGCAATGCTGTTAGCCACCTGATGTTGCCTCGGCCTGTTGGTAAACGACAAAAAATCCATGTTAGTTCCATTACACAGGATAGAGTTCATCGGAGCGGTGCTCCACTCGACCTGCGCCAAGGCGTTCCTGCCGCTGGAGAGATTCTGGGCACTGACTGACCTCATCGCGGAAGTCTCCACATTTCCCCTGACCATGGCCAGGGTTTGTCACATGGCAGCTTGTACATATGTGCCATGCCAGACTCCAGATGTGACCCCTGCAGCAATGGCTTGCGACGGTCTACCTGGAAAAGGTCATTACCATCCCCGCAACTGTACTTACCCCACTGTGATGGTGGACTGACCCCGGGAAAGTCCTGGAAGGAGTTCTCTTCATCAGCACTCCTCACCCAATCGAGTTGGTTTTGGACACCTTGGACCTTGGCTGGGGGGGCGCATCTTGGCACCCTCCAGACCCAAAGTATGTGGTCCCCAGAAGAAACGATGCTACACATCAAAGAGCTCAGGGCAGTGTGCAGATTGTGCATGGTCTTCCTACCTCACCTGTTGGGCAAAGTGGTCAGAGTCCTGATGGACAACACAGCCTCAATGTTCTACATCAACAGACAAGGGGGAGCGTGATCCTCGGCCTTCTGCCAGGAGCCGCTCCGTCTCTGGGAGTTCTACATTGGCCACGGAATCCATCTAGAAGCATGCCATCTTCCAGGTGCCAGGAACACACTAGCAGACCACCTAAGCAGGGATTTCTCCTCTCACCATGAGTGGGTGCTCCACCCGGAGGTAGCCAGCACAATCTTCCAGAGATGGGGAACTCCCCAAGTGGATTTGTTTGCCACCAGGCAGAACAGGAGGTGCCACAGGTTTTGCTCCAGACGGAGTCTGGGCAAGGGCTCCCTCTCCGACACCTTCCTCCTGCTGTGGGCAGGATACCTGATGTATGCGTTCCCTCTGATTCTGTTCATCAGCAAGACCCTAGAGAAAATCAAGAGAGACAAGGCTCAGGTTATCTTGATCACCCCGGCGTGGCCATGCCAGCACTGGTTTGAGACACGATCAAGCTTATCAGCGATCCTTCCCTGGCCCCTGCCAAACTGACTGGACCTGCTGTCACAGGATCACGCTTGAATCTTGTACTGCAACCTCGCGTCCCTCCATCTCATGGCATGGAAGTTGCTTGGCTGAGTCCTGAGGAACAGGTCTCTTCGGAAGGGGTCCAGAAGGTCCTCCTCGAGAGTAGAAAGCCCTCGACTAGACAGACCTACCTGGCAAAGTGGACAAGGTTCTTCCACTGGGTGGCCAAATGAGGCATCTCCACTTCACATTCTTTAGTGCAGTCGATCTTAGACTACCTGCTTCATTTGAGGAACCAGGGCCTGGTTCTATCAGCGCGCATCTGGGGTCCATTTCTGCCTTTCATCCATCAGGGGCAGACTGTGTTCTCCCATGACATGATGGTCAGGTTCCTCAGAGGTCTTGAGAGACTTTTTCCGCAAGTTCAGTTCCTGGTTCCTCAGTGGGATCTCAACTGGGTTCTGTCTATGCTCACAGGCCCACCCTTTGAGCCTTTGGCCTCATTCTCCCTGTCTCATCTATCATGGAAGGTAGCTTTCCTGGTGGTGGTGACATCAGCAAGGCCAGTCTCTGAGCTGCAAGCCCTGACCTCAGAACCGCCATACATGGTCATCTATAAAGACTAGGTCCAGCTCCGGCCCCACCCGGCCTTCCTTCCCAAGGTGGTGTCTATTTTCCACATGAGCCAGGACATGTTCCTTCCGGTCTTCTGCCCTAAGCCCCATGAGACTAGTCAAGAGAGGCACCTTCACGCTTTGGACATAAGAAGGGCCCTAGCTTTCTACCTAGATCGGACAAAGTCTTTCCGTAAATCGACTCTGCTTTTCATCTTTACAGCTGATAGGATAAAGCGCCTCCCAGTATCCACGCAGAGGATTTCTAATTGGATCACCTCTTGCATTTGGACCTGCTATGAGTTGGCTGGAGTCCCTCCACTGCCAATCATCAGAGCCCACTCGACCAGAGCACAGGCATCTTTGGCGGCCTTCCTGGCACACTTCCCAATCCAGGACATCTGTCGAGCCATGACGTGGTCATCAGTGCACACTTTCACAGTCCACTATGCCATCACTCAGCAGGCCAGGGATGTCACTGGGTTTGGAAGAGCTGTGTTGCAATCTACACGTCCATGAACTCCTACCCGCCTCCAAGAGTACTGCTTGGGAGTCACCTAAGTTGAATGGACATGAGCAAGCACTCGAAGAAGAAAAGACAGTTACCTTTTTCTGTAACTGGTGTTCTTTGAGATGAGTTTCCAGCAAGAAGGAACTGAGGGTGGGGGGAGCTGGCATGTGTGCACCACTCCAGGGGGTGCCGGTCGCCTACGGATACTGCTGGGGGAAAATCTTCTGGCACCGGTGCATGTGGCGAGCGCATACACCTAAGTTGAATGGACACGAGCAACACATCTCGAAGAACACCAGTTACGGAAAAAGGTAACTGTCTTTTACCAACAGAACTAGGTGGAAAACAGTGAAAAATAGTCATGAAAAAGTTTGTCAAAATGCTGGGAATTGAAAATCTTTTTGGCAGCTCTAGTCACTGGACATAGGCCTCATGCAGACCTTTCGGTAGGACTGGGGCCTCAGTTTGTGAAACCATCAGAGCAGGGATCTTCTTTGTTGTCATCTGGCTGGCTGACCTGGACCCTGGAAGCCCTAAGAGGCCAGGCTGAGCTGGGACCCAGCTCTGCCTGTGCTTCCTGTCTCCCCATTAGCCTACCTGGTGAGCTTTGGAGGAGCTGGTGGGTGAGATGGCAGAAAGCCAGACTGGTGTCTGCAGGAACCCTGCTTGACCTTGCCAAAACTGAACAGTCTTCATGGAACATTTAGATGTCAACAGATTGGTGATTGCTGATGGAAAACGTTCCATCGGAGAACGTCCGACCAGCTCTAATCAGGACCCTACCGTGCTAGGCGCTGTACAAACAGAAAATCCATGCCTTTCTGCCTAGTGCTGCCACACGCTGTTAAACAGCCGTGATGTTCCACTGCAAAGGCGGCTGCATTTGGGTGGCAGGTGAGCGTGCAGTAATTTACACACTTATGTACAAAGTGCTTGTTACCATGGTTTATAACTTGTTTTAACACCTACTGATTTCTAACCCTGCTATACATGGCTGTAACACTCCCATAAAGGGTTAATAGACGTTAAGAGCATGCTCCAGCCATAAGAAGGGTTATAAGAAAATCATTAGGTGCCAGAAAAGGTTATAAGCTATAGTAATAAGCAACTTGTTGGACTCTAAAATAGTTGACTAATCATCTATTGAAATATGTTTTTCGTATATTAGCCCCTTATAAACAATTTATAAATGGAACCTTGCTATGAAGTGAGGCCCTCGGCTTGTGCTCTCCTTGAGCATGTCCTCATTCCACAACTAGCTCCATTGCTTTCAGTGGGATTATCAGACCAGCATGGCACTATCCCTACTCAATGCTGAGTCCCCATTTAAAATCACATTGGAGACCAATCAGCCTCGTTTTAATCCATTTCACGTCAGCCGTGTTGATTTTTTATTGTTCTCTATTCGTAATCCACACGTTGTGTGGGCAGGGCCAGGTCAAACGCCGTTGATTTCAGTGGGATTATTCCAATAAGAAAGTACTCTCCCGGGTGGATAAATGTATCCAAACTTGGACTGGCTCTTCCCCTCTCTTGCCTTTTGGCCATGGGCATCCTTGAGTTCCCTGCCTCCTATGCCGCCCCCTCTGCCATAAAAAGTCGAGTCTATTGCAGTGTGACAGCGTGTTTGGGAGGTTACAGTCTCTGCTGCAATGACGTCTTGCTTTTGTGTCTCATTACCACACTTCCTTTGTTGCCAGGTCCCAGAAGGGAAGCAAAGATTAAAGGGAGCAGAGATGATTATATTTAATAGCACTGGAAATTGGCAAAATGATTTAGGAGCCATTTGCCTTTTTCTCCCACCTATTAAAGCAATGAAGCTCCTTTGAAGTCATGCACTACGCTTTTCCCACCAGATAGCGTGCGTCTACATTCAAACGAAGGCCCCCCTCTGTGTCTCCACATTTGATAGTTAAAAGCCAGTGAAAGATTTTCTGTTGAGGGTTTGAGTTATCAGGGTGTTTCAGGTGCCATGTTGGATCCAGCGGAGCCTGAATTAGCTTTAAAACCCTTTCTGCATGCTGGCATGGAAGCAAATGCCATGCCGTAGGCTCCGCACTATGGCATCCCTCAATGAATCAGGCAGGAGGGGCCATCTGGCTATAAAAGACATGGCTTCCTTTTAGATGCTAATATCTTGGTAATTAATAATGCCGGGAAAGGAACTGCAGAAAGTACATGACAGCTAAATGAGGGCTTGCTAGGATGTATTTCCTTACACTTCCCACAGCATGCTAAGGGCTCATTTAGAACACCGCGTGCACAGCCCTCCTTTGCACCTCAGTGCCGCGAGGTCAGACTGCCTGGGCCCTGTGCTCTTGTGCATTGTGAACGCGGTGCCTCCAAACATAACATATGTCACACTCCTGGTGGGATATGCCGTTCGTGCTGCTTGACTGGGGCTGCTAAATGAGCCACGGCTGGGCTGCATTTCACGTCAACAAGAGCAGAGGTTGTATTTTTTTCCTTTTAATTTTAAAATGTTTTCAGATGCCAGATCATGGAAATATGCTGTTTTCTTCCTGGGCTGTGCCAGCTTTTAAGTGGTGTGCATCAGGTCGTGCTATCCCATGGCTACAACAGACAGCAAGCAACAAATTTCAAAGAGCAGCAAAGCTCATCAGCTTCTCACCAGCCAAAACCAATGGTCCTCATATCTAGCATGGGTGAGACCCTTTTATCTGGAATGTCCCATAGGACATCTAATAGCAATAGATGGGGGAATGGCCTGGGATGTCAGATTTACCCGTGTCACCTATATAATTGCACAGTGTCCACCACACTGGATGGGTGAGTTTATAATTATCCAACAATGGATCTATCATGGGTATTTCGAAGGCACCAAGTTATTGATCAATACGACACATTTTATGGTATAAGAACATGGTGTCCTGAGTATTATGGGTGACTCTGCAAAGCAACTCTGACACTCATCCCACTAACTGAGAGCCTGCTGGTATTTCCAGAAAAGTGAGCATGAGGTGAGCTAATAAACCCGAAGGTAACTGCATAAGGCAGCCTTGGTAGGGAGAAACCTTTCTAAGAGCTTAGATATTGCCATCATCTCAATATTAATTTAATATTAATTAAGAGCTAGATTGTGACTTTAAGGAGCTGCCCAGAGCAAGGGATGGTGGATAGACTGCTCCACCCCAGGTGGTGCTGTGACATACACACACCTGAGTCGTACCTCCCTGCTTTCCTCTTGCTCCCAGGGGGTAGTAATTTAATGTGTGGGTGTCTTTCCCAGCAGTAATTACCTGCTACCCACGGTGCTGGGTCAGCTAATCTGGCAAACAAGCGCAGGGGTGGAGCTAATGCTCCACTCATTCCTCGCCCACCTGCTCAGGGGAGGGACTAAGTAGGCAGGTAGCCCTGGCCACGCCCCCAGGCGGCGGCATAAGGGGATTCTTATTGGTTTGCCCAGGCACAGACCAAGTCACAGTCTAGCCCTGTAGCAAGACAGGCAACAAGATGCACTAAAGACAACTGGGGCTAAGGGCTGTTGTAAGCACGTGGTTCCATGTAGTCCTCGCTTTGGTCTGTCTGATGTGAATCTTCTCCCCCACCTGATGCATACGAAGCCATCAAAGGGATGGAAAACCATTTCAAGAGTCAATGCAGATAGAACAGTAGCTGCCAGTGTATCTAACCACACAGTAAAACCTACCTTAAGGACTGTGTTCATGCCTTAACCAGCTGCTTAACATCACCACAAGGGATCCCAAGACCGGTTCCGTTCCTCTTGTGAAGACCACCTCTGTTTGCCCACGGATGTCTTGTTTTGGATGTCTTGTTTTGCCAGTGCTCGCTCCAGGCTGGTTTTGCTCTACCTACGGGCCTGGTTTTGGAGCATTCCGTCACTCCTGAGCACGTACACCAGGAGCAAGGCTGCACTCCAAGGAGCGGGGGAAAATAACACACAAGCCAAGGATCTTGAAGGGCGAGTCATTTCCCCACCCCACAAGGGGCTTGTTAATAGTGAAAAGGGAAACCACTAGTAGCGATGTGCAAAGAGTTACCACCATGCAGAAGAGATGCGGGAGGATTTTTTTAAATGGTTCTGAGGTAGGAAACTTAGAATCCAGGCCTGTTGGACTCCTTCCCATCCCAGCAGCCATGCGCAGTAGCTTTAGGAACAAACTGCGTCTGTGAAACTCTAGAGATTTGGGGGCTGGATCCCCTGCTCTGCCAGTGCCTTAGGAATTGCATCAAGCGTTTGGCTTCAGAGACCAATTTTCAAAGGCACAAGGCACAAGTAGACACCAGTTCCCTTTAGCTGCCATTGGGAATTTGGCACCTCACTCCAATTTGTGCCTACTGAAATCTCCCCCTGGCTAGCAAGATTTCAAACGTTAGTGCTCTGAGCACCCCTGTTTGTCAATTCAAAAAAGAGTTGAAGGGAGTTATGGAGGAGGGGGCAGGAGAGAATTGAGATAGGTCAGGGCAAAGAGAGGTGTTTAAAATGCCAGGCTGGCTAGAAGTGGGACATTTGTACACATCTGCAGCAGCTGGGCTGTGGTGTCAGGCGTACTGGAGTATTGTGATGTTTGTGTGTAGTACATAATACAGTGGCAGGTAACCCGGAAAGAGGGGCAAGGAAACATGAAGATTAAGGAGTTTGGGTCAAATTTCCCTGGTGTAAGGCTAACAGTGTAAATAGAGCTGTGCTAGAGAAGCATTTGGCCTCTGGCTTCTTTCATGCTCACTTGTGAGGAGAGAATGTTCTGCAGGGGCCTGTTCCTGTTCCCCTTGACATCAATGGCAGAGCGCCCACTGGCTTAAATGATTTCATTGATGATTATAGGGATCCCAGAAGCCGCTGAAGGCCCTCCTGTTGTGCTTGGTGTGGTGCAAACCCAGAATAAAAGGCAGTAGCTAGCCCAGAGAGGGCCCAATGTCCACAGAAGACATAAGTGGCTTTGTCCACCAAGACCAGGGAGGAGGACGGTAACAGCAGTAAAGGACTTGGACCTGATGGCCTCTTGCATGCTGAGTGGCAGGGTTCTGTCTTGGAGCCCTATAGGCTGCATCAGACTTTGCAACCCTCTGAACCAAAGGCACCTAGCATCCAACTGCTTTCTCTGTGAGAACAAGCTTCAGCTGTGAATTGTAGCTCAACCCAGCTTTATTCACTGGTAATGACCCTTGAAATGTTTGCTAGTCCAGGGTGGTGAGCTGTGACCCGGACTGCAAGCTCCAGCACCTGGACTGAATTCTTGCTGTAGAAGAGAAGCTGTGGACTGACTGTGAATTATTCTAGTCCGCTCTTACTCCCAGCCACTGTCACCTTCTCGCAGTACCTGGGAGAGACTGAAGGTAAGATGCAGGCTCATGGATGCTACCTGCATAGAGAGGGTCAAGGTTCAGAAAAGGGCAACCAAAATTATTAGGGGTCTGGAACAGCTTTTCTATGAGGAGCGATTAAGACGACTGGGACTTTTCATTTCAGAAAAGAGATGACTAAGGGCGGGTATGACAGAGGTCTATAAAATCATGACTGGTGTGGAGAAAGTGAATAAGGAAGTGTTATTTACCCCTTCTCATAACACAAGAACTAGGGGTCACCAAATGAAATTAATAGGCAGCAGGTTTAAAACAAACAAAAGGAAGTATTTCTTCACACAATGCACGGTCAACCTGTGAAACTCTTTGCCAGAGGATGTTGTAAAGGCCAAGACTGTAACAGGGTTCAAAAAAGAGCTAGGTAAATTCAAGTAGGATAGGTCCATCAATGGCTATTAGTCAGGATGGGCAGGGATGGTGTCCCTAGCCTCTGTTTGCCAGAAGCTGGAAATGGGTGACAGAATGGATCACTTGATGATTGGCTGCTGTCAGAAGACAGGATACTGGGCTAGATGGACCTTTGGTCTGACCCAGTATGGCCATTCTTATGTAAATGATTAGAAATCTTCCCTCATGTAGACAGACCTATATTATCTCAAAGGAGACGAGAAGCTGAGAACTGACTGGTTGTCTGGCTCACTGCCCCACAAAATGGACCCAGCTGAGGGGTCCTGTTCTCTGCACCTACAAGCTCTGTTTTAGACCATGTTCCTGTCATCTAATAAACCTCTGTTTTACTGGCTGGCTGATAGTCACGTCTGACTGCGGAGTTGGGGTGCAGGACCCTCTGGCTTCCTCAGGACCCTGCCTGGGCGGACTCGCTGTGGGAAGCGCATGGAGGGGCAGAGAGGATGCTGAATGCTCCGAGGTCAGACCCAGGAAGGTGGAAGTTGTGTGAGCTGTGTGTCCTGAAGACAGTCTGCTCACAGAAAGGAGACTTCCCCAGAGTCCTGACTGGCTTCGTAGGGAGCAGTTCCAGAGTGAGAGGGGCATTTTTAGCCACAGTTTAACACTAGTTGTTTTAAAATTTTATTTTAACACCAGTATAACTCCAGAACCTAATAAACACTTGGGAGAAAGAGCAGTCTTTGTTAAAGATTCAGAATGCCACCTCCTTCAATAGAGGTATGAGGCAGTCCCCAGAATAAATCAATAAACCTGAGACCTCCAACAAGTCCTTCAGGGAAGAACAGATGCGATATTTAGGGGAAAAAATAACCCATCCTCCCAATCCTTCTAGGCCATCTTTCCGCATCACAAAGAAGCAAAAGAAGGCACCTGCCAATCTTTACAAATCCTTTGCTGCTCAGCCTTATGCCATCTGTCTCCTTTCATTCTTGTGAAGGGTCAAACTGCTTTGGAATAATTTGACATTTTATCTCCAGGCATTTAGGAGCCTGGAAGTCAAGGGGAGAACTATGTAAACCCTTGGCATCTCACAAGTCCTGCTTTGTATCTTGGAGCAAGTTCAGTATCTGTGTGCACTTTGTGACAGGGTCGGGCCAGATGGGTACGGGAGAGTGATAAAGGCAGATATATTAGCCCCAGGTTAAGTAGGTCCCTTTTCCTTGGCTAAGGTAACAGGAAAGGTTCCAGAACAATCAGGAACATTCTGGAAACAATTAAGACAGACAGGCTGATTAGAACACCTGCAGCCAATCAAGAAGCTGCTAGAATCAATTAAGGCAGGCTAATCAGGGCAACTGGGTTTAAAAAGGAGCTCACTTCAGTTTGTGGTGCGCATGTGAGGAGCTGGGAGCAAGAGGCACTAGGAGCTGAGAGTGAGAACGCATACAGTTGGAGGACTGAGGAGTACAAGCATTATCAGACACCAGGAGGAAGATCCTATGGGGAGGATAAAGAAGGTGTTGGGAGGAGGCCATGGGGAAGTAGCCTAGGGAGTTGTAGCTGTCGCACAGCTGTTCCAGGAGGCACTCTAGACATCTGCATTCCACCGGGCCCTGGGCTGGAACCCGGAGTAGAGGGCAGGCCTGGGTTCCCCCCAAACCTCCCAACTCCTGGTCAGACACAGGAGGAGTTGACCTGGACTGTGGGTTCAGGAAAACAGCCAAACTGAGGGCTGCCATGAATCTCTGAGGCGAGCAAATCCACCAATAGGCGCAAGACCCACCAAGGTAGAGGGGGAACTTTGTCACAACTTGTTCTAGTGCGGCTCTAGCTTTTTATTCTTCCGTGTAGTCTTGTGTTTTCTAAATGGGCTGGAAATGGGGTATCTTCCACACTGCAAGGCAAATGCGGCTTTGGAGGTGTTTTCTGTCTCAAATATGTTAGTCCTAAGATATTTGTTTATTTGTATTCCACTAACGTGTAGAAGGCTAAACTGAGATTGTATACCCATTGTATTAGGTGCTATACAAGCATAGGGAGATGCTCTCGGCCCCGAAGTTTGCAACCTGAAGAATCTGATCTAAATTCCCAGGGATAATTCAGCTAACGCATATTGACCTTTGAGTTTGTTGGGACAAACCAAAGCAAAGAGATGGTCATGGAGACAAAGAAATGGCAATCAGCACTCAGCCAACCAGTCTGTGTGTGTGTGTGTGTGTGTGCGCGCGCGCCCCTACATACAGACAGACTGCTTTCTTTTTTCCAGTCTCTTGGAGAAGGTTTAACAGGAGTGAAAGGTGTTAGGTCTTCAGCCTCAGGGACAGCTATCTATCCCGTTTGTTTGCAGATCAGATCAAGGCAGCAGCAGTGAAAGCTTCACCCCTCCTTTACCCATCCCAGGAGCCCAGCAGGGTGCTCGTTAAATCCTTGCTTTCTGCCAGCACAGAGTACAGGATTTGTCTTTTTGTCAGATTCACCCAGTAGCGGGAGCCAGACTTTTACATTCAAGTGTTGGTTCTTTTATCAAAGCAAGCTGAATTCCTCAGTATGGTTTGGTTGGTGTCTGTTCTTTTCAAACCCAAACACCCCAGAGTACAAGAGATACATCGTCTCTCCCTCTCTCAAATGAGCAAGTTACTCAGTTTAGGACTAGAGACAGAGGGCCTGATTTTCACTTTCACTTAGCCCCTATTTAAATCACTTTGGCAGTATAAAAGTACCAGTTACACCCATTTAAGGTCCCATTGCTCTGTTAGAGTGGTCTAGAATCTGAAGGCCTTGTCTACTGAAAAATTCACAGTGGTTTCATGAAAATAGATTTTTAAACCAGTGTAAACTTGTGTGTACCCCAGTGTGGAAATGGATTTTAAAATGGCCACTGTTGATTTAGCTTAAGGCAATTCCTTGCTAAATGGCTAAAACCCAGTGTGTCCACACAGGGGGCTGCACCAGTTGAACTAAATCAGTTTAAAGCCATGAATGAGTGCAAGTTATATGCAGACCAGGTCCTCGTGTGAGTGAGAATCAGGCCCCTTCAGGGTATAAATTGAAGCGCATTTCAAGGGGATGTATCCATTCATCTTCTCTTAACATCAACACAAGATGCGCAGTTAAGTCTCTGCTCACTGCATGGAACGTTTACTTCGGTTGAGTCGCGAGCAGAGACATGTATGGAAATTGTGCAGAGCCTTTGAGTCACAGGCTGGACCAGCTGACTCGAGAGGCCTCTTCCGAAGTTATCATCCAGGATCAAGGGTTTGCATGTAAAATATGTGCTCCTGCAAAGACGGCAGAGGGATTCCTTTAGATCCAACGCTGCCGTTTTGTAACAGTTTATGGGATTGTCACGCTTGACGTGCTTTTAACACCGCCCCTGTTCTGCGCCGGTCCACGGAATCCCTTTCCTGAGTCTTAATTTCTAGGATTTACAGTATCGGGGGGAAAGGGGGAGGTTATGTGTATGGGAGGGACAGAGCTGCCTGTGTTCCCTGAAAGAGACACCAATCGTGGTCACTGCAGTGTTGTCTCCATGGCTACTGTCCAGGTTTAGCGGGGAGTGGTCACACTGTACAGGTGTTCTGGCTTGGCTGGGCTGATAATGTTCCACAGCCAGTTTTACAAATAGCAGAGAAAAGAGGTTAGAATAGTGACAATCAAAATAAATGTAATCCCAGGCAGGAATTCACTTCCATTCCTTTGGCCCTGAAAGCTCTCAAGGCACTTTGTAGATGTATATCTCACACCCAAGGGGAATTACTTCATGCACCGCTGAATTGCGCAGTGCAGCATGTTACAAAACAGCGGAAGGGAGGAGGAAATTGTTTGGCTCTTTCAAGCTGGATTCCCCCTGATGAGCCTCTCCTTTACATGTGCGCTATTGCACAGGTTCCCTGCGGGTTCCCTTTGAATGTTCTCACTGGGGCTTGTCATCGAAAAATGCTGATTCATCAACATTGAAACAGACCACAGGAACATGTCGATGTCCATGACGTTTTGATGGCAACAAAGCAGGCTTCCTGCCAGTTGCCTGGCTACTTGTAGCGTGGCTCCTGGGGAGTCTACGTTACTTCAGAAACAACGAAATGACCCTACAGGAAGAAGGTTTGGTGTTTTCTGAACTGATTATTAAGGCCTTCCAGTATGTGGGGAAAAAATGGAGGGTTTGGATTTTTGTTCCATTTTGGGATGATATTCCCCCTCCCCCCCCACCTCAATTTTTTTCGTGGAGCTGGGAATCCATTTTCTGGCCAGCTCTAATGCGAGCGTGGCATGGTAGGAATTGTATCCTCAAACCCAGCTGCAGCTAATGGGGTTTGCTGGTGCAAGTTCTAGCACCTGCACATGCTAAGCGTTGGACTATTCAAGGTGGGTGAAATCCATCCTACTGCAGAGAGCAAGCATGAGGCTTCACATAGGGCTGAAGTAGAACAAAAATGGTGCCTTGGGCTGGCTCACTGTGCGCTCAGGTCTTAGCGTTGGTACAGTGCATCATCCAGTGTCTGACATGCTGCATGGACAATTACATGCATGTGCAAAATTGCATACATGCTCCTGCAGGCCAGGCTTAGAGTCTACACCTTAAATCCATATAGAGCAGAAGGACCTTGGAGGTTTTTAAGCCCTGATCCATAAGACCCATGCAGAATAAACTTACTTCAACCAAATTTCTCTCCATCAGAAGTATTGATAGGCTGGAGTTCCTGGGAGCACTCTGCCATCCCCTTTCAGGTCACAGCTACAAACAAGGGCTTTCTGTTTTTCTTGGGTGTAACTATTTCTTTAGGGATACTCCATTTACAGCTTATATTTTATTTTCTTCCCGTTTCCAAACATACAGATAGCAGACACTTTCTTCTTTCTCGATTCTCTTTATCTACAATACTTATATGGCCCCATTACCTAGTATTTTGAGTGCTTCACAATGTTTAATATATCTCTGGCAGAGGCTGAGTATCATGGAAAGATGTGGCTGGGGCAGGGGTTTGGGGTGCGGGGCGGGGTATGGGCTCTTGATTGGGGGTGTGGGTTCCAGGGTAAGGCTAGAAATGAGGGGTTCAGGGTGTGGGAGGGAGCTCCGGGCTGAGGCAGGGGGTTGGGGTGCATGGGTGTGCGGGCTCTGGTGTGGGGCCAGGGATGAGGGATTTGCGGTACAGGAGGGGGCTCTCGGCTGGGGCTAAAAGGTTCGGAATGCGGGAGGAGGTTTGGGGCTGGGGAAGGGAGTTGAGGTGTGAGGGCTCTGGCTGGGGGTGCAGACTCTGGGTGGGGCCGGGGATAAGGGGTTTGGGGTGCAGGAGGGTCACGGTTTCTGGCCAATGGGAGCTGTAGAGCCAGCGCTTGTGGTGGGGGCAGCGTACAGAGCCCCCTGGCTGCCCTACGCATAGTAGCCAGAGGGGGGACATGCCGCTGCTTTCGGGAGCTGCTCAGAGCCATCACAGGACGGGAGCCTGCCTTAGCTCTGCTGTGCCACCAATCGGACTTTTAACGGCCCGGTTGGCGGTGCTGATTGGAGCCGCCAGGGTCCCTTTTCGACCGGGTGTTCCAGTCAAAAACCAGACACCTGGCAACCCTATGGACACTGGACACTTGGTGTCTGCCTTTGTGGGTCGTGATTTCACTTCAGAAGTGGACACAAAGCAAAATACGCTGATGAGCCAGCAGGTGCACTATACATCACATGAGATGGGCTGGATAAAACAGATTATGGAAAGCTCTGCCCAGAACTCTGAATGAAGTCAGTGAGGGCTTGTGAGATTGAGGCCTGGTTTTGAAGATCTATGCTAAGCTCAGTAGCTGTATAACTCCTCCAAGGACTGGGGAACTCCAAACCCTCTTCCCAGGGTACAGTCCAACTCTGTAGGAGCATTTTCCAAAAAGGCTAAGGCCCAAAGATATTGAGGTGCCTAATTCCCACTGAAATTAATGGGACTTAAGTGCCTAAATACCTGGGAGGGTCTGGGCATAAGTCCTTCCCATAGCTATTGTTCGTTACACCCACCTCTATTTCCAGCAGCAGCCAGATTATGCAAGAAAACCATCTACATGCAATTTTCTTAATCGGGTAAAGTTGGGGAAAAAAATAAAAAGGAGCAACATAATGGGCTCAGTCATGAACATTATAAAGAGCATTTTTTGTCAGACTTGATGTGATGAGCCAAGAGCTGCTCATAGCATACGTCTTATGTAACCGGTAGCAGCAGCGCAAAGCTGAGGTTCGCGAAAGGAAAGTTTGCACACCGTCATCTGAATGAGGAAGTTCTCTCACGTTTGAGTCTTTGGAGCCTGAAGAGGTCAGGTTTTCTCCTGCTTGTTGGACCTCAGCACCTGCTAAGATCACGGGCCTGACTCTCCGTTGCGCTGTGCCTGGCGGCATCAGGTCCACGTGTGCAGAGCGCGTGTGTAATGCTGCCGTTCCGATGTGCAGGCATGGAAAATGAATGTATGTTGCTACGCAAACCGGTGGAGAACCACACCTTTTGCTTTTGGCAGCATAGGCCTGATTCAGTGTCACAAGGTAACATACAGTACAATGTATCCCAGATCCTTGCACTGCCAGCTTAACCTCAGGGATGTTCTCGCATCTCCTGCCTAAGGGCGGGGTTTAGTTTGGACCACCTCTCTTCCTACAACTTGCTATTCGAGCAGCTCAGGGATCCTAATCACGAGGTGGTGGTTCTCTCCCGCAGGCTTTCTGAGGTAATATGGGCTGTCCAGGGGCCGGGAGCTGAGCTTTTCCTTGATCTCTTCCGATGTCTCAATGGGGCTACTCCGTGAAATGGCTGTTAGGAAAGCTCAGGACTCCAGCAAAAAACTGCCTCATGTGCCTGGATGGCTGCTTTGGGTCCCACTGTTGAGTCTGGATTGTAGTGTTATTATCTAAGGTACCAGCTTATGCAGCAAAGCCCTTCTTACCATTGAGCAATTATGGGAATCTCGCCCTCCCCCACCCCCCATCCAGCTGCAGAGTTTTCAGACACCCACACAAACCTCCCTGTCGGTTATTTTCTCTCCCTTCCTAGCCGATGACCATCCTTAGCACATACACAGCATGTCGTGTGATCAAAGTGTTGCGCAGACTTGATCAGCTCCTCACAAGCACAGGATAATTAGGAGTAGCAGCTGCATTAGTGATGGGGGAAACCGAGGCACAGGGCAGTGAGGTGACTCACCCAGGACACTCAGCAAGTCAGTAGGAGAGCCAAGATGAGCATTCAACAATTCCTGAGTGCTAACCTGGTGCTTTATTTCTCTCAGCAGCACTTCTCCCACATCTCTCTTTGCTGCAAGGCTCTCCTGAAGACAGTCATGCCTTGATGGCTAGGAAGGCTGGAGAAGTGGTGAGGGCACAGGACATGGATTCAGAAGACCTGGGCTCCTGGCTTGGCTACTGACTTCCTGTGTCAGCTTGGACATGTCACTTAAGTCTACCCTGTGCCTTAGTTTCCCAATAGTACAATGAGGATAATACTTTCCTACTTAACCAAGGTGTTGTGAGGAGAACATCCATGAATGATGAGGAGCTGCTCAGATACCATGGTGATGAAGACTGTGTAAGTACCTAGATAGCGAGAACAAATCCGTGCTCTAGGTGGTGGTGACCATTAATGTTGCATTGCCGTTTCCCAGCTGGGCTATGATGTGTCCCATGAGGCCACGGCCCTGACTGACGAGCTGCAGCCTTGGAGAAGAGACAAGCCTATCTGGGTTCTTTTTAGATTTTAGCCCCATCAGGTGGATCCCACCACTAAAATTGTCCAGGGGAAAAAAACTTCACAAATTATCCTCCGTTCAGCAGAAAGGCTCTGTGAGGGTGTGAGGACGAGACACAAAGGCAGAGCACCCCAAGGATGGGTTCACTCCATCTCCCATGTCACTCCATGACGTCCCTGGTTTGTTTGAGAATTTAGACAGGGAGGCCGAGTTAGGACACAGCTTGCTTGGGCTCCAGCCCAGATCCAAAGCTACGCCCACTCGTTCATTTCCTGTTCACCTCATTGCTGCTAGCACATGGCTAATCTCAACAGAGTTTTCACGAAAGCCTTCCCCTAATCCCACAGCCAACCTCTTCCCCCAGTGACTCTCTCTCCAGGCTGGTTTCCTCAGCTTGAGCTTCCTTGCATGTTAACCATTGGCTGCTGGATTCTTCCTAGATCATTTTGAGTCTCCATCTGAATCTCCCTACCTCCACCCAGGAGAATTTCCTCCTTCCTGCACAGCTACTTCGCCTTCCCAAAACAGCAGGAGTGGCTTTGTCACACGTGCTCCCAGCCCTAGGTTAGGACTGATCTGTGACCCCCACCCCTCACCAGCTGCCATCTTGGTTCTGATCCTTCATCATGATCAGAGCTGTCTAGTTCTCCTCAGGAGGGCTGCTCCGTTCGGTGTAACACGCAGAGCATTTCTGCCTGCCAGCTAGATTGGAGCGAATCTCCCCCTGCCCCCCAGACAGAGAGGGCACTTTGAGCCTTTCTCCCAAGTTTATCTCTGTGTCACGTGCCCAGAGTCGGGCAACATTTTTCGTCTGGAACTGGTTTTTGCTGCAAGTTGAAGATTCGGGCTGACTGAACCATTTGGATAACTCGCTGTATTGTTTGGTTGGAGGGGGGAAACCCCAATTCTTTTTTAAATGAAATGTTTTTTCATTTTTTGATTCAAAATTTACTTCAATTTTTTTAAATTTAAACCACCTTACAGCTGAAGCCTTTCATTTAACCTGACAGGATGTTTGTTTTTATTTTTTGAGTCCACAAAACACTGCAACAGAAATTTGATTTTGCTTTGACCCATAAAAATTTTTTTGCCAACGAACCAAAAAACCTATTTGTACAGCTCCAATATGCCCATCAGTCTGCCTGTGTGCCATAGACCTTTTAAATAACAATCCCTGCTCAGCCCACAGTCAAGCTTGTGGTGTGAGCAGGCTGTATTTTGCTAACAGGGGGAATAGGTCACATTTCTAACTTTTTTCCCCTTTTCCTTCTTTCACGTCCTCCCTTTTCCTTCTCATGCGTAGGGAATCGGCTGCTGAGACCACGTTAAAGTAGTCTCCTCTGCTCTCCCAGCTGTAAGCTTCTTTGTAAATCCCAGCCTAATGAAATATCCCTTCCCCATCTCTCACCACTCACTCACATGTCTTCCCGTCAATGAAACACTGGCTCACCCTCGCACATCACGCATCCCCCTCCCCCTATCTTGCATGTGGAACTCATTACCGAGACCGTCCAGTGTAACTCTAGCCCACCCGATGCTCATGTTCAGCCGAATCTTGTAGAGACGAGGCAGCCCTGAGCTGTGTACGTGATATGAATGACAGCGGAGATCTTACACAAGTGACTGCAGGAAGGTGCGACAAGGACTCTCCCGTTTGATTGTGGGTACGTCCACATCTTGAATACTGTGTGCATATGTGGTTGCCCCATCTCAAAGAAGATATATTGGAATTGGAAAAGGTTCATAAAAGGGCAACAAAAATGATTAGGGGTATGGAACAGCTTCCATATGAGGAGAGATTAATAAGACTAGGACTTTTCAGCTTGGAAAAGAGACGACTAAGGGGGGATATGATAGAGGTCTATAAAATCATGACTGGTGTGGAGAAAGTGAATAAGGAAGTGTTATTTACCCCTTCTCATAACACAAGAACTAGGGGTCACCAAATGAAATTAATAGGCAGCAGGTTTAAAACAAACAAAAGGAAGTATTTCTTCACACAATGCACAGTCAACCTGTGGAGCACTTTGCGAGAGGATGTTGTAAAGGCCAAGACTATAACAGGGTTAAAAAAAGAGTTAGATAAATTCCTGGAGGATAGGTCCATCAATGGCTATTAGCCAGGATGGGCAGGGATGGTGCTCCTAGCCTCTGTTTGCCAGAAGCTGGGAATGGGTGACAGGGGATAGATCACTTGATGGTTGCCTGTTCTGTTCATTCCCCTGAGGCACCTGGCATTGGCCACTGTCGGAAGACAGGATACTGGGCTAGATGGACCTTTGGTCTGACCCAGTATGGCCATTCTTATGTTCTTATGAACTTACGGCCCCCTAGAATCGGCTGTCAGCGCATTGAGCGTGAATGGCACAGCGTACAATCCAGCAGAAGGATGCTGTGCACTGGGGGGACAATCTCTTTTGCTCCAGAGGGTGGCCTTGTGGGTTTGGTTAAAAATATCTACAGTCACTTGAAGTATGAAGCCCTGGAAGTGTGTCTGGTATCGTGATCCTGATCCAGCATGGCTTAGGTTGCCTTCACGAGCCCAAGGTAAAAACTGATGAGCAGCTGAGGGGAGCCTGGCCTGGTATAAATGAGCATGGCCATCGAGTTTCTTTCCGCCCTCTAGCAGGAATGAGGCCTGAGAAGAGAAGGTGGAGCCTTAAGATTCCTCCTGACATACAGTGAGAGAGAGTCTGTTTTTCCCTATGGGGCTCAATCATATTGCATGGAATGTGGGCAGAATGGAGACACTCTTGGACTGTAGCTAAGTGTCTTAGCAGGATGAGGGTTTCGTTTATGCCCATGTCTCCAGCGTGCCCGTTCTCTACCCATGTCCCACCCTGGACGTGCACAAGAAATGGAGCAGGAGCACAGGCATTTTGAACCTCTTGCTCAACACAAAGGACTATGATTATAGCTTCCCCCTGCTCCAGGCCACATACGCCTTCCGCTCACACTTGTGTCCTCAGAGCAACCAAGCACGTTGCGCAGGGACTTGTAGGATCAAGGCAGATATGCATGTGGAGTGAACGAGGGCCTGTTGGAATGGGAGCTTTTCTGTTATGCAACCTTGTGTTGGCTGACCTCCAATGCTTCTCTCCTAGCAACAGATTCTGCATTAGCTGCAATGGAGCGAGTCTGGCTGGGAAGAGTCTGTATGCAAGCTCTCTTAAATCTGGAAATGCTTTCTGTGGTTTCCAGCTGGGTTGCTTCTGTGGGTTGCAACGTGTTAAAGGATGCTTGTTATCAGCCACCGTTTGGTTGAAATAGCCTACTCTGGATAGCAGGCGTTAGCTCAAATAGGGCTTTGTCAGTGACTGCGGAGAGAACTGTAAGGCCAGATCCTCACCTGGTGTAAACTGCTGAAGCTTCAATGGAGATTTACCCAAGCTCAGATCTGGCCCGTAGTATGTAATGGCTTGTGGGTGGCTGGACTGTCACATGGCCAGTTGGATATGGTGTAATAGCATTAAAGATTCGATTGGAAAGAATGTGTTATAAAGCCCATGTCTCTCCATGTATCTCCCCAGGCTGTGTTTGGAGTTGCACGTTCTCACGCTGCTTGTACCTATGAAGAAAATAGCGTAATAAAAGTATGTGGCTAAATGTATCCTAGTGTAACTTTGCCAAAGTCAAGCGAATTTCAACTAAGCTTGCTGTTTCCCATGTGACCATGTTTATGTGCATTATATTATTTGGTCACTAGAGGTCTCTATATGTTGTATAGAGTTCATGACAGGGTACAGTCCCTGGTATATAAAGAAGACAAAGCAGGAATTCAAGTTGTGTGGAAGACTGTAGTTGTCACGGTTTATTTTAACAAAGATCTCCTGTTTAAACTGCGTTTCAGCAGATCGTGACAGATGCATCCCTCCAGCAGGAATTAAGAGGAATTTTCAGTTAGAACTTAGGTTCTGGAGACCAACTGGATGCTAGACAATTAACTAACACATACACTGTCTCTGCTACCCAGCTGACTAAGGGCAGTTTCCATTATAATGTCTGATGCTGTGAACAAAATTCCCAGTAGAAAAAACTTGATCCACCTATTTAAAAAACAAAATAAAAACAGATCCTTCTATTTTTCAAACTTTAATACTTACTGTGCCTCCGTCCAGCTTGTTGCCTTCTGATCTGTTGTAGTAAATCATCTTGCAATGACTACCACACTTATCTTACAATGATCAGATAAATAAATAATTTGTGATGATCTGCCCTGGTTATTTGTGTTGTGGAACCTGAGGCCAGAGGCACAAAATGGATTGCTCAGCCTGTGTTGCTTCCTTCTCTAATGTGTTCAGTGTGACACACAAACTTTTACTGCACTGGGCGTGGTAGGAATGGTTACAACTTCCAAGGAGAAATAAAGGAAAGGGGTTGAGAATCTCTGTCAGAATTGTCTAAGTGATGTCAGCTGTAACCAAGTAGTAATCTTCAGTGCAAGATTTGGGAGCTGTGCCTTTATTCTTTTGGTCACTTTTTGAGAAAAATGTACACACTCAAAAATATCTCTTTGGCTTCAGATTCTTTCAATTTGCCAATCTGGTGGGGAAAATAACAATCACTAGTTTGTCACTAGATGTTGGAGAAAAGCCAGTGAGATCTGCTACAGGCCAACTAAAGAATGAGACTTGTTTAAGCTGGGGCATAGTTGTGCATGGCGCTTCACAGACCAGTACAAGACCCAGAACCTGCCCTGACCACTTCAGATTCTCAGGGCCTGATCCTGCACAGGGATCTACCTAGGTGGACCCGAGCAAAGCTGTGCAGACACCCACTGGCCCCAGGCAGGTGGATCCTTTTGCAACATTGGGGCCTAAGTTAAAGTGTGCAGCCTTGTTAGACTGTGTTGTGGCTACAGTGCAATGGGATTATTTAGCCCTGAATAGTAATTTACAGCCTAGATGTTCAATATGCTCCTATGTTTGGTAGTGGTGAAGCTGGAGACAAGGTTAGCATGGTCTAGACGAGTGAGCCCAAGGCTGAGACTCAGGAGTTCCTGAGTTCTCTGCCACTGACTTACTGTGTAACTTTGGACAAGTCACGCGGGGCCCAGGCCTCCATGGTGCTGAGATACCTGCTTGTGGACTCTCAGTGGCTTGACAGACGGGCTCCACATTCTGTAGGATTTTCCTGCTGTTTGCCCATCTCTCCA